>NC_133418.1:121450333-121756666 GCF_049350105.2 Macaca mulatta
GCGGTGGCTCACGCCTGTAATCCCAGCACTTTGGGAGGCCGAGGCGGGCGGATCACAAGGTCAGGAGATCGAGACCACGGTGAAACCCCGTCTCTACTAAAAATACAAAAAATTAGCCGGGCGCGGTTGTGGGCGCCTGTAGTCCCAGCTACTCGGGAGGCTGAGGCAGGAGAATGGCGTGAACTCGGGAGGCGGAGCTTGCAGTGAGCCGAGATCGCGCCACTGCACTCCAGCCTGGGCGACAGAGCGAGACTCCGTCTCAAAAAAAAAAAAAAAAAAAAAATGCTGAACATTCTACTGTCCAGATTACCAGTTTGTTTACCCACTGACCTATTGAAGGACCTCTTGGTTGCCTCTAGTTTTTGGCAACTATGGATACAGCTGGCATCAACATCTTTGGGAAGATTCTTGTGTGGATATAAGCATTCGGCACAACTGGGTGAGACATCCAGGAGCGGAATGCAGTAACCGCAGTGCTGGGTTGTATGTAAGAGTGCGTTTAGTGTTGCAGGAGTCACCAAGCTGTCCTCCTAAGTGGCCACGCCACCTTGCCTTCCCCAGCAGCGAGGGGTCCTGCGGTTGCACATCCCACGGCACTTGGTGGTGTCCGTGGTCTGTTTTTCAGTCACTCCAACTAGCATGTGTTTTACTGTCTGGTGAACTTTCCACCGTTCTCTCAGAGTTTTTCCTTTCACTGTACCTGCCACAGCCTGACGGTGAGTACTGGCCTCCATGGCACCAACCAGCGAGCTGCAAATATTAGCAGGAGAACTCACATTTCTTAAAATATATCTTGCAGCATTTTTTTTTTCTTTTTGAAAGAAGGAGACCAGAGCATACATCATGCAGTTGGAGTCTGTGGTTTTCTTCACTAGCTGGTGCGCAGCCACTGGACCCAGTCAGAGAACCACTGATCGACGTTCCCCCAAACTGTCCACACTACAGCAAGTGTGGACGTTCCCCCAAACTGTCCACACTACAGCAAGTAACACAGGATTTCTGTGTTCTGGTTGACAGTTCAGAAACATTTTTAGATTGGTTAAGATAATTTACTAAAATGATCTCCAAATGCCTTCTCTAGTCTAAATTCAATGCAATAATCACTTTATATAATACAAATGGCTCTGTATATTCTCTTTGAATTGCAAATGTGAACGAGTGAGAGGGAAAGAGACTGTGCCAAGTCTGAACCAGTTCTATATATGCATCTAGGCAGACTCTGTATCCAGGGGCAACTAATAACTGCTCCCTTCCCGGTTCCCTACGCCTAAGGCTCTGGCCTGTCCTGCTAGAGAGGCTGGGGCCCTCTTCCCTCAGGACATGCCCTACGGTGAGGACAGGCAGGAGTTAATCAGGGAGGAGGAGGGGGGCAGAGACCCTCGAAGAGGACAGAATGTGTGCAAAGCCTGGTGAGAGCAGGCACGGGGGGGCACAGGGAGCAGAGGGCAGGGTGCAGGGCCCGAGGGGATGCAGTAAGGACCAGGTGGCCGGAGGCAGGAGGTGGAGGAGGGGCCGAGCCGGTGAGGATGAGGGTAGGCTGGGGAAGCAGGTGAGGACGGGTGGCACAGGAGGGGAGGCAGAGGAGGGTCAGGTGTGCTGGCCTTTGCAGGCTTCCAAGAGCACAGGCCACAGCATCTGAAGGCCCCAGTCTCCCTGCACTGATGGGGTGAACTTAAGGCGTCTGTGTAGACGTGAGTAAAGCTATGAAGAGGATGTTCCAGTAGCCGGGCCTGGTGCTGGCAATCTGTGCACATCCTGTGGACGCCCCCCACCCCCTACTGCCTGAGTTGGTGGGCGGAGCTCACAGGAGCCCAGAGGCCCGCCTCCTGTGCACCTGCACGGTGAGAAGGTTCTGTGCAACCACGGAAGAGCCAGGCATGCGCGGCAGAGCTCAGTAGCTGGACAGATACCGCATGGCCAGGAAGTCTACAACGTTCACTCCATGGCCTTTTACAGAAAACGCTGGCGGCTCCCAGGTCTCGGCCCCTCTGGCTCAGTAGTTCATTTCTGTCGACTTCAAGGACCCCTGTGGGCTGACGTTAGCCTGCAAGTGGCTTGTGACTGATACCCGAGGACGAGGCACAGGAATGGAGATGCTCCTGCAGTCACGTGACAGAGAACTTTACGTGTACAGCATGCCGTGATAACAAAGCAGGGGCCTGCATTTGGCATGTGTTTTTCATTTCATTCTTTCATGACTGATTACCGTGAATTAGTTATTATTTATATTGATGGTGCAGAGTGGCAGAAGCAGGTATTTGTCCAGAGGGTCAGCGAGCAGACGTTGCCAGGAGGCAGCCTGCAGAGGAACTCAACATCCGGCAGGTTCCAGATAAAGCCATTAGCAGCTTTGTTGAGAGCTGGTTGGACGGGAATCAGATGAGAATAAGATTTGTGGAAAGGCCGGGCGTGGTGGCTCACGCCTGTAATCCTAGCACACTGGCAGGCTGAGTCAGGCAGATTGCTTGAGCTTAGGAGCTCACGAAGGGCAACATGGTGAAACCCTGTCTCTATAAAACAAAAATGAGCTGCGTGTGGTGGCATGCATCTGTAGTCCCAGCTACCTGGGAGGCTGCGGTGGAAGGATCATCTGAGCCCAGGAGGCTGAGATTGCAGTGACCTGAAATCATGACACTGTACTCCAGTCCGGCGACAAGACTGAGACCCTGTCTTAAAAAAAAAAAAACAAATCTGTGGAAACTAAGGAGAGGGAAGCAGAGAGGTGGGCAGCTGTAGGAACCTCCAGGGAAGTCGGCATGACCAGGGTGCCAGCGGAGGAAAGGCCAACAGCGGCCGCAGAAGGTGAGACACTCCGTGTCTGTGTTTAAGCAAGTGCTTGAGTGTGTGAAAACACAGCGGAGGAGGCTGTAGCTGGAGAACAGCTGATTACACATTAGGAAGAAAGGATGACCCATGGCTCAAGGTTCCAGGCGTCAGGGCATGCGGGCCGAGGGCCGTCAGCGGTGACAGTCTGCCCGCTGACCTCAGCAGGTGTGTGTCCAGGACTAGGGACGTGAGGTGCTACCAGAACTCTGTTTTGGCTCCAAAGCTGGGGGAACGTCACTCATTTTTAAAAGTGAGGAGGAAGGGGAGGGGTGGGAGGCTTGAGAGAGGTAGAGACAGTCTAAAAGGGCAGTGGGAGAGACCAGAGCAACCTGGCAGGAAGGCCCCGCAGTGCTGATGATCCACTCGACGCTGCCAAGCGTCACTGCCGATGCTTGAATGTGGGAAATGCTCCCGCAGCCTCAGCTGCTGGGTGTCCATGCAGAGGAAGCTGGAGGCTGAACCTGTCAAGAGCGCAGGTATCTGAGATGTGTGCAGTGGAAGAATGAAGGAGCAGGCATTCTGGGATTTGGGAAAGGCATGTGTGAGATATGGATTATGGAAACCACGCTGGGTAGAGAAGGAAGTGAAGTAACGAGGTGCGGAGGCACAGTCAGCGAGCAGATCGGTGAGCCATGGCATGCAGGAAGGCAGAAGAACCACACATGGGTGTGGATGCCACACTGACCAGCTGGCTGGCAGGAGAGGGCACTCAGGAAACAGCAGATGTGCCGCTGGAGCTGTGTAGGGTGTGGGTGATCATTAAGGCTCCAAGCGTGACCACGGGAGAAGTGGCCCCCACAAGAGCCAGAAGACGGCCTGGGGGAAGAGCTGGGCAACAGAGAGGCCCCTGGACTGGCTGGGCCGCCCCTGCTGACCCTGGAGTTGCGGGGTGAAGGGAAGGGTCTGGGAGGAGGACTACCAGGTCACCGCTCCTCAGCCATTCTCAGCTACCTGACCCCCGCCAGGCTGCTGAACTGTGCCTTGGTACCTGGTAAGTAAAACGGATGTATTAATAGTTCTTCGTGATTCTAGTGAGGATTAACAGTTAATACAGGTGAAGTACTCAGAACCATGCTGGGAGCCTGGTGAGGGCGCAGGCAACGCCAGCTTTTCTCCCTGGGGCTCTGCAGCGCGGTACCTTCATAACCTCTCCGCGTACATCTTCCCTGCGGGACTGTTGGACTGTTAGCTCTGTAAATGCGTGCGCTGTTATTATTTTTGGTCATAACAACATTACAAAGTAGGCATTATTATGACTTTTTTTTTTTGAGACAGGGCCTCACTCTGTCATCGAGGCTTGAGTGCAGAGGTGCGACCACAGCTTGACCTCCTGGGCTCAAGTGATCCTCCCACCTCAGCCTCCGAGTAGCTGGGACTACAGGCTGTGTCACCACACCCAGCTAATTTTTGTATTTTTTGTAGAGACGGGGTTTTCCCATGTTGCCCAGGCTTGTCCTGCACTTCTGGGCTGAAGTGAGCTACGTACCTTGGTCTCCCAGAGTGCTGGGATTACAGACACGAGCCACTGTGCCTGCCACTATGACAGTTGTTTTTTTTTTTTTGAGACAGAGTCTCTGTCGCCCAGGCTGGAGTGCAGTGGCATGATCTTGACTCACTACAACCTCCGCCTCCTGGGTTCAAGTGATTCTCTTGCCTCTGTCTCCCGGGTAGCTGGGACTACAGGCACCTGCCACCACGCCTGGCTAATTTTTGTGTTTTTAGTAGAGACGGGGTTTCGCCATGTTGGCCAGGCTGGTCTTGAGCTCCTGACCTCTGGTGATCTGCCTGCCTCAGCCTCCCAAAGTGCTAAGATTATAGGTGTGAGCTATCACGCCCGGCCAATGATCATTTTAAAAATGAGAAACTTAAGGTTTTAATTTTCGTGGAAAGGAGAACAAAGAAGGTAATGAATAAATATTGGCGAAATCTGCATTTCCTCATCCATTCACTTAGTGGCCATTGACTGACCGCCTGCTGTGGGCCAGGCACTGTGCTAGGCTCGGGGCACACAAGGCCGATGAAGAGGGTCAGGTCCCAGAAGCCAGGGCAAGTTTCCAACATCAGGTCACAAAGGTGAGATTTCAGTTCCAGGCAAGAGGGGCAACTGGGTGCTTCTAAACAGAGAAATGCATTTTGAAATAAAATGTTTGGAAAATGACTCTAGCTGCAGGGTACAGACTGACTGGGGCAGTCTAAAGACCGTACATGGTCAGGCTGCATCAGCCGGCAAGGCAGGAAGAGAGCAGCGAGCAGCGGGGTCCAGGCGGGGGTAGGCGGTGCGGTGGCTGCTCCCTAGAGGGTGAGAGAGACCCAGAAACAAACTAACCAATAACAGACTAACGCGGAAATCCAAGGGATGGCGCGAACCTGTCTCTAGCCACTCAGGGCAGGCCGGACGTGGAGATGCAGCAGGCAGATGAGCTGGGTTTTACAAAATGACAGAAGATACAAAAAATGACAAGATGGTGGAACAGAAACGGCAAAGTGCCTGGTAAACGTGCAGATGGCAGGTTGCAGCTGAGGAGAGAAGACACCGGTTTGGGAGAAGCATGTGCCGGGGAGAGGTGACCCAGCGAGGGAGAAAGGCAGGTCCTCCTGAGAGGAGCGGGAGCAGGTACCACAGAGCATCTGCCCTGCAGCTGAGGAAGGCTGCCCGGGAGGGCACAGTGAAGGGGCCAGGGGAGGGCACAGTGAAGGGCTGGGGGCCCTGCGGTGCTTCTGCTCTTAGCTTCCAAGGACAGACCTGCCCCCGCAGACACACAGGAACGCTCACAGAATGCCCTTGATGTTTCGGGTAAAGGAATAAAGAAACCTACCTGGGGAAGGCACAGTGTGAATTCACGGTGTGAATGCCTGTGAGGCGAAGCTGTTACAAGACAGCTCTTAAGGCAGGCTGGGCTGGCGGAGCGGGCTTAGCTTGCTGTTCATATTGTAAACAGAAGCACCCAGTCACTCCCTCACTTAAGAAGCATCAACTAAGCACCTAAGAGGAAGTACGTCCTACATCAGACAACAGGAGTACAAAGATGAACTCGGTATGACAGACAGTCATACAGAACACATGGCTACCAAACAGTGCATCAAGACAGACACAGATGCTCCGTCCATACCCATCGTAAGTTAGAAATACCATGAGTTGAAAATAAGTGGGCTGGGCGTGGTGGCTCACGCCTGTAATCCCAGCACTTTGGGAGGCCGAGGCGGGCGGATCACAAGGTCAGGAGATCAAGACCATCCTGGCTAACACGGTGAAACCCCGTCTCTACTAAAAATACAAAAAATTAGCCGGGCATAGTGGCGGGCACCTGTAGTCCCAGCTACTCGGGAGGCTGAGGCAGGAGAATGGCATGAACCCAGGAGGTGGAGTTTGCAGTGAGCCGAGATTGTACCACTGCACTCCAACCTGGGTGACAGTGAGACTCCGTCTCAAAAAAAAAAAAAAAAAAAAAAAAAAAAGAAAAAGAAAAGAAAATAAGTAAAAAGTAAATAAGTGAATGCAGGCCGGGCACGGTGGCTCAGCACTCTGAGAGGCCGAGCTGGGTGGATCACCTGAGGTCAGGAGTTGGAGAGCAGCCTGGCCAACATGGTGAAACCCCAGCTCCACCAAAAATACAAAACTTAGCCAGGTGTGCTGTGAGCACCTGTAATCCCAGCTACTTGGCGGGCTGAGGCAGGAGAATCACTTAAACCCGGGAGAGAGGTTGTAGTGAGTGGAGATCGCACCACTGCACTCCAGCCTGGGCCACAGAGCCAAACTCCATCTTGGAAAAAAAAAAAAAAAAAAAGAAAAGGAGTGAATGCACCACCTAGCTAACTGAATGTTCCAGCACAGCCCAGCCTACCTTAAACATGCTCGCAACACTTACATTAGCCTACGGTTGGGAAAATCAGCCAACACAAAGCCTGCTTTATAAAGTGTTGGACATTTCATGTCGTTTCTTGAATTCACTGTGAGTGAGAAACAGAATGGCGTGTGGGTGCTCATAGCACAGTTCCCACCGAATGGGGAGCGCTTTTGCACCATCATAAAGTTGAAAAATCTTAAGCCAAACCACATAAGTTGGGGGTTGTACATACACACACATGCGTAAACACAAGCAGCAGACCCTCTATCTGCCGGGGAACGGTTCCAGGAGCCCCAGGATACCAGATCCATGACTGCTCAAGTCCTTAGTCGGTCCTCCGTATCTGCAGGTTCCACACATGTGGATTCAACCAACCACGGCTGAAAGGCTGCTGTGCATACCTCACCGTGTTTCCCATCTGCGGGTGGTGGAATCCGTGGATGCAGAACCTGTAGATATGAAGGCCCAGCGTACGTGATGTCCATATGAAATACATACATGCACACATGTGTGTTTATGAAATACGGACACTCCAGCGTGGGAGACACCGAGACCGGTGGCACAGGGCAGGGAGTCTCGCACGATGAACAGAGCAATGCACGTGAACGAGGGGATGGTGTCCCTCACAGGGCAGAGGCACAAGCGGCACAGCTTGGACACACTTGACAGCTCTGCGAGGACACTGCTGGCACTGATGCCTGAGGATTCAGGAGGAAACGGGCCAACACATGGCAGAGCACGTTCAAGGCACTGCAGAGCGGGGACAGCTGGAGGATGAGGTCAGGGGGATGGTGGGGGTGAGGCTGAGCTGGAGCTGGAGCTAGAGGCTGGACCCCAGAGTGGCAGATCCCAGGGTGGCGGGCAGGAGGGGAGGACAAGAACCCGGGGGGCTTTGAGGGGAGAGAATGAATTCTAAGGACTAAATCCAGAGTGAAGTGACTGCTGCCAGGACCCCACTGCCATGATTATCTGGATCACACGACGAAGTGAGATTTCTTTTGAGATCACACGTGCCTGGTTTGAGTGACTGGTTACGATGGGTACTGGCTGCCAAGTGGGTCACATTTCCCAAAACTGAATGAGCTGAATCTGCAGTCCTACGTGCTGATGGAAATATAATTAAATCACATATGCAACATACTATGTGCTAAAAATTAATTATATCCTTTGAAACCATTTAAATTTATGATAAAACATTTTAGATAGCTTAAAAATGTCTGAGGGTACCTAGTTTTCTAATTCTTTGGGGGGTATCATGTGGATAAAAAGGATACTGAGCTGGCTTCGTGAACAAGGCACACAGAAACAAGGCCTGAACTAGCATAGGAGCAGAGGGGCAGGGTGGAGGAGACAAACACTCATATGAATTATTTAGGAGGTAAAAGTCTTGGATTCTGGCCAGGGCAAACGGGTACTACCATAAGCTAATTGAGAGGACACAGCAGAAACAGCAGGCTAAGGTGGTGGGTGCTGGTGAGATGATTATGCAAACTGACACCTTTTAAACACTCACAGTACTGCCAGGCAGGTTAGCTGCTTAAACAGAGTTAGCTAACACCCCCCATCTACCACCTCATCCCTGTGCACACTGTGGAATAATACAAACCGTAAAGTATCAAGTGAAACAAGAAAGTCAACTGTGGACAATGATGCAGTATTCTCAGATGCATCCTTGTCGTCTCTTTTCAAAAAATATACACTGTTTTGTATCCTTTACTCAAACATTCTTATATTCTCAAATATTTTCTTGGGACATGATTTATAATGGCTGCATGAAATTCAATCACACACACGTGCACATTATTTGTTAATTTGATATTTGAACATGTGTCACCTTTTCAGAAACTAGAAAACTGTTCACTAACCGAACACCATTCAACAAGAGCTGCTGGTGCTATGGAACTGGCCGAATGACACTCTACTCATATTTTATCTAAAAGCTCTTCATCAAGGGTCTCTGGGATGACTGAGTAATGAAGATAATGAGATGATCCTCTGCAACGACGACGACTGGCTGTCCCAGGATGAAAGAAACCAAGAACATATTCCCTTGAGTCCAAGGAGTCGACTTTTTGCCTGTCACAAATAACAGCAGTATGAAAAGCAACAGAAAAACCAGAGAGTCCTAGATAAAGAGGGTATGCAGTGGTTAGACAAAGGAAACTGCCAGTTTTTATGAACAAAAGTTATAAACAGTTAGGAAGAGAAACTATAAATAACAGCTAAGTTCTACCAGTAACCCGGAGTTGTCCTTTTGCACTAAAAGTGTTCAACTGTTTTCTTCTGGAAGGGTCTTTGGGAGTGAAGACCACCATTTATTTTGCATAACAAATGAACAGGGTCTCTGTACGCGGTATATTTTCCTTACTTTTGTGGTCATACAACTCCTATTTGTGTCCAATGCTCACAGCTAAGTTGGGCCTTTTCAGGTTGTACTCATCAACTTACTTGCCTAGCTCTGTGTGAAAGGCATTCTAATTTCATCAAAGTTGTGAGCGTGCTGACCAGGTCTAAAGCAACAGAACAGGCCATGGGAAACACAATTATATCAATGGTTCAGAATAGATGACGGCCCAATCTTCAGCTGGCCACCCTGGAGTGGGAGATGACAGTGAATCCGTTCTAGACGAAGGTGCGGCTGGCTGCTCTGACGCCCCCGCTCCCGTCAGAGCTCACCTGCACTTGCTCATTGCAAGATGAGTACCCTGAAACCAACCTCAAACCTGATCTCTCTTTTTTTTTTTCGAGATGGAGTTTTGCTCTTGTTGCCTAGGCTGGAGTGCAATGGCGCGATTTTGGCTCACTGCAACCTCCGCCACCTGGGTTCAAGCAATTCTCCCGCCTCAGTTTCCTGAGAAGCTGGGATTACAGGTGTCCACCACCATGCCCAGCTAATTTTTGTATTTTTAGTAGAGACGGGGTTTCACCAGGTTTGCCAGGCTAGTCTTAAACTCCTGACCTCAGGTAATCCACCCACCTCGGCCTCCCAAAGTGCTGGGATTACAGGTGTGAACCACCATGCCCAACCTGAAACCTGATTTTAAAGGTGCGTTTCCTGCTCATGGTGAAACCCTCCTATTCTTAATTCCTATCTCTCCCTTAGCTCCTTGGGGCAGTGGCCTCATCTAATGCATTGCTTTTTAATTTCTAAAAGCATTTCTTTAGTGTGGCACTTGGCACGCACAAAAAATTGTGGAACAGACAGTAAATTCATAGCACTACAAGACCAATGCTTAACCATGCTAGTAATCAAATAAATGTAAATTGTAATTTACTAGTGAGTTGATCTTCACTAGCAAAAAAAATAAAAAGCAAATGTCATTGTTAGCCTAAAAAATTAGATTTTTTTTAAAAACAGATACAAGGCAGGATAGGCAAGGAGATGCTACGGCCGGTGCACTCAGGTGCTGCAGAAAACAATCTGGAACAACAATGGGATTATTTATGAACAGACTCTGACCTCAGGATTCTCCTTCTAAAACTTATCCTAAAGAAATAATCACATCTGTAGAATTCTGTATAAGACAGTTCCTCCTAAGATTATTTATAATAACTTCAGATTATGTGGCTATTAAAATGTTTTTAAAGACCCTTTAATATGGGGAAATGCTAAATATATATATAATAAATAATTAAAAGACATAAACTGATAGAAGCATAGGAATTTCATGCATAGCATATATACACAAATATGTATATCCATCTTCATACATGTACACTATGCATAGTATATATATACACACACACATGTATAACACATACACTGAAATGTAAAAGGACAGTGGTTACATAAGCAATCTTTTTTTCCATTTTTCTTTTCTCTTTCAGATACAGGAACT
Source organism: Macaca mulatta (assembly GCF_049350105.2). NCBI lineage: Eukaryota > Metazoa > Chordata > Mammalia > Primates > Cercopithecidae > Macaca > Macaca mulatta. Next base: position 121,460,844 of record NC_133418.1, read on the forward strand.
TGCTATTTGTGAAGGCAGGAAAAAAAGAGTTTTGTGAATTAAGAAACAATGATGGATCAGCACTCATGCAGACAGGGCTTTGATGGCCTGGCCTGTCAGAAATCAACCGTGTGCGTGTCCACTTCTGTCCACGCAGTGATGCCCTCCGAGAGGATCGTCTCTATCCCATCTCTGTACCTAGAACAGTGTTTGATATGCAGGAACCAAATTGATGCTGTTAAAATAATACAGCATTTTCACAACAAGTATGGAAGGTGTAAGTTACTACTAAGTACAGCAGCTAAAGCATAAGCAAGGTTTTTGGGTTTTTCTGAAAAATAAAAGGATTTTGATACAGTAGATATGGAATCTCCTGATGCTCAATTCTGTGATGCCATACAACGCCCAGTGAACTCAATTTGTTTTTTATTTTATTTGTTTCTGAGACGGAGTCTTGCTCTGTTGCCCAGGCTGAAGTGCAGTGGTGTGATCTCAGCTCACTGCAACCTCTGCCTCCTGGGTTCAAGCGATTCTCCTGCCTCAGCCTCCCGAGTAGCTGGGACTACAGGCGTGCACCACCACGCCTGGCTAATTTTTGTGTTTTTAGTAGAGACAGGGTTTCACCTTGTTGGCCAGGATGGTCTTAATCTCTTGACCTCGTGATCTGCCTGCCTCGTCCTCCCGAAGTGCTAGGATTACAGGCTTGAGCTACCGCGCCCAGCCCTCAATTTGTTATCTATTTGATGGACCTCAGAGGCAACTAGAATTTGTGTGGGTACAAAAACGTATAAACGGGAAAATCTGATTATGGATACTTATGTATGTTTTAAACAAGTAAGAAATATTTTACAGTAAGGGCTTCTGTCTCATTTTATACCCACTATGTATAGATACTCACCACCAATCATTTACATGTTTAATAAAATTATTTGCAAGGACTTTGCAAATATAAAGTACTCCATAAATGATTAAAAATAGTAAAACATATCATATAAAAAGCCTTCAGCTTTTGCCATGATTTCATATTCTAAGACTTGTTTTCTATGTCTCACACTAGATCACAACTATTAAAAATAAAGCAAACGCCTACCATCTTAATTATTCATTTCTTGGGGAAATGTAAATCTTTTAAAAAGTGGCTTCTTTCCTGACTGAAAATAGAAAGCAGAAATGTTTATGCTCTTGTTACAGTTTCTCCCAATATAATTTTCCCACAGATGACTGAATATGAAAGATTTACTTGGATAATTGCTACTATTGATTAAGTGTGCGCTATTAGAGTGAGCAATTTACTGGTTAATATCGATTGGTCTATAAACGACATGTAGTCCTATCTACAAACTTACACCAACCTGAGAGTCAATCTTCTAGGAGTCAGAACAACCCAATTCCCTGAGACAATAACACGAAAGAGTATGCGGCACACAGAGTCTGGGCAGCCCTTTCCACCTGCATCTCCAAGTGGAGGCGCAGAGGACTCGGTGCTGGCAGACCTGCTGGGGGACACGGAGGGGGAGCAAAGGGGCAAGGCCCAGACCCAGCCTCAGACCTCAGCTGGGGAGGGCCTCCACTGCAATTCAGGACAGAGGTGACTGAGAGAGCCCCTTCATCTCTAATTTAGATGTGGCGTGAGAGTCAGACACATCAGTAGAGGAAATAGAAAGATGATTTTTTCATTTCTTCCTTTTTTTTTTTTTAAAGACAAGGTCTTGCTTTGTTGCCCAGACTGGAGCGCAGTGGTGCGATCACGGCTCACTGCAGCCTCAACCGCCTGGGTTCAGGCAATCCTCCCACCTCAGCTTCCCGAGTAGCTGGGACTACAGGTGCGTGCCACCACATCAGGCTAATTTTTAAATTATCTGTAGTTAAGGTCTCCCTATGTTGCTCAGGCTGATCTTGAACTCCTAGACTCAACTGATTCTCCTGCCTTAGCCTCCCAAAAGTGTTGGGATTACAGGCATGAGCCACTGTGCCCAGCCAGATGATTTTCTTTGTATAATCATTTAGAAAAACATTAAAGGAAAAAAAGAGAAGAAAACACATGCTATTTACCATTTATAATTTATACTTTCCCAAATGGCGATTTTTTCTGATAAGAGAATATAAAATATTTGGCTATAGTTCAAGTTTACTTCGCATTTCAAAAACATTTCTAGGCACAGGAATATTTTTGTTCACACCAAAGGAGATCAACTGAGACCATAACTGGCTCTCCTCACTGTGGTGAGGCTTTGCTATCATATCCTTTGTCGGGGGCCTGGCAGGACATGATGGCTACTGCATGGTCACGAGTTTCTGAAGAGAGTCTTAGGAAGGAACTTTTTTGCAAAGTTGTGAGCAAGGGACAGTGATGTGCCCAGGGTGTGGCGCCAGAGGGGACTGGGCTGCAGGACAGCTGTGGCGGCCTCAGGAAGAGGATCACAGTCGCCAGGAGACTGCCCCCGGCCGGGCAGGGGTCAGGAGCCACGGTGCACAGAGCTCTGTGCTGCAGCGGACCACGCAGGGCAGGAAAGGTGGCGTGTATGGGAACCAGTGCACGTGCGGGATCCAGGGTGGCACCGAGTGAGTCTGGTGTGGGAACCAGTGCACGTGCAGGATCCAGGGTGGCACCAAGTGAGTCTGGTGTGGGAACAGGTGCACGTGCGGGATCTAGGGCGGCACCGACTGAGTCTGGTCAGGTCACGTTGTGTGGCCCAACATCATTTGTGGTTTTCAGAGGTTTCTGGGTTTCGCAGACGGGGCTAAGGAATTACTGACCTGTTTTCAAAAACTAACAGAAGCTCGTACATAGTAGGTGGCCTTTTGTAATTTACTTTTGTTGCTCAACATTGCTTCTGAAATTTATCCATACTGATGAATATGGCTCTAGTTCTACATGATGATTTATTTCAACTGCTCCAAAGCATTTAATTGATTACATAGAACATAATTCTCTTCTTTTGAATATTGAATATTAAGGTTATTAATAAAATGTTTGGCTAAGTAATACAAGTAATACTGCAGCAAACATTCTTGAATGTCTTTTTACACACATGTACAAGTTTTTCTAAAGTATATAATTGAAAGTGGGATTGTTGAGTCAAAGGTTATACAAAGCATGTACTTTATCAACTTTTTTTTTTTTTAATTTTTTTTTTTGAGACAGGGTTTTACTCTGTCACCCAGGCAGGAGTGCAGTGGCTCGATCATGGCTTACGGCACCCTCGACCTTCCAAGGCTCAGGGGATCCTCCTGCCTCAGCCCTACAAGTAGCTGAGACTACAGGCATGTGCTACCACACCTGGCTAATTTTTGTACTTTTAGTAGAGGCGGGGTTTTGCCATGCTGCCCAGGCTGGTCTTGAACTCCTGGGCTCAAACGATCCACCTGCCTCAGCCTCCCAAAATGCTGGGATTACAGGTGTGAGCCACCGCGCCCAGCCTTATTAGCTATTGTTAAATTGCTCTGCAAGGCAATTCACGTTCCCATCAGCAATGTGTCCTGCCTACCCTTACCACTTGGTGCTGCCAGTGTGACAGGCTTGTCGGTTTCCCTCTTCTTTAGTGTTTCTCCTGGTAAAAGCCTCCAACTGGAGGCATAGTAGACATTTCCTTGGCCACACATGTCAAGCACACGTGTTTGGAGGTTTATTTTTACAGCCTCAGCAGAGCACAGCCTCAGCCTGCTGATCTTCAGACTTGTCCAAGAGGTGATGTGGAACCAGCAGAGCCAGGGCTCTTGGTTAATGGACAAATGCTGGAGAGGGGACGACTGGCCAGGAGGAACCAGGATAGCATCGTGCTCTAATGCCGTGCACTCTTCCTTCCAAGGTGGAATGTGACTTTGGCTACTGTGAGAGCCAGAGCCAGTTCTTATGATTGCATGCTGCCTGCTATTTGAAATTATAATTGCTTATTTTCTTAGTATGCTTTATGCTATTTTTATCTTATTATTTTCTACCTTATTCCCCTTCCTGGTGGCCCACCTCCATTTTCAATGATAGATGCCAGAAATATGCAGCAAATAAATTATTTTAAAAATCAGAATCTAAAGTATACCACATAAAACTTTTAACTTTGTGAAAGAAATCTTATGAAAATCTCATAATTACTGTACATGACATGTAAAATTCTAATAATGAAGTTAGTTTGATATGAGATAAAGATTTTAGATAAAAATTACTTTTACTTTTTTTTCTAGGAGTATGATACAGGGTCTATTTGAAAAACTGAACACAGGCATCACACAACTTCCAAATGATGAGAAGAACAGTCTAATAAAAATCACTCAAGTAACTAAGAGCATGTACATAACTTTTCTCTATCTAAGACTCAAAGGGAATATTACACGATACCATTAAAGTGACTAACACGTCCTCCTCCCAGGCTGTGACATCCATTTCCCTGTCAACTACAATCTTAGGAAACTCTGCCATAACTTAGGAAAATAATTCAGAAACCCTTTCCTCGCTGCCTTAAAGACAACAGGAATTATTTTAGGACACACTAGAACGAAAATACCAGGGCAAGGTAAAGATCCTTTCATGAATACATTTTTCACCTTACATAAGCTCCCTTGTTAGGCCTGTTAATAAAATTTCTGATGGTCTCAAGTATTTCCAATGTATGACACACATCAAACCACTGTATATATTTATTAATAACAGGAACAATCAAAGAGGGTAAAAAATAGCCTGTAGAAAAAATCTATCTCAATGAACATCCATGGCTTTGTGTGATTTTTAAACCCATTATTATAAAGCCCCGTCGTGCTGCCAGTTCAGTCCCTGCCTCAAGAGGACACATCACAGCAGCTTCTCCACGGCCAAACCGAGGGGCCACGCCCACACCCTCGGGAACAGAGCATGCGCCAGGGAAACGGCCACCCTGGAGATCCATAACTGCATTAGCAAATTATAGAGGATACAGATACTTAGAAATTAGCTGTTTTTTCCCCTTTAAAAAAGAGTATCTCCATCTCCCTCCTTTCCAAAGCTTTCCAATCATAGAAATAATTACAGAATCACTTTGGTAAAAGAAACTCAATGAAGCATTTGACTGACGTTTACTCACATTTAAACTTAGTGTGATGTCTGAAAAGTCTGCTAACCCCCTAAGCAAGGGATGCTTGTTTACCTTTTTGAGGACACGCTTCTGTAAATGTGGTAAAAGATGTTGGGAAGAAAGGCAATTTGGGGAGCGCAGTTTCCAGTGGTTCACAGGCTACCAGAAGCATTCGGAGACCAAACACCTATACCTGAGATCATTTCCCGCTGCTATTTTAGGAGAGGGTCTCTGCCTGGGTTTTTGCACTTACTCCAAGTTAACGAGTACAGACTTCTGTGAGTATGCTGGGCGACCAGGTGAGTGACAGTTCCACAGCCTGGGGAGCGTGGTGCAGAGGAAGGAGGAGAGTGAAGCGTCTCTGGGGAAGGTTTGGTTTCTGAGTCTGGAAGCGTCCTTCAGTCTCTGCAAGTGGGGGAACCCCTGGGAACTTTGCTCTGGGGCAAAAGAGGCCTGAGGGATTCATGCTGGAGCTCTCAGGATTCCCACCAGTTAGAGAAGCAGGGCTGTGGGAACTGGTATTCAAGATGTGGCACAAGCAGCTTCTCTGCGGGAAGTGGATGCAGGTGATGGGGAGAGAAAAGGGAAACTTCACTGCTGTGGGCTAGGAGTGCAGCTGAATTTGGGTCTGTGTCTGAAGACACCGATGGAGAATTGTAAGAGTTACAATACATTTGTGAATCTGGAATATATACTTCTTTCAAAAATAGTGTATGAGCTTCAAGTCAGCAACAAGTAAATGAAAAATAATAACAGAGAAGGACTTCTAAGTCTGAGTAAACGCCATAAATGGTTAAGGCAGAACTTCACGGAGCAAGAGCCCTAACTTAGCAAACTTTGTTACTGCTTGAAAGAGAAGAGGCTTAATAAGTGTTTGCTCAATGAATACACGAAGAAACACAATTGAGAACTTGTTTGTTTCAATCCCATCAGATATAAGGTCTTCTCATGGGCAAATCCTACCCCTGGATACAACCCAGTCCTAGAAGCTGTATTGCAAAGCACAGTTCCCACAGCGCATAGATCCGACGGTTCAGAAATACTGAGTCATTTGGTGGGAAGCAGTCAACGAGCAAAACCACCACCAGCAACTGTTCTTTCCGCTGGGCTGCGCGAACTACGTGAGGGACACCGGGCGGCAGGGACGGTACTGGCATGTAAGGGACACCGGGCAGCAGGGATGGGACGGTACTGGCACGTAGGGGACACTGGGCAGCAGGGACGGTACTGGCACGTAGGGGACACCAGGCGGCAGGGACGGTACTGGCACGTGAGGGACACCGGGCAGCAGGGACGGTACTGGCACGTAGGGGACACCGGGCAGCAGGGACGGTACTGGCACGTAGGGGACACCAGGCGGCAGGGATGGTACTGGCACGTGAGGGACACCGGGCGGCAGGGACGGTACTGGCACGTGAGGGACACCGGGCGGCAGGGACGGTACTGGCATGTAAGGGACACCGGGCAGCAGGGATGGGACGGTACTGGCACGTAGGGGACACCGGGCAGCAGGGACGGTACTGGCACGTAGGGGACACCGGGCGGCAGGGACGGTACTGGCACGTAGGGGACACCGGGCGGCAGGGACGGTACTGGCACGTAGGGGACACCGGGCAGCAGGGACGGTACTGGCACGTAAGGGACACTGGGCAGCAGGGACGGTACTGGCAACAGAAGCGAGGACATTTGTTTGGGGCCAACCTCTACACCTTTGCAGATCTTAGTGTTTTAATCTACAAAGTGAGCATTTTGGACTATGTTAAGTTTTTCAAATTTTTAAATAGTAAAATTCATCCACCTTTTCCCCCACTCCCCAAAAAAAGACATCTCAAGAGAGACTTATGTATAAAATAGATCCCGCTGAAATGCTCTGCGTGACACTGGGCCTAGCAAGTCACCTCCGCAGGCCGTGCCCAGTCACCCCAAGGCACCTCCCTGGAACCCGAGGGTTCTCAGAATCACAGTTTGAAAATGTGTTAGATTCGATTTGCATTCCTATCAAATCCTTCCTTTCCTTTTCTGTCATTGCAGAGGAAGAAACGTTCCATCTTTCCCAGACTCATCTTGTGGTTTCGCCTCCTCACTCTTTGCGCCCCCTTCCCTGGAACGGCCCCCTGCTCTATCCTTTTGTATGAGCTCCTTCTCTATTTCTTTAAACCCAACATTCTGGTGCTACTTCTTTATTAAAAGAGTAGCTTACCGACGGGGGGTCCTCTTACTATCATTCCCTCATCCCTTTATTTATTCAAGAAGACGCTGTGTGCCATTCGGTGCCCGACCATGCTGGGTCCTCAGATGCACTGGTGAACAAGACAGACGCTTCCTGACTGTCACGGTGTTTATTACAGATTTTTCATTTTTGTAGGTTGGCTCTGTCTCCCCCTACAAGTTACAGCATTTGTTATTGACACTGATGACATGTCACCTCCAGTTCATGCATATAATGAAGTCAGGATAAAATCCAAGTAACTGAGGCTGCTTTGCCAAGGTTCGGTACTTTTTCAAAAACAGGCTTTTTGGGCAAGACTCCAAAAAAGGTTTCTTTATTTGGGGAAAAGATCAGGGATCAAAGGAAGTTAACAATCAAGACTGAGAAGAATATAAGAAACTAACTTGAGTAAAATGGGGAGGACTCTAGTTTTTTTTCCTTTAGGCTCTCTTAGGAAGCAAGAGATCTGCTGACAATAGAACACTGGAAAGCAGAAAGTCAAAGAGAAGTTTAAAATCAAAAGAGAGGGACTAGAAAATCCAGGAACCTAGGGCACGATGTCACTGTGTGACACCACAGCGGAGTGCAGCCCCCGCCTGTGCTTCGGACAGGCCCTCACACAACCGCAATCTGGGTCATCTCCGCCGGGAGCGGGGCCCCACGCGAAGGGGATCAGAGCCGGGAGCCGGGCCCCACGCGAAGGGGATCAGAGCCGGGAGCCGGGCCCCACGCGAAGGGGGTCACCACCGGGAGCCGGGCCCCACGCGAAGGGGATCACCACCGGGAGCCGGGCCCCACGCGAAGGGGGTCACCGCTGGGAGCCGGGCCCCACGCGAAGGGGATCAGAGCCGGGAGCCGGGCCCCACGCGAAGGGGGTCACCACCGGGAGCTGGGCCCCACGCGAAGGGGATCACCACCGGGAGTCAGGCCCCACGCGAAGGGGATCAGAGCCGGGAGCCGGGCCCCACGCGAAGGGGATCAGAGCCGGGAGCCGGGCCCCACGCGAAGGGGATCAGAGCCGGGAGCCGGGCCCCACGCGAAGGGGGTCACCACCGGGAGCTGGGCCCCACGCGAAGGGGATCACCACCGGGAGTCAGGCCCCACGCGAAGGGGATCAGAGCCGGGCCCCACGCGAAGGGGATCAGAGCCGGGAGCCGGGCCCCACGCGAAGGGGATCAGAGCCGGGAGCCGGGCCCCACGCGAAGGGGATCAGAGCCGGGAGCCGGGCCCCACGCGAAGGGGATCAGAGCCGGGAGCCGGGCCCCACGCGAAGGGGATCACCAGTGGGAGTCAGGCCCCACGCGAAGGGGTTCCAGGTGGCCTGGTCAGTGTAGCTGGCAGCCCCCAACCCATACTGAACCCAGGAAAGCTTCTCAAGTGGCACAGAAGTCACAAAACCACACATAATAAGGATGTGTCTGAATTCAAGAGAACTAGTCAATTAAGGAAAAAATTTTGTTACTTTGCTAAAGGCTATTGCTGAAGATCAAGAAATCACTCCTCTCCTGTGGTTCTGCCTCAGGATTTCGGCCTCACGAACATCAGTCATTTCTGGCAGAATGCGGACAGGCTATACCTCACTTTCTTTTTTTTTTTTTGAGACGGAGTCTCGCTCTGCCGCCCAGGCTGGAGGCGATCTCGGCTCACTGCAAGCTCCGCCTCCCGGGTTCCCGCCATTCTCCTGCCTCAGCCTCCCGAGGAGCTGGGACTACAGGTGCCGCCACCTCGCCCGGCTAGTTTTTTGTATTTTTAGTAGAGACGGGGTTTCACCGTGTTAGCCAGGATGGTCTCGATCTCCTGACCTCGTGATCCGCCCGCTTCCGCCTCCCAAAGTGCTGGGATTACAGGCGTGAGCCACTGCGCCCGGCCATCTACCTCACTTTCAAATACAGAGGCAGAGGTGATGGAACACAAAAGGATACTGGAATTATTTTCTTCTGAATTTCACTGTAGTCTTTGTGCAGTAAAGTGATTTACATATCACCGTTTTCACACAAAAGACAGTCGCTTCTGAGCGGGGACTGAGCCACGTCCTGCTCCAAAATAAACCTCAAACATTTTCGTTTTGAAGTTTTCTGTTTTAGTTCATAGGCTAACCTTCACCTGTCATTTCAATGGGCGATAAAGTTTAATCCTCAAGAAATTTCTAAACTTCTCAACTATTATGTCTTTAGGAACTAAAATTTGCTTAAAATAGGTGAAATCTGGTCCCGTGCGGTGGCTTACGCCTGTAATCCCAGGGCTCTGGGAGGGCAAGGCGGGTGGATCGCCTGAGGTCAGGAGTTCAAGACCAGCCTGGCCATGGTGAAACCTCATCTCTACTAAAAATACAAAAAATTAGCTGGGTGTGGTGGTGCACGCCTGTAATCCCTGCTATGTGGGAGGCCGAGGCAGGAGAATCGCTTGAACCTGGGAGGCAGAGGTTGCAGTGAGCCGAGATTGTACAATTGCACTCCAGCCTGGGTAACAAGAGCAAAAAACTGTCTCAAAAAAAAAAGGTGAAATCTGAAGCTCGGTGCAGAAGAATTAGTAACAATTGAGAAAAACAAGATGGGGAACTATTAGAAAAATAAGTAAATTAGGAAATTCCATTCTCTTTTTTGAAGGATGACAGGTGAATATATGTCCTCCAGATTGTTCACCCAAATCAAGAGTGAGTCCGGACCATGTGCTGCTGAAATTCAACAGTCACGGTGAACACGAGTTTCAGACAGCCGGTGGGACTTATTCCCAAAATCAAGGACCTCACTCTCCAAACCCCTTCAAGACAGTGCATTTCGTATATTTAGTAGAGATGGGGTTTCACCATGGCCAGGCTGGTCTTGAACTCCTGACCTCAGGTAATCCACCCACCTCGCCCTCCCAGAGTGTTGAGATTACAGGCGTGAGCCACCGCACCCAACCAGATTTCACCTATTTTAAGCAAATTCTAGTTCCTAAAATTTGACTGCATGCAGGCATGGAAGCATGGCTTTGCTAAGTTCACTCTAGGCAACCGTCTGGATGAGCAAGAAGAGCAATTCCACAGCCCCCTAAGGAGACGGCACTGGGGAGCTGAGATTCGGCGTGAGCCGGGGCTCTCATTTCAGAGTACTTACCCGATGGCTGCCTTAGGATTCCTGAGGGAAACATATACGACAAACTTCCAATATCTTCTCCTTCATCTAGAAAAGCTATCCAACACGATTCCAGCTGCCTTTAAGATTATAAATTCACTGGAATCAAATCAACCTGTACAGCAATGGATCAGTGATCCAGTATTAATGATTTATTTTTTATTTTTTTAAGATGGAGTCTCGCTCTGTAGCCCAAGCTGGAGTTGCAGTGGCGTGATTTTGGCTCACTGCAACCTCTGCCTCCCGGGTCCCAGTTCAAGCAATTCTCCTGCCTCAGCCTCCTGAGTAGCTGGGATTACAGGAACGCACCACCATGCCCAGCTAATTTTTGTATTTTTAATAGAGACGGGCTTTCACCATGTTGGCCAGGCTGGCCTTGAACTCCTGACCTCATGATGTGCCCGCCTCGGCCTCCCAGAGTGCTGGGATTACAGGCGTGAGCCACTGCGCCCAGCCACGAATTTTAAAAACCTTATAGAATTCATGACAAAACTTAAAAATGTTCAGAAATTCACCCATTCAATAAATTTTCTATACAAAATGCAGAAAATGCAATATATTTTAAAAACGAACACAAATCATTTATCTCTATTATACATGATGAAGCATACTCGATCAAAGTATATGCTGCTTTGAGTAATCTGATCATTTCCAATAATGGCTTTTTAACTAATTAGGCTTAGAAGTATCCATGTATTAATATGATGCTTTTTGGTGCACAGGACTGGCATCTACTCCAACAAAATTCTACTTATGTGCAAAAGCTATGAATAATATTCAAAATAATTAATTTCTAGAGAAAATATTATGAAGGCAGGCAGGACTTATCACAACACTGAAATCAAACACATTGTCACTTACGATTAGCTGTTTCAATCCAACAAAAGATTGTTCCACTGAGTCGGCATTTAGGACTTGTCTCTTTGCTGCAGCTTTTTCACCCAGAAAGCGAAGCATCAAGTCTTTAACTGCATCTCCCTGGGAAGAAGAGAAGAAAAATATGTCAAGACAATAAAATGTCAGTTAAACTCAGCTAACCAGAACCCATAACTAAACAAAATTTCTTTTTTCTCCAGTGGCTTATGGAGGTAAAAGTAACGGTTATAGTATCGTAAAACTTCAATTAACCAGAAGCTAAATTACCACAATTGTTAATAAAATGCATAATTTTAGAATTGCTCCTTATTCTTTTTATTTTTAAAATTATATCTTTATTCACCACTGATTGGAAAGCATGTTCTTTATTCTAGAGAGGAAATGGTAAATCCTGCCACCTACCACCAGGCTTGCAGTGAGAGGCAAAGCCAAGCCAGCAGAGGGGCCTCAGGTGAGGGGCCTAAGGAGGCCCAGGAGAACGAAGGTGACACTGCTGGGGACCAGGGGCTGCACCACACAGTGGCCAGACTTGCGCTGGTGCAGGCAGGCCTGAATAGTCTTCCCAAATTCCATCAAGGCCCCGAAAACTGAGACCCCCTTTCACAGCAGGTCCTCAATAGCCTCACTGAGCCAAGCGTTGCTCCAGGAGCTGGTGGGCTCACTTCATGCTGCAAGCCAGGGAAGAATCCAGTTGCCTCTGCACGGGACTGTTTCTACCTCCTGACCCAACTCCTCTGATTATACTGATCTTTCGATGGTGCTGAAGAACACTGAAAGTGGAATCTGAAGCATGCCACTTACTTTAAAGGGAAGACACAGAAAGGCAAGGGGAGGGAACCGGTGCTTTTGTGTGGCCTGGGGACAGAAGAGATGTGCCAATGACCTGCACTGAGCAGGGAGCGATCTCATAGCTGGTGTCAAGCCCAGATGCTGGGCGAGCTGGCCTTCATGAGCCTCAGGAGTCAGCACGGTTTGGGGGCCCCAGGGAAGGGCGTGAAGTTACCAAGTCTGTTGCATGGGGACAAACTAGTCATCCCAACAGTGCAGAGAAAACTGTTCCAGTCCGCGGGCCTCAGTGCTGTTTCGGTGGCTGCACCGCAGGCTGAGGGAGAGTCCAGGGTAAGTAAAGGCTGCTCACAGGACGCAATGCTCTCCACGGGCAGCAGGAGAAGCCTCTCACACACAGCGGGGACCAGGACACAGCCCTGGACCATCTCTCTCCCTTCTGGGGGTGCTGCTGACTGAGGAAAGGCATCTGGGAAGGGGCAGCAGCACTGAGGTCCCTGAAACACCTGAGGCAGGGGCAGCCGGGGGGACAGAGCAGTCCAGGGGGAAAGGGCAGCAGCACTGAGGTCCCTGAAATGCCAGAGACAGTGAGCAGCCTGGGAGGAGGAAGCAGTGGCTCTGAGGTCCCTGAAATGCCCGGAGACAGCAAGCAGCCGGGAACTGGCTGGACCTTCCCTGACATGTGCTCTGGGCATCTGGCCCGCAGCAGCTGCTGACAGGGACACGGCACAAAGGCCCTGCAGTCTCTCGGGTGAACAGAAGAAAGACTCAAACTAGGACAACCCCAAGATGGGGGGTGGAGAAAGCCAAGACCTCTCCATCCCAGCACAAAGCTGCCTCCCAGCCGCAGGGAAGCTGATGCTCATGCTGCAGGCAGGCCACCGGGAGCACACAGTGACTGAGGGTGCACAGACGCCTGCGTGCCCCCCGCCTGGACTTCACCACTGGCTCAGATCTCTTCCTATTGTTCTCCTACCCTCTTTTTGCGGGGGGAAAAGAAAACCATAGAAGTTGTTTCTCCTAAGAAGCAAGGTTATTTCAATCTTTCGCTATCTTTCAAAATGGTGACACTTAAAAGAAGAACAATATCTAGAGCATGAGAGCAAGAGAATGAGAAAAGCTGCTGACATTGCTTCTCCCCTCTGCTGCCTCCCTCTCTCCCGGGAGAGATCAACAGTCTGCGGCAGGAGAGGCCGGGCGGCTCCGCGTCATAGACCTGTCTTTTCCCTGGTGCTAAACCTGGTGCTCGAGGCCGACCTCACGTTTTCTCACATTGAGGCAAAGACCTAGGGGCAGCCGTTGTATAATTTCTGCTTTCAGAGTGTAAGGTGAAGTACTTCATATACCAGATCCACAAAATCAGCTAACTGATCTAGCAGCAATAATTACAGGGCAAAATAAGAGTTCAGACCCAGCGCTCCAGAAAGCTCTGCAAAAACGCAACTCTTCTCAGACAAAGAGCATCTCAGCCAGAGGGCAGCGAGCTGGATGAAGAGCAAAATCAAATCGCAATGCCAGGGATGGAGGGGCAGGGACAACTCCTCCATCCCCGCAACATTCTCAGTGAGACCATGCTGCAAAAATCTCGCCTTTAAAATTCTCTGGGGGCCGGGCGCGGTGGCTCAAGCCTGTAATCCCAGCACTTTGGGAGGCCGAGACGGGCGGATCACGAGGTCAGGAGATCGAGACCATCCTGGCGAACACCGTGAAAACCCCGTCTCTACTAAAAAAAATACAAAAAACTAGCCGGGCAAGGTGGTGGGCGCCTGTAGTCCCAGCTACTCGGGAGGCTGAGGCAGGAGAATGGCGTAAACCTGGGAGGCGGAGCTTGCAGTGAGCTGAGATCCGGCCACTGCACTCCAGCCCGGGCTACAGAGCGAGACTCCGTCTCAAAAAAAAAAAAAAAAAAAAAAAAAAAAAAAAAAAAAAAAAAAAAATTCTCTGTTAGTTAATATTTTAGTTACCACAGCAAGTTCCTGAGATATTAGCATATGCATGACTATCAAATATCCCATCAACGGAGGGCCAAGGATGTGACAAGCGTCTTAAGACAAACCTCGCCCTTGCTGTGTGGCTAACGGCACAGGGAGGTGGAGACGCTGGCACTGCATCTCCTCCAGTGGTTACTCTGCGGAGGGGAGGGAGCTTCCCGCAGGGCCTTCTAGAGAGCTGTGCTGCTGCACCTGGATGGAGTCCAGCTAGAACCAATGGCAAACCGTTCAGCGAGGGTCTACTTTATCCAGGGCAAGGTCCAGGGAACACGAAGGAGATATACGAACATATCACAATCTGGGACTCATCGTGATCTCACCATCCCATTCTCCTGGTCAGGTGCATTTCTGGAGGAGCAAGCGGCTGTTCTCACAGCTGACAGGCGCTTAGGGGCCTGGCTGTCTTTCCTGCAATGGGGGAATAGTCTCAGTTGTCTCTTCTCGATTTTCATGGTGAGAGACAAAACAGAAGCCAGAGCAGCGGCCTGAAAGCTTACGGGCCTTACTGCCTGGGAAGCCTAAAGACACAAATGCTCATGGGGTAGTGTTGCTGAAAGGCAGCAGGCCCTGCACCTGGCACGGAACTCGCTGAGTTTTCCGCCGCATCGCCAGTGCAGAAAGGAGCCTGTTCATCCTCGGAGGGCCTATCCTCTGGCTCCAGTGTTTGCTTACACCGGGGAAAAATGAGACCACCTGAACCAAAAACCACAACAATTAAAACAAAATCCAAACCCAAACTCAAGGATGTGGAGAAACTGGAACCCTCACACGACACATCATCAGTGGGGATTCAACATGGAATAGCCATTCTAGAAACAGTCTGGCGGGGCCTCAGAATGTTGAACAGAGTTACCGTAGAACCAGCAAGTCCATCCCAAGCTATACATCCCAGATAGCTGAGAACACACAGACACAAACACATGTGTGTGAATGTTCACAGTAGCATTACTGACAATAGCCAAAAGGTAGAAACAGCCCAAATGTCCACCAACTGATGAACGAATAAAAAGCAGCAGTAATTTTCTTCTATCCATTTCAGGGTAACTGGGACTGGACTGTCTTGATGTGAACAACTGCAATATTGCTCAGAGGAAATCTAACAACTGTTTTCACACACAGCAAAGGACTGTGACCCGAGAGAAGGAAAACATGACTTGAACTCTTGAACCCAATGGCACTTTTTGGACCACACTGCAGGAGAATCCCAAGCAGGGCTTCGGATGTCAAGGAGGTTGAGACTGTACCCAAATATGCTTTCCCAACATTCTTATTTTGCTAAATTACTAGCAACAATGGAGGGAAAGTGTGACAGTATATGTGTGAGAAAGAATATAC
The DNA here is from genome assembly GCF_049350105.2 of Macaca mulatta. Taxonomy (NCBI): domain Eukaryota; kingdom Metazoa; phylum Chordata; class Mammalia; order Primates; family Cercopithecidae; genus Macaca; species Macaca mulatta. Next base: position 121,476,178 of record NC_133418.1, read on the forward strand.
AACATTATCTCTATATAAGTTCCACCTACATAATCCTTTGTGGTTTACTCTAAAAACCCAGCTACAATTTATAACATAATATACTAGAAAATGGTTTTGGAACCTACTTACAAACTGGATAATTCTTATATCCAGAGACCTAGAAAGGAAGGAGCTAAGCAGAGAAAGGGTTTGTGTGGGAGCCCTTGAGTTTACTGCTGATCACTCAGCTATATGTGCAGATGGTGCAGCTCTGAAGACTGGAAAGGACGGGGCGCTGTGAGTTGGCAAGCCCAGAGCTCACACAGGGCTGAAGGGTGCTGAGTGTGGGTCTGCCATGGACGGGGCGCTGTGAGTTGGCAAGCCCAGAGCTCACACAGGGCTGAAGGGTGCTGAGTGTGGGTCTGCCACGGTGGAGTGCTGTCACTGAACAGAAGGGGCATTCAGTATAGACTTCAGAAAGGTCACCCAAAAGTAGAAGCTACTACTCTAAAGTCATTCTAAAAAGCCTAAAAACAAACTTGAAACTAAACCTGTAAATAACTTACTTGCTTGTCAGAATAAAGGACAAGTCTTTTCAAAGGAAGATGAAAAAGCCAGACATACAACCTGAAATCCACACTTTCTAATAAAAAATTACTAGACATGTAAAACATGTGTCCCATAACTAAAAGTATATAAAAATAGATCCAGATATTACATAGATAATGGAACTTTCAAATAAGAACTTTTTTTTTCTTTTATTTCTTTCTTTCTTTTTTTTTTTTTTAAAGAGGCCTATGTTGCCCAGGCTGGCCTCAAACTTCTGGGCTCCAGTGATTCTCCTGCCTCAGCCTCCTGAGTGGCTGTGACTACAGGCACACGCCACCACACCCAGCTCAGAAAAGAACTTTAAGGTGTCTCTTATAAATGTTCTCAAGAGCTTAAAGTAAAGCTTGAAAATGATAAGAAAAGAAAAATGATACAAAGAAGAACCACATAAAAATTCCAGAGATAAAAAACACGGAAAAGTCAATAGGATTAGCTGCAAACGAAAAAGTCAGAAGAAAAGATGAGTGAACTTAAGGAGAGCAATAGAAATTCTAAACTTACCCACAAAGAGAAAAAGACTGGAAAATAAAAACAATAACAAAAACAGATCCTCAGTAACTTCTGTGGCAATATTAAGCAGTATGTATACTTGGGAGGTTCCAGAAGTAGGAAAGAGAAAAAACACAAAAAATACCTGAAGAAATAATGACCAAAAATTTCCCCAAATTGACAAAAATGATAAACTCTCAGATCCAAGACGGTCAACGAATGCCGAGCAAGAGAAACATAAATCCCACGTGAAGGTACGTCAGAACCAAACTGCTGAAAAACCAGGGATAAAATCGTAAAAGCACCTAGAGGAAAAATATGCAATTAGGCACAGAAGAGCAAGGATAAGAATCACTACAGACTTCTCATCAGAAACTATGCAAGTCAAAAGACAGTGGGATGGCATCTTACAAGCTCTAAAAAGAAAAAAAACCTGCTAACCTAGAATTCTACATACTGTAAACATGTTGTATATTCAGCGAAAATAAGCTTTAATAATGAAGATGAGGCTGAGCATGGTGGCTCATGCCTGTAATCCTAGCACTTTGGGAGGCCAAGGCAGGCAGATCACTTGAGGCCATGAGTTCCAAGACCAGCCTGGCCAACATGGTGAGGCCCTGTCTCTACTAAAAATACAAGAACTGGCCAGGCGCAGTGGCTCAACTCCTGTCATTCCAGCACTTTGGGAAGCTGAGGTGAGCGGATCACTTGACATCAGGAGTTTGAGACCAGCCTGACCAACATGGCGAAACCCCTGTCTACTAAAATTACAAAAATTAGCTGGGTGTGGTGGCGCATGTCTATAATCCCAGCTACTCAGGAGGCTGAGGCAGGGGAATTGCTTGAGCCTGGGAGGCGGAGGTTGGAGTGAGCCAAGATTGTGTCACTGCACTCCAGCCTAAATGACAGAGTGAGACTACGTCTCAAAAAAAAAAAAAAAAAAAAAATTAGCTGGGTGTGGTGGTGCATGCCTGTAGTCCCAGCTACTTTGGAGGCTGAGGCATGAGAATCACTTAAACCTGGGAGGAGGAGGTTACAGTGAGCTGTGATTGCAAAACTGTACTCCAGCCTGGGAGACAGAGCAAGATTCTGCCTCGGAAAAAAAAAAAAAAAAAAGATGTAATAATTTTGAAATCAATAAAAGCTGCAAGAATCTGTAGCTAGTACACCTGCACCCAAAATTAAAATTTCTGCCCTTCAAAAGATACCTAAGAAAATGCAAAAACAAGGCACAGAATAGTTAAAAAAAAAAAATTTGAAACACATCTATGGTGTATGATAGCTCATTTCCAACTAGGATATTTACAGAACTCTTAAAACACAGTAACAATAAGACAAATATCCACAGTCTGAAGGATGGAGAAAACATCTGAAGAGATACTTTATAAAGATATACAAATAGCCTATATATCAAAGGATTAATAGGTCAGATCCTACGTATCAAGTAGCCTGTTTAACCTCAGTCATCAGAGAAATGCAAAAATCGAAAAAAGTTGATGATACCATGGATATAAAAGAATTGGAACTCTCATGGGCTGCTGATGGAAATGTGAAATAGTGTGCCCACTTTGGAAACTGTTCTATTTCTTATAGAACGAAATGCACACTTATCATAAACCCCAGAAAGTATGCTAGTAAGTTTTTACCCAAGAGAAACGAAAATATATCCACACAAACGACTGTGCTCAAATACGCTTTCCCAACATTCTCATTTGCTAAATTACTAACACCAGGAGAGAGTATGTGTGAGTGTGTGTGTGAGAGACAGAATATACAACATTCTCTCTCTATAATAAGTTCCACCTAGAGAGCCCTTTGTGCTTTATTCTAAAAAGTCACCTACGATTTATAACATAATTTACTAGAAAATGGGTTTTGAACGTACTTACAACCTGGATAATTCTTATATATGCAGCAGTGGGAATTTAGTTAACAGCAAAGGCTCAAGGCTGGCAGTAATTATGGATTCTAGATTCAAGATTTTTGGTGCTGGAAGGACTCACTGGAGGAGACTCTCAGCCATCATCCACCAATCTTTGATCTCCCCCTTCTTCTTCTTTTTTTTTTTTTACTTTAGACAAAGTGTCAGAGTGGCTGGAATGCAATGGTGTGATCTCAGCTCACTGCCACCTCTGCTTCCTGGGTTCAAGTGATTCTCCTGCCTTAGCCTCCCAAGTAGCTGGGACTGCAAACGTGCACCACCACGCTTGGCTATTTTTTGTATTTTTACTAGAGATGGGGTTTCACCATGCTAACCAGGATGGTCTCGATCTCCTGACCTCGTGATCCGCCCGCTTCGGCCTCCCAAAGTGCTGGGATTACAGGTGTGAGCCACCGAGCCTGGCCCTCCCCTTCTTCTAGTAACAGAACTTCGGTTTTGCCTGGGAACATGACCCCTTACCTAAAGACTATTTTCAGCCTTTCTTGCAGCTTGGTGTGGCCAAGTGACTAAATCCTAGGCAGTGGGATGCGAGTGGACACATTGTCTTCCAGATGACGCATCGTAAAAGGAATACTGCAGAGCTCTCCAGCCTTTCCCTCTTCCCGATAGCTGGAAGACAGCGATGGGAAAACGCTTCCTGGACTTGGTTGAGGAAGGTGGAGCCAATCCACAGGGCTAGTTCATATCTCCAAAGTGTTCCACCACCCTGAAATAAACAGGGATCCCATTCCAGCCACCGTACCTTTGCCTTGCTTTGTTAATGCAGCTGAGCCTACAGCCTGACTGACAGACTTACCAAAACCTTTCATTTTACAGAGAAGAAAATAGAGCCACAGATGTTCAATGAATTCCCTTACGTTACACAGGTTATTGGCAAAGCAACAATTTGAAACCAATTCTTCCAATTCAAGACTCTTTCTAAGTTCACATACTGATCAGGGATATGTCTACATATCAGGCAACTTCTGGGACCCTGGAGGAGACTTAGCTACTCATTCTTTATAGAACACTAAAATGAAGCCATTTGACTTCCAGTTCTTCTTCTTTTTTTTTTTTAATGTGGGTAAATAGAAAAGGCATTTTATTTTTAAATTTTAGAATATTTAGTTGACAAATACAAATTATATATATTCAAGGTATACAACATGATCATTTGTTATAAGGAGACGTTGTGTACTGAATTCCAAATCCAAATAATTAACACAACCGTCACTACCCATAGTTACTGTGTGTGTGTACATGTGTGAGGGTGGTGAGCGGACACTTGAAATCTGCTCTCATCAAATTTCAAGTAAACACTGCAGTATTACTAACTACAGTCACCATGCTAAATGTACATTCCATCCCCAGCACTCCTTCCTCTTGCATAAATGAAGCTCTGTACCCTTTGAGTAACATCTCCCCATGCCCCTCACACTCCCAGGCCCCAGCTTCTATGAGTCCGACTTTTGTAGATTCCACATGTAAATGAGATCATGTGGTATTCATCATCTTGTGTCTGGCTTATTTCACTTAACCTAATGTCCACCAGGTGCATGCATAGAGTCACAAATGGCAAGGTTTCCCCTTGTTTTTTAAGGACTAAATAGAATTTCATTGTGTATATTTTCTTTATTTTATTTTTTAAGAGACAGGTCTTACTCTGTTATCCACGCTGGAGTGCAGTGGTGCAATCACAGCTCATTGCAGCTTTGAACACTATGGCTCAAGTGATCCTCCTGCCTCAGCCTCCTGAGAAGTTGGGATTATGGGCGCAAGCCACTATATACCACATTCTCTGTCCTCTCACCTGTCGATGGGCGCTTAGGTTGATTCCCTATCTGGGCTACTGTGAAGAATTCTGCAGTGAACATAGAGCGCAGGCATCTCTCTGAGATCCTGATTTCAATTCCTTTGGATACATACCCAGAATGGGGGACTGTTAGATCATATGGCAGCTCTATTTTTAACTTTTTAGGGCACCTCCATAATGTTTTCCATAATGGCTGTATTAATTCACATTCCAACCAACAGTGTACAGGGGTCCCTTTCCCCACACCCTCACCAACTCTTGCTGTCTCCAGAGTTTTTGGTTAATAGCCATGATATCTCATTGTGGTTTTGATTTGCATTTCCCTGATAATTAGCGCTGTTTCTAGTTCTTTGATTTAAACAGAAATCTTTCTGAGAGAAATATAATTAGTCATTTTCTATGGTAGAGAGAACTACAACATAAGACAAAGAGGCCAGAACTAAGGCAAACAGGACCTGCGTTCTGGCACTGGCTCTGCAGTGTACTGGCTGCATTACCTAGGGTGAACACGCCCATGGGAATCTGCCTGGACCTCTACTGAGCCACAGTGCACTGAAATTATCCATTTGCAGGTCTGCCTTCCCTTGTCTAGGCCATCTGTCCTGGTCTGGGCTGGCGGATGGGCACCACGCCCTCCTTTGTGTCACGAGGAGAGAGGATGTCTGGGACATGGCAGGCTTGCTGGTGAACGCACAAGTCATTCGGATCTGTTTCCTCATCATAAAAGGAGAAACTGGACTGAATCAGAGACCTTTCAGCTTTTTTAAGGAACAGGTGCTTTCCATTCCTTGAAAGCTTTGAGCTTGCTGCAAGGTATTCAGTACTCTTAGCCCTACTCACAAAATGTCATATGCTCACCCCAGCCCTTTTGTCAACCAAAGTGAAACACCTCTGCCCATTTCCAAATGTACCTAAGACCCTTGGACTCCAGCACCCAGTTCGGAAGCAATAGGTTAAGTCTTTCCTGTGGCAGCCTTCAGATTTCCTCTGAGTTACAGTCAGAGGGAGAAGGAAACGGCGAGCATCAGAGGGTTTGAAAGACAGTGCTAAAGGCCAGACCCACAGATGTTAAAGGAATTTCACAGCAGAGAGGACAAACAAGAGAGAGAAGGGAAGAAACATGGAGAAGAACACGAAAGCCATCTTGGGGGTACAAGGTACAGAGACAAGACCAGGCAGTGGGAGAACAGGTAAGGATTCAGCGACAAATAAATCTAATCCTACAATCCAAATACCCCTGACATCAAAGTCCGGAATTGGTATTCATTAAAAAGATCCTGCAAAGGTTAAATTATGCTCAGTATATTCTGCCTAAGAGGGTAGAGAAGGATGCCTAGACCAATGCCTGGTCAAGAGTAAGCACACAATAAATACAGTAAATGAATATTAGTAAATTAGTCAATGAATATTCTGGAAAGACTGCCATGTAAAATACCCAAAATATGGATGTCTATAGGCTTACACTTCAGTTATCTGAAAAAATTAATTGGCTTCATTTCTCTAGCATGTCACTTTTCTTTTCCTAGAGAATTCATCACTCCTAGGTCTCAGCCATCTATCAATTCAATAAAAATAGTCACAGTCATACAACTGGCTTATTGGCTTACCCGCCTGTGTTCAGGAGTGGGTAAGTGGCTGCACTAAAGAGGGCTGTAGGTCCTTCTTTCAGTTCAGGAAAACAGACGCGCACAGGACCTGAGGCCAGTAAGCTGGGAGGTGGGGAGCCCCGCCATGTACAGGGTCATATGGAAACTACTAACCCTGTCCCACAATTTGGTTGCAATAAACTAAAACTGACATGCATATGATTTAATCTGATACATATGTATACATATATTTATAAAAAATTTTATCATACTATGCATGCTACATGTTATCGTCTGTCCTGATTTTCAAATTTAACAGTATGAGATGAACCTCATTAAGTATTCTGTTTTATATGTTTTTTAAAAATAGATTTTACAACTTATATTATTACTCACCAATGATCAGAGGAAGATTTTATTATTCAGAGCACTTTTAGGTTTGCTGCAAAATTAAGCAGGGTATAGAGATCTTCCATATACTGCCTGTCCCCCCCAACACACAGTCTTGCCCATTAGCAACACACCTCGCCAGAGTGGTCCACTTACTGCAACTGATGAATCTACACGGACACGGACACATCATTGTCACCCGAAGTCCACAGCTTACATGAGGGTAGACTTTTGGTGTGGTACATTCCATGGGCTTGGTAAAATAAATAACAACACGTACGCAGCATTAAAGTATCACACAGAATAGTTTCATTGCCTTAAAATCCTCTATGTTCCGCCTGTTCATCCCTTCTTCATTTTAAAAACTTACATCAATATTCCATTGTAAAGATGAGGTGAGTCATATGTATTCAAGTTTCCTAATAATGGGCTTTTAGATTATTTCAGATTCTTCGCAAATATAAACCACCCTGATAGACATCTCAACAGCTGGTATATGTATACAAGTATGATTATCTCCTCACAATACATTCCTAAGAGTGGAATTTCTGGGTCAAAGGAAATGCACATGTTGATGTGCATTTTAAAATTTACTTAAATATGTTTGTACTGATTTTGGTCTCATCTGGGCTGCCTTAGAGAGACTATTTTCCCACACTTCAACAAACAGTAAATCATGATTGATAGATGGAAATGGAAATGACTGAGTGTGATGGCAGCAGGAGGCAGACAAATCTTAGGCAGACAAATTCTAGGCAGACAGGACGTCCCCGGTGAAACCTGACTGTCGAGCCCCAGAGTTTAAAGCCTGGCTGCAAGTCCCGGATAAACCCATGAAAGGGACTGAGACCCTCTCGTCCCATGTGACGCACTTTTATCTGACTGATTACCCCTCTTCACCTATTTTACATATATCTACCCTTCCCCAGTTGGTTTTTTCCACTATCGTTCCCACCTTTGAGTGGTGACTTCGTTTTAGCCTTCTTTTTTGCATGCTCACAATCAGCATGCACCCCTCCATTCTGAGCCCAAAAAAGCCCCTGAGTCAGCCACATCAGGAGAGAGACCACCTGACTTCCGGTGGGGGACCACTCTCGCCTCCCCTCTGGGCTGAGAGCTGTTTTGTGCTCAATAAATCTCTTGTCCGCCCTCCTCACACTCTGGTTGTCAGCGTAATCTCGTTCTCTTGGAGGCAGGCCAGGAACTCAGGACTCCGCGGAATGCAGGTACCAAGACAGCAGTAACCCTGTAACCCTCCATCCCCCACTCCCTTGGGCTGCCCCACTCAACGGGATCGACGCGGGTCGAAAAGAGCCGTGCGCACGCTCCAACATCCCTTCTGGGGCTTCGGGGTCGCGGGCGTCGCTGTTTGGGCGCCACGGTGTTCCCCTCTCCTGGAGGCGAGAGTCCACTGTGGGAGTCACTTGTCATATGCCTGGTCCAGCTACAAGCCCCGCGTGGAGCCTACTCCTGTGCTGGCGGTTGGAGAAGCCCCAGGACCCCTGCACTCGGTTGCTCGCACAACCCACCTGCTGAGGGCTGAGAGCACAGTCACCGAGGCCACGGGATATGCCAAAGCGCAAGCCAGGGCGGCCCGGCAGGCCTAGTGGGCGAACCTGGGCCAAGAGGCCTGGGTAGGGGCATCGCCGACCGCGGAGGTCTCCGGCTGGCAAAGCGGCACCGAAAAAAATCCTGCGTTGTCTTTCATTAGCAGTGAGATCGAATATTTTTATATTACTATTTAGCTTAACATTTACATATTTATGTGATTTGTTACTTTTTGGGTCACGCATATTTTTCTTATTCAACCTATAAAAATTCTACATCAGGCACGTTAAATGTTACAGGAATGTATTTTTCCCTATTTTAAAGAAAGAAATGGATTTATCATTTACCGGAGTTCAAAAGTCAGATGGATTACAGGACATGGAGAACTAACTGAGAGAACTACCATCGAACTGTCTGCCTTGCTGGTATTTATTTCTGCATCTCTGAGTAGCAGTCCATCAAATACATTCTGTTGGGGAAACCAACAGAGCCTAATTACCCAGGCTCAGAGGAACACAGCCGCTCCCAATCGGATGTTAGGAACTACTGAAAACAAGGCTTTCCCCGTCCTTTGAGGGGCACCACGCGTGTCTCAGAGGCAGAGGGGAGGCGCGCCCTGCGGAGGCGGGAGACCCGGGCTCACCTGGATGTTGTCGAACCTGAGGCCCGGCATGGTAAGGTTCTCCTTGTCCACGAACACGGCGCCGCGCTGCTGGGCGGCCACGGCCCGCAGGACTCCACGCGTGGCCTCGCCGGGGAGCCAGGCGTCGTTCCTCCGGTCCATCTCGCTCATGCTCAGGGCGGTGGCGAAGGGGTCGTCACTCCCCGCAAACACTGCCTGGATGTGCGCGAAGGGCTCTGGCGACGCCGGGGGCGCAGCGGCCTGGGGTCCTCGCATGGCCGCGGGTTCGGGGCGCCCCTCGGTCCCGGGCACAGACACGGGAGGCGGGCTGGCGGGAGCCGGGGAGCCCGCGCCGGGGTTGCTGACGGAAACGAAGGCGGAGGTCGTGAAGGAGTCGAAGAAGTCCGAGGCCAAGGAGTGGCTGGCGGCCGCGTCTCCGAAGAACGTGCTGAGGCTGGGGCTGGGCTGCACCGCCTGGGGCGGCGTCCTGGCCGGGGCCTCGCTGGCGCCTCCGAAGCTGGGCGACTTCACCATCTGCGGCTCGAAGCCGTCCCGGGGGGCCGGGGGCGCGCGCTGGCTGAAGATGGTGCACACCGGGACCGGCTCCGCAGCGGGAGGCTCCTGCTCCGGGCGCGCGGCTTCGCTGCCGGGGGCCTCGCGGGCCGCATCCTGCCTCGGGGCCCCTCCGCTCCTGGGGGCCGCGTCCTCGGGGGCGTCCTCGGGCGCACAGTCGCCGTGGACCTCGCCAGTGGGACTCGGGGTGCTCGCGGGCTCCGGGCCGGGGTCGCCTTCCCCTCCGGGCTCAGCTTCTTCCCGCGCTCGGCCCAGGTCGCCCGCGTCGCCCTCGCTGTTGTTGGGCGAGTCGGAGATGAGGACGCTCTCCATCATGTGCTCGTTCAGCTTGTCCGCGAGAGGACTCGAGCCTTCCGACGCGGTCTCGTTCTCTTCGGATCCAAACTCATCTCCGCCGAGATCGATGGTTTCCTCGTGGAACAGCAAGCCCTGCTCCTCCGGAGGCGCGAGCTGAGGGGGGTGCGGGGCCTCCGGGGCCGGGGTCTCCTCGCCGCCGCCAGCGTCCTCCATGCCCCTGAAAGCAAAGACAGAAAGAAGGCCCCTCAGTGTGATCTTCGTTTACCTTAACCGAAAAATGCCTATTGCTTATAGACTCAAATGACTCAGACTTCCATTTCTCCAGCTTCTTATCCATGTGCTTTTGATTATGGTAAAATACACATAAAATTTACCACTTTAAGTTCAGCAGTGTTAAGTGCATCTACATTTCTGTGCAACCAATCTCCAGAACACTTTTCATGTTGCAAAACTAATATCCTATCCCCATCAAACATTCCCCCGTATACCCATCTCCCCCTGCCCAGAACATCCACCATCCCACTATAAAGTAAGTAGAATCACCTGATAATCGTCGTCTTCTCACTGGCTGATTTCACTTAGCATGAAGTCCTCAAGGGCTATTTACACTACAGTTTGGTCTGTTTTCCTTCCTTTTTATGGATGGAAAATACCTAGGGTATGTGTACACTACATTTGGTTTATCCAGCTATCTGTTGATGAACATGTGGGTTGCTCCCATCTTTTAGCTATTGTGGATACTCCTGCAATGAACGTGGGTGTACAAATATCTCTCTGAGACCCTGCTTTCAATCACTTTGGGTATATACCTAGAAATAACTGCTGGATTATATGGTAATTCTATTTTTAATTTTTTTTGAGGCACCAAAAATCTGTTTTTCATAGTGGCTGAACCATTTGTCATTCCCACCAACAGCGGACAAGCGTTCCAATTCACATCCTTGCCAACACTTGTTATTTTGTTTTTATTTTATTTCATAGTAGCCATTCCAATAGGTGTGAGGTTCCAGCCATATAAACACTATTTTATTCTGAGACTCAGCTAAGTCCCTCCTCTTCCATGAACCTCTCCCAAGACTCTTCAATTTATAATAGTCTCTTCACTCTTCCCCATGCTGTCCGCCCCCCTGCCCCAGCTCATATTATCTGCCTAACTCTGGAAATCTGAGACAGTGAGAATGACATGAAAAACTTACACAGTAAGAAAACAACAGCACGCTCACTAAGCACTGATGGCTGAAGCTGGCAACACAACTAGCTAACATTTATCGGCACATACTATGCCCCTGGCTGTATACACATATGCCTATGTGATTCTCAGAACACCACTCCGAGATAGCTGCTAGCACTGTCTTCGTTTCACAGATGAGGACACTGAGGCCTTGGGAGGCTATGTTAGCCAAAATCACATAGCCAGTGAGTGGGGAAACCAGGACCAGCCGAAGCCGGCATGTTGAGGGGCCACTGGCTGGTAGAGGCCACAGAATGAAACAAAGAGCTCGAACTGTAAAAAAGTATTTGTTCCTTTCCTTGAAAAACTTTTACTTTATGTAGTTTTACTCTCATAGTGAACAAATTCAAGTTAAGGAAATCTAAGAGACTATGATAAAAGATAAGGGATTTTTTTCAGAATAAAACAACACGTACCTTTTTTACTTAAAAAATGACACTTAGCTGATCTCTAGATAAGGCTACCCTTTTCTCACCGTTAGCACTTCCATCACAGTATTCCCAAAGAGCCGGCCTTCCCAAAGCATTATGTTAAAGTAGTTAATCCAAGTTACACATTTGAAGAAGTTTCCGGTTCAGCCTGGTCAGTTACTAATTCCCTTATGCATTCATTCAATAATTGTTAAGTGCAAATGAATAAAAAAATCCAATGAAAAGGAGGAAAACCTTTGTTTCCTGCCATGTTTCACCGCGAGCCCGAAGAACAAACTGCCCTAGAACCCCAAAGGGGGAAGCCCCCTGGGCATGCTAAGGCTGCTCCTTCAGGTCCCACCTGCACAGGGGTAGAGGCTGGGCACAAGGAGCAAACAAGCAGCCTGAGGCAGTGCCCTCTGGAGTCTCCCAGCAGGACCTGAAGGCACTACCGTGGTCTGCATATTTTATTTTAGAAATAAGAATTTATTTCCATATAAGCTAATGATGAGAGAAAGGGATTTTCCCTCCCTCTCATCTCCCCTCAGCCCTAACAAGATTCTAGGTTCTAAAGCTAATTCTGATTCAATCTCACAGATTTAAAAAGTTGTATTGCCTTTGTGAAGAAACATTTTTTTTTTTTTTTTTTTTTGAGACGGAGTCTGGCTCTGTCACCCAGGCTGGAGTGCAGTGGCGCGATCTCGGCTCACTGCAAGCTCCGCCTCCCGGGTTTACGCCATTCTCCTGTCTCAGCCTCCCGAGTAGCTGGGACTACAGGCGCCCGCCACCTCGCCCGGCTAGTTTTTTGTATTTTTTAGTAGAGACGGGGTTTCACCGTGTTAGCCAGGATGGTCTCGATCTCCTGACCTCGTGATCCGCCCGTCTCGGCCTCCCAAAGTGCTGGGATTACAGGCTTGAGCCACCGTGCCCGGCCGAAACATTTTTTAAGAAACAATTCTTACTATTATGAAGATGAAGCTGCTTTAAACTTCTAAGATTTAGGGAAATCTGTTTATCAGAGATACAATAACAAAGAACATCGCCTAGAAAAAATTACCAAAATAATAAAAATTAAGGTAAAATGCTTCTAAATTATAAAGCTTAAAAACTTTATAAAATGTAAATTAAAGAGAACTGATAAAATAGGAATGTCCAAAATTTTCATTAATACCTGCAGACCACTTTTGAGAAGAGAATAAAAAAATAAATTTTATTCTTAAGTAAATACCAAAGTAATAAAAAGCCCTAATAATTTAGGGCAGGGATGATCACTTTTGCTTTCACACAAATAAAATCTAGATGCAGGAAAATGCTTGTAAGGATCTGAGGGTTTCTTCTCTAGAAAATCAAGAGGAATGCTCAAATAAAAATGATACAAAACATGATTTAGATGACGCTTTTATAAATAGGAAGACATAAAGTTACATCTATATAAATTATATACATTAGATTTTGTTACAAGGGACATATAATTTTTAGCAAAATAGCTTCTTCACTTCAAGGGTTTCCGTACTCTAATCTTGTTCCAATGTAAGGTTCAAATGTAAAGCAGACAGTAGTAATAACCATGTGTATATGACCAGATAGTTCTATAACCATAAAAAAAGTACTAGTAGTTAAGTCTTCTCACAAAGAAAATATAGGGTCCAGATGGTTTACCAGTAAAGTCTACCAAAGATTGCGTACAGATAATTCCTATAGTACAAAAATTCTTGCAGAGAAGAAAAAGGACACATGACCCAATTCACTTTATAAGGCTAACATAATCTTGAGACCAAAATATGACAAGGCCATACTAAAAGGGAAACTATCATCTCACTCATGAACACACATGCAAAAATCTTGAAATATTAGCTAACTGAATCAGCAATGTATTTATCTTCATACCAAACTCAGGTTATCCCAGAAATGTACTGTTGGTTTAATGCTAGGAAATCTTTTTACGCAATTCAACACACTGATAGATTAAATAATAAAAAGTACATGACTATCTCAATAGATGCACAAGAAAGTATCTAATAAAATTCAGCATCTGCTCAAGATAAAACCTGTCAGCAAACTAGCAACAGAACGCAACCTCCTTAACGCAATCAAGGGTACTTACCAAAAACCTAAAGGAAACCTCAAATGAACGGTGAAACGTTTAGAGCTTTCTCTTTAAAAGTAGAAAAAAGATAAAGATGTCCTCTTCAACATTTTTATGCTGCCTAATACTAGAGGCCTCAGGCAGGATTAAGACACGAAAAATAACTAAAAGCTACAATAAAAACTGAAAAGAAAAAAATATAAACCTTCATTCTTCATGTATGATTATTTATGTAGAATACATAAAAAATCTATGGTAGAAAGACTGAACTATTGGGCCGGGCACGGTGGTTCACGCCTGTAATCCTAGCAATTTGGGAGGCCGAGGAGGGTGGATCACCTGAGGTCAGAAATTCAAGACCAGCCTGGTCAACATGGTAAAACACTGTCTCTACTAAATATACAAAAATTAGCCAGCCGTGGTGGCGGGTGCCTGTAATCCCAGCTACTCGGGAGACTGAGGCAGGAAAATTGCTTGAACCCGGGAGGCGGAGATTGCAGCGAGTCGAGATCGTGCCGTTGTGCTCCAGCCTGGGCAACAACAGCAAAACTTCATCTCAAAAAACAAAACAAAACAGAAAACAAGACTGAACTATCACAAGGGAATGTGTTGCACACATTAAGGGAAGAGATGATTTCCCTCAAGTGATGTGTCAACAAATCATGCATCTGGGAAAAAACAAACTTGGAATCTTGCCTCACCTCAGACACAGTATCAATCTCAGGGACATTAAAAACTTAACTGTGAAGGCCGGGTGCGGTGGCTCACGCCTGTAATCCCAGCACTTTCGGAGGCTGAGGCGGGCAGATCACCAGGTCAGGAGTTCAAGACGGGCCTGGCCAACATGGTAAAACCCCATCTCTACTAAAAATACAAAAATTAGCCAAGTGTGGTGACGGGTACCTGTAATCCCAGCTACTCTGCTACTCAGGAGGCTGAGGCAGGAGAATCACTTGAACCCAGGAGGCAGAGGTTGCAGTGAGCCGAGATCGTGGCAAGACACTTCGGCCTGGGTGACAGAGCAAGACTCCATCTCGGGGGAGAAAAAAATTAACTGTGAAAGGCAAAACTTCAAAACTTTCAAAAGAAAATATAAGATAATAAACTAGGCCTAATAAATAAGTACAAACCATAAAGGGAAAATGGATACATTTGCTATATTAAAATGGAAAGTTCTATCATGAAAAATCTAAAAAAAGTGAAACAAACAAATGTATCATTAAGAATCTATAAAAAGGGAAACAAACAAATGTAACTGAGAAAGGATTAACATGAAGAATACATACAGAATTCCTACAAATTAATAATAGGATACTAAATGATCCATAAGGAAAATAAGCAACAGGGCTGAAAGGGGTGTACCTTTGAACATCCCTGTTGAGAAACCACTTGGTATTATCTAGCAAAGTTTAAAAAGCACATATCTTATCACTTCAATAACTATACATTTTTATTTTTCCCAGAACAATTTTTCACCCATGGTTTAAGTTATTACTATTATTTTATTAGTATTGTTATTTTCTGAGACATAGTCTTGCTCTGTCACCCTGGCGGGAGTGCAATGGGACGATGGTGGCTTACTACAGCCTTGACCTTCTGGGCTCAAGCCCATCCTCCTGCCTCAGCCTCTGGAGTAGCCGGGACTACAGGTGTGCGCCACCACACTCAGCTAGTTTTGTATTTTTCGTAGAGATGGGGGCTCAATATGTTGGCCAGGCTGGTCTCAAACTTCTGGGCTCAAGTGATCCTCCTGCCTTGGCCTGCCAAAGTGCTGAGATTACAGGCGTGAGCCACTGTGCTTGGCCTCAGTAAAATCATTAAGTGTCTCCTTTCACTCTTAAAGGAGTCTTGGTTGAGACAATTAATATGCGGTCATAGTACCTAGGACCTAGCAATTCCATTGCTAGATACATACCATGGAGGAATACCTGTACATGAGCAGTGTAAGCTATGATGCTGACTTCCATAAATAACAAATCAAAATACCTTTCTTCTAAGTCCTAAAAGAAAAAGCAGGCTGGACACAGTGGCTCACGCCTGTAATCCCAGCACTTTGGGAGGCCAAGGAAGGCACATCACAAGGTCAGGAGATCGAGACCATCCTGACTAACATGGTGAAACGCCGTCTCTACTAAAATACAAAAAATTAGCCAGGCGTGGTGGTGGGCGCCTGTAGACCCAGCTACTTGGGAGGCTGAGGCAGGAGAATCACTTGAACCCAGGAGAAGAGGTTGCAGTGAGCTGAGATCGTGCCACTGCATTCCAGCCTGGCGACAGAACAAGACTCCATCTCAAAAAAAAAGAAAAAAACAGTGGAAATAAACACTGCTTGTAGACACAGTAATAAGTAAATAAGTAGACTGTGGTATACTAAAACATATTAAAATAGTAAAAATCAGTGGTGAACTGTTCCATATCTAACATATAAATTATGTTTGGATCTCGCAAATACAATTTTGCACAAAGAATGAGTAGAAAAATAAACAGCATGACTCTGTATATGCAAAAACATGTTAATGAAACAAAAGTGTTGAATCCAAACACTTTTTTGTGTTTGGCAGGCAGGTCATTAGTAACCTCTTTCCGCAGGAGGGTGAATTAAGCCTAAGAGAAGTTAAGGGGCTTGCTGGGGGGCCAGGCTGGCACCGAGCCTGGAGCTGGGGGACTGGGGGTCTCGGGGTCGCCTGGACGCGCGCCAGCGGGTAGCTTCCCACCCGCTTCGCACCAGCTTCCCCTCCCTGTAACCTCCGCGGGCTGCAGAGACGCTTCCAGCCCTCTGCAGACGTGGAGCGCGAGGGCCGCGGCGGCGTGGAGCCTGGCACAAGGCCCGCGGGGCACAGACGCCCTCGGGTGGCAGGCGACCCCGCGCCCGGACCCCACGCCCACTCTAGCATCGGCCCCAGAGAAGGTCCCCCGGGCTGAGGCCGAGGCCGGCGTGCTCCCTCCCCCAGGAGGCTCTACACGGTCCCATCCCCTCTTGACTGCCAAGGCCCTGATCCTCACCTGCCACCCGCCCACTGGGGCTGGGGGAAGGGGGTCACCTGCGGCCGTGACCAGCGTCCCAGAAGGTGACAGAAGCCGGGAATCCGAGAGGAACCAGCAGCCCGGGAAGCTCTGTGCGCCTGCGCGTGCCGGGCCGCGGCACGCCTACTTCCGCGCATGCCTGGTGCAGGAACCCGTGGCCATGGTCCCAGGCCGGAAATGGGGTTCGTTTCCGGTTCGTCTGCTGCGAGCGGGGCCTGGAGCCCAAGATGTGAACGGGTCTAGGCAACCAGGAGCCGGTAGTTGAGGGAAACGGACCCTGTACTTGGAAATGGGAACGGAGACAACACTCCATCTAGCCTGATTCTGTCACTCAGAGGCAATAGGCAAGCCTGTGGCAGATGCGGCGGGTGAAAGGGAGTCCCTTAGGCTATTTTTATTGGCCAGCATAGCCTAGAAATCAGTGTTTCTAGGGATTTGTCTTTGTGTTTATCTGTATTTTGTAAGTTTCTTACCATGCAGCTGCAGTAGTTGCATAATAAAATTGATGATAAAGATATCAGTGATAGGTGGGTGGATTTAATCCCGAAGTATGAAGGCCCTGTTAGCTCCGCAATATCGGCAAACGGAGCGGTTGAAAAGGATGATTCTCACGTCTGGGCCATTGCTTACTTGCTTTCTTACTTTTCTTACTTTTTCTTTCTTTCCTTTTTTTTTTTTTTAGACCGAGTCTGGCTCTGTCACCCAGGCTGGAGTGCAGTGGCGCGATCTCGGTTCACTGCAACCTCCCCCTCCCGGGTTCAAGCGATTCTCCTGCCTCAGCCTCCCGAGTGGCTGGGATTACAGGCGCCCGCCACCACGCCCGGCTAATTTTTGTATTTTTTGTAGAGATGGGGTTTCACTGTGTTGGCCAGGCAGGTCTCGAACTCCTGACCTTGTGATCCACCCGCCTCGGCCTCCCAAAGTGCTGGGATCACAAGCGTGAGCCACCGCGCCCGGCCTGCTTGATTTCTAATGTAATCTCTAAAATCTCATCCACTCAACAGATATTCATCCAGCCTTAACTCCATACGACGTGCCTTGCTCAACTGAGCAAAACCAGACCCAACCATTTCCGTCACGGAGATCAATAAAGGGTAGAGGGGAAAGCTAATCACAGAAATTGAGGAAAGGTGCGGGGTCCTGGAAGCTCCGGTGGAAACAGGCTAGCGGCGTGGTTCAGCTATGATGTATTTTGGAGTCCTTGCAATGCCATTTCTGCTGGCCCAAGGCCAGGGCAGGGACTTTGGGCGGGATGCGTAAGAGGGGCGGTCTCTCCACCAGAAGTCTTCATTCTTTGGAGACCTCTAGGAACCCCAGGGCCTTCCCTTCCGACTCCCATTCGGAGGCATATGCTGGTCCAGGACCACCAGTGGTGCGGTGCCGGCTTTCATGATAACCCCATCCTTGGTAGGACTTCCTTTGCCACACAGTGATGGGCACCTGCAGAAATACATTTGGCATGGCCCTGACTTAGGGCACCTGGGGCCGAACCTAAGGGAGTCAGACAGCTCAGGTGCCCATCCTGGCTACCCAATGGACCAATGCGCTGCGACCACTCAACTTTGCAGCGTCTCATCTGTAAAATGGAAGTGTTAACAGCTTATTTATAGGGTTGGATGAAGCTCCTTATGGCACTGCTTGTGAAGCGCTGACCCAGCGCTCAGGAACGCCAAGTACAGTACAAATGACAATACATGGCGGCGCCCAACTAAGGGGCGAGCGATTCTTAGATGCGATGGCTAGCTAAGGCTAATCGCCGCTTGCTGCCGACGGTCTGCGCCCAGAGCCAGCCTCCACGGTCCGCTCCGCCCACCACCTTATTTCCTCCAGGCAGGGTTCTCACCGCCAGTAGCCAGCGCGCTGAGAGCCCGGATGTGAGCCCAAGTGGGCATGCGCAAAAGTCAGCGCCGCTGCCATTGGTCACCGGTGAGGAACAGCTTGATGACACATCCGAAAAATAGGAAGTGGCCACTACGGAAGCTGTTCTGGTCCAGACAGGCTGCCAGTTTGGAGTCGTTTGCTGCGCGGAGGGAATGAATGGGCGCTGGGAACACGCCCGCGAGGTGGGGACGCGCCGGCCGTAGCGAGGGCCTTAGCGTGTGAGTGGCCGGGGTCTGGTCGCTTCCCCGCAGCATGGAGGACGATGCACCAGTGATCTACGGGCTGGAGTTCCAGGTGGGTCACTCGGAGGGCGGCAGGTGCTGCTCGGCCTGGCTGCTGACAGCATGAACGGTCCCATGGTGACTTCGGTTTGCAGAGCTCCCACCAGCCCTGCAAGGACCCGTGTCTAGTTCCCATTTTGCAGAGGAGTAAACTGAGGCTTCAGGAGGTTAAACGGTTGTACTGGATAACAGGGTTGGCACAGCCGGCCTGCCTCCTTCCCCTTCACATCCTGTCCCGAACATGACTTCTGACCTGGACGTTCTCACTCACTTTGGTGGACTTATTTGCTTACACGCCTACCTTTTCCTCTAGAATTTGAGTTCCTGAAGGTAGGGACTGTATGTTGTTTAAAAAAAAAATTGTTTGATTTTAAAACAATTTAAAGTATTTAGAAGAGTTGCAAAGATACATAGAAAGTTCTTTACCCTCCACCCAGCTTCCCTTAATGTTACCACTTTACATAACCATGATACATTTATCAAAGCTTAGAAATTAACATTGGTACACTAATATTAAGTGTACCACTAATATTAACTATTACTTAATAATAAGTATTACTTAATAATTAATAATTATTAATTAAGTCACATAGTAGGTGTTCAACAAATGACTATCAACTGAATGAGCCCCCAGAGCATAAGCAATGCACATGGCAGTTCAGGACAGCAAGAGAGCTGACGTGGATAGAGCAAATGCGTCAGGGGGAGTGAGGTAGGGGATGAGATGAGCGGGAGAGGAAGATGACGATTGTATAGGGCCTGTTAGAGCCCTGTACTGGTTTTCATCTATTCAAGTAGCTTTTGAGAATGTATTATGCCTAAAGCATTGAAGGACAGATAAAGAGATAGAAACACAGTTCACTGCCACATGAAATACTTGATACATAATTTTGTGCAGCAATATGTGTTAAAGATATAAATGATGTCTGTTTTTTTTTTTTTTTGAGATGGAGTCTTGCTCTGTTGCCCAAGCTAGAGTGCAGTGGTGTGATCTCGGGTCACTGCAATCTCCACCTCCCGGGTTCAAGCGATTCTCCTGTCTCAGCCTCCCGAGTAGCTGGGATTACAGGCATCCACCACCACACCCAACTAATTTTTGTATTTTTAGTAGATAACGGGGTTTCACCTCTTGGCCTGGCTAGTCTTGAACTCCTGACCTTGTGATCTGCCCACCTCGGCCTCCCAAAGTGTTGGGATCACAGGCATGAGCCACCGCACCCAGCCTATGTCTGCTTTTACGTAGGTTACAGTCAGAGAGGCAGCAGCGTTACTAAAATAATATATGGTAGCCAGACACCTAAGTTTTAAATCTTGACTCTAGCACTTATTAACTATGTGACCTTGGGCCTCAGTTTCCTTTGCCAATAAAATAAGCATCACCCCCCACCACCACCCATTGACTATTATGAAATTAAATGAGTTAATACACTTAAGTGAAGCACTTAGAACAGTGCCTGGCACATAGTGTGTTCAATAAGTGTTGTTCTAATTGTTATAATGAGAGAAAATTCCTTTTTTTTTCTTTGTAGAAACGGGGTTTTGCCATGTTGCCCAGGCTGGTTTCACCTCCTGAGCTCGAGTGATCTGCCCGCCTCGGCCTCCCAAAGTGCTGGGATTACAGTCATGAGCCAGCGCACCCTGCCTAAGACAAAATTCTTACAAGTAAATTTTGTACAGGGCAGTAGCTAAGTGTCCTGTGTAATAAACTAGGCTATAGGATTTGACCAGTGGCTGTATCACATTCACAAGGCTGATGGCTTAACTACCAGTGATTTAGCTCTGGACTTTGTGTCACTCTGCTCAGCACTGTACAAATATTTCATCTAATTCTCACAGCAATCATTATTGGTAGGTGTTATTGTTCCTGTTTTACAGATGAATAAACAGGCTCAGAGAGAATAGTTACCTGTCCAAGGCCACTTAACTAGTGAATGACAGACCTTGGATTCTGACCTAGTTAGGCTTTTAACCCAAACTGACCTCAAAGCCCCTTACCTGCTAAGTTCTACTGCTTTTTCCTTAACTAGATATACATAGGGATACATGGGGAGAGACCACATGGGTAGACAGAAGGTTCCATAATCTTGTACTGCTTGAAGGTGCATACTCTGCCAGTGCTACTTAATATAACTTCTTGATCTCCTTAAGAAATCTCTCAAAAAACCCAGAGGATTTTATCTTCAGCATCTTTGTATCTTTGAGGTTAACTGAAATGTCATTTTCTGAGATTTGAAAAATGAATGAAATCGATTCTCCTAAGGGAGTCAAATATATTATTGGATTTTCTTCTTTATCTTAAAAGAAGTAGCTGACTTTTGCTGTTTGGATTTTATTGGATAGTACCATGGACCAAGACTTTCTTGAGTTTGAAGAACCATCATTGCAGTAAACAAGAACTGAAAACGATAGCTTTTTTTTTTTTTTCTTGTCAGTGACATTCAAATCCCATGGAAAACACTTTACATGAAAAGATAGAGATCTGATTATTGACCACTGAGTGAAGGTAATGAGACTTGAAAGGTAAAGGGCAGTACTACAACTGCAAATAAAAGAAGACCAACATAGAGGGTCGTTAAGATCGTAAAATGCCGAGCAAATTCATGGTAATGATTCTGGATTTTTTCATCATTATATTTGAAATGCTTTTGCACACTTTTAGTTTACTGGTCAGTAGAAATCCATTTTCTCAAAATGAGTTTAACAAATACTTGTCAGTTAACAAAACAGTAGTTCTTTGTGACTATCTCAAAGTGTATACAAACAGTATGACTTCTCTCCTGCAATCATGTTTCTTTGAACTTTTGACATTAATAGACCTTCTTTAGTTGTGTGCGTCAAATCTCCATGTGGCAAACATGCCTAGTGATGGGAAGAGTGAACCTCTAGGCAGCGGTAGCTTTGCCCGTGTGTAGGTCTGGGGACAGGCATGTGACTAAGATGGACCAGCGGCCAGCAGGGCCTGCAGGTGTGGGCAGAGTGAGGGCTGCGTCTGTCAATTCCCATTTGAGCCCACTGCTGCCAAGTGAGCTGGGCCAGACCAGAAAGGATGGCCAGGGTGGGAAGGTAGGTGACAATGATGACTTGGGCTTGTTTCAAGTCGCTTACCCTTAGGTTTACCACCAAAACCAGTAAGCAAGCAGGGCATGTTGTAAGCCACACAGGGTATGAGTGCCTCCTTCCTGTTCTGGGAGGTTCTCCTGGAGTCCTGAGATCAGTGCAGTCAGGTCACAGGGCAAAGAGACCAAGGGCTTTTGGCTTTTTGTGCCATCAGGCTGAGGGACAGATGGACCAGGCCAGCGCTCAAGGGTCTGCCTGTTGCCAAGTGAGGAAAGAGTTTTGAAATGGAAGATAGAGGTTAAATTTTCTTTTCTTTTTTCTTTTTTTGAGACGGAGTCTCACTCTATCACCCAGGCTGGAGTGCAGTGGCGCGATCTTGGTTCACTGCAAGCTCCACCTCCCGGCTTCACGCCATTCTCCTGCCTCAGCCTCCTGAGTAGCTGGGACTACAGGTGCCTGCCACCATGCCCGGCTAATTTTTTGTATTTTTAGTAGAGATGGAGTTTCAGTGTGTTAGCCAGGATGGTCTCGATCTCCTGAGCTTGTGATCCACCTGCCTCGGCCTCCCAAAGTGCTGGGATTACAGGTGTGAGCCACCACACCCGGCCTAGAGATTAAATTTTCAAATGCTTTTTTATGTCTATGGAACTGATAATTTGGTCTTAGGATTTTTCTCTTTTGATCTCTTTGGTCAGTTACGTTAATACCTTTTTAAATGTTGGCCCAGCCTTTGCATCCTTAGAAAGAATTCCACTTAATTGTGGAATAGTCCTCTGCTGGATTCGGTTTACGAGTCGTTTACTTAAAATTTTCACATTAATATCTGTGTATTTTCTTGGTTGAGTTTTGTTTCACTGCTATGCTGGCTGCATAAAAAGCACTTGGGAATTTTCCTTCTGTTTCTGTGTTGGAAATAACTGAAGGTAGTGATGGTGTTGCCTGCTCCTAAGGCATGGTGCTCTTACGACGTTGACTTTTTAATCTGTGGTAACTAGTTGTTCAGATTTCTTGTCTTTCTTTTCTGATGAGTTTTGGTAACTTACATTTTCCTGGAAAATCCATAATTTATTCAGTGGACAAATATTTATTTATTCCCTGCAATAAGGCACTATTGTATGTGCCTGGAACACAGCATAGGAGGAAACAGACAAAATCCCAACCCTCGTGGATTTATGCACCAAGAGCCACCCTTGCAGAGGCATTTCTGTAGAGGAGTGAAGTCTCTGAGAATTGAGGATTTGTCTTTCAGGTTGTTCCCATTTTTTTTTTTTTTAATTTCATCAGTTGAATTTTTTTTGTTAATTTTTTATTTATTTTTATTTTTACTTATATTTTGGGACAGAATCTCGCTGTGTTGCCCAGACTGGAGCGCAGTGGTGCAGTCTTGGCTCACTGAAACCTCCACCTCCCAGGTTCAAGCAATTCTCCTGCCTCAGCCTCCTGAGTAGCTGGGATTATCGGCGTGCACCACCACACCCGGCTAAGTTTTGTATTTTTAGTAGAGATGGGGTTTCACCATGTTGGTCAGGCTGGTCTCGAACTCCTGACCTCGTGATCTGTCTGCCTTGGCCTCCCAAAGTTCTGGGATTACAGGCGTGAGTCACCGTGCCCGGCCAGTTGAAATTTTTAATACAAAATTTTAAAAACAATTTCCATTCATTTGCTCAATACTTTTTTTTTTTTTTTTTTAGAAGGAGTCTGGCTCTGTCGCCCAGGCTGGAGTGCAGTGGCCGGATCTCAGCTCACTGCAAGCTCTGCCTCCCGGATTCACGCCATTCTCCTGCCTCAGCCTCCCGAGTAGCTGGGACTACAGGCGCCTGCCACCTCGCCCGGCTAATTTTTTGCATTTTTAGTAGAGATGGGGTTTCACCGTGTTAGCCAGGATGGTCTCGATCTCCTGACCTCGTGATCCACCCGCCTCGGCCTCCCAAAGTGCTGGGATTACAGGCGTGAGCCACCGCGCCCGGCCTGCTCAGCATTTTTCTTTCTTTTTTTTTTTTTGAGACTGAGTTTCGCTTTTGTTGCCCAGGCTGGAGTGCAATGGCGCAATCTTGGCTCACCACAACCTCCGCCTCCCAGGTTCAAGCAATTCTTCTGCCTCAGCCTCCCGAGTAGCTGAGATTACAGGCATGCGCCACCATGCCTGGCTAATTTTTTTGTATTTTTAGTAGAGACGGGGTTTCTCCATGTTGGTCAGGCTGGTATTGAACTCCTGACCTCAGGTGATCCGCCCGCCTCGACCTCCCACAGTGCTGGGATTACAGACTTGAGCCACTGTGCCCAGCCCATTGCTAAGCATTTTGCTATCTTAATTACCCTCTCTGTTGGTATTCTGTCTTTTATTTGCAGTTGCTTAAATTATTTGTTTCCATTCTTTTTATTAATACAAGCATTTTAAGCACATGGATTTTCTTTCGAGCATTCACTTCTTGATTTTATTGTTTTGTGGATGTTTTGCAGCTTTGAATTTAACTTTGAATTTCAGGTCAAATTTCTTTTTTGATCTGAAATTCGTTGGAGGGACCTTTCTCAGTTCTGTCCCTGTTGCCTGCTGTGTTTGGGGGCTGTCTGTCTTTGTGTCCTTTCCACTGCACGCTTCCTCCTTGTGCTGGAAGTTTTCATTTCTGTGAGCTGGAAGTTTTCATTTCCATCTATGTGTCTTGCGTTGTCTTGCCATATCTTCTTTGAGCTCTGTTTGCATTTTTCTCTTTTGCTTTTCTTTTTTTTTTCTTTTGAAACAAGGTTTTGCTGTCACCTAGGCTGGAGTGCAGTGGTGCAATCTCAGCTCACTGCAACCTCCGCCTCCTGGGTTCAAGAGATTCTCCTGCCTCAGCCTCCCAAGTAGTTGTGATTACAGGTGCACGCCACCATACCCAGCTAATTTTTGTATTTTTCGTAGAGACGGGGTTTTGCCATGTTGGCCATGGCAAAGGTTGGCCAGGCTGGTCTTGAACTCCCGACCTCAAGTGATCCTCCCACCTTGGCTTCCCAAAGTGCTGGAATTACAAGTGTGAGCCACCATGCCAGGCCTCTTTTTAAAAAAAGTTTTTTTGAGACAAGGTCTTGCTCTGTTGCCCAGGCTGTAGTGCAGTGGTGCGATCATGGCTCATGGCAGCCTGGAACTCTTGGGCCCAAGCCATCCCCTGGCTTCAGCCTCCCAAGTAGCTGAGACTACAGGCCCAGCTCATTTATTATTTATTTATTTATTTATCTCTATCTATCTACTCTATCTAGTCAATCACTTAATTAATCAATGAAATGGGGGTCTCATCATATTGTCCAGGCTGGTCTTGTACTCCTGGGCTCAAGCAATCTTTCTACCTTGACCTCTTACAGTTGTGGAATTACAGTCTTGAGCACACCACACCCAGCTGCTTCTTTTTTTTAATTAAAATGATTTTTAAATTGATGCATATTAAATGTATATAGTTTCAGGGTATATGTGATAAGTTAATACATTCGTATGATTGTAAAAATCAAATCAGTGTATCTGAGATATCCATCACCTTAAATACTTGTTTTTTCTTTGTGTCAGAACCATTCAAACTATTCTCTTTTAGCTATTTTGAAATGTACGATAGACTATTGTAAACTGTGGTGAACCTGCTGATATACCAAACACTATGCCTTATTTCGTCTATCCAACTGTATATTTGTACCTGTTAACCAACTTTTCTTCATCTAAGCCACCTGCTCCTTTTCTCAGTCTCTGGTAACCATCAGTCGACTCCATCTTCAGAAGATCCACTTTGTTTTTTAGCTCCCACAGATGACTGAGAACATGTGTTGTCTTTCTGTGCTTGGCTTAGTTCACTTCACAGAATGACCTCCAGTTCCATCCATGTTGCTGCTAATGACAGGATTTCATTCTTTTTTCTTTCTTTCTTTTTTTGTGAGACAGGGTCTCACTCTGTCATCCAGGCTGGAATGCAGCGGTGTGATCTCAGCTCACTGCACCTCGCCTCTCAGGCTCAATTGATCCTCCCACGTCAGGCCCCGGAGTAGCTGGGACTACAGGTGCACATCATCACACCAGGTTAATTTTTTTTTTTGTATTTTTTGTAGAGATGGGATTTCGTCATGTTGCTCAGGCTGGTCTCGAACTCCTGAGCTCAAGCAATCCTCCTGCCTTGGATTCCCAAAGTGCAGGGATTACAGGCATGAGCCACTGTCCGTGGCAATTTTATTCTTTTTTGTGACTGAGTAATATTCCACTGTGTACGTATACCGCATTTTCTTTATTCATCTGTTGATGGGCACTTAGATTGATTCCATGTCTTGGCTCTTGTGAACGATGCTGCAGTGTACCCGAGGGTGCAGGTATCTCTTCAACATACTGATTTTCTTTCCTTTGATTATCTGCCCAGTAGTGGGATTGCTGGATGATATGGTAGCTCTAGTTTTAGTTTTTTGAGGAAACGCCATACTCTTTTCCATAATGACTGTACTAATTTATATTCCCATCAGTAGCATATGAGGGCTCCCTTTCTCTACATCCTTGCCAGCATCTGCTATTGTCTGTCTTTTTAATAAAAATTATTCTAACTGTGTGAAATGATAGCTCATTGTGGTTTTCATTTACATTTCTCTGACAATTAGTGATGTTGAGCATTTTTTTATATACCTCTTGGCCATTTGTGTATCTTCTTTTGAGAAATATCTGTTCAGATCTTTTGCGCATTTTTTAATTGAGTTATTTTATTTTATTTTATTTTTTGCTGTTGAGTTGTCTGAGCTTCTTCTTCTTTTTTTTTTTTTTTTTTTTTTTTTGAGACGGAGTCTCGCTCTGTTGCCCAGGCTGGAGTGCAGTGGCTGGATCTCAGCTCACTGCAAGCTCCGCCTCCCGGGTTTACGCCATTCTCCTGCCTCAGCCTCCTGAGTAACTGGGACTACAGGCGCCCACCACCTCGCCCGGCTAGTTTTTTTGTATTTTTTTAGTAGAGATGGGGTTTCACTGTGTTAGCCAGGATGGTCTCGATCTCCTGACCTCGTGATCCACCCGTCTCGGCCTCCCAAAGTGCTGGGATTACAGGCTTGAGCAACCATGCCCGGCCGTCTGAGCTTCTTATATGTTGTGGTTATTAATCCCTTGACAGATGGATATTTGCAAATCTTTACCCCATTCTGTGTGTTTTTCTTTTCTTATCTATTTTTTTGAGACGTGGTCTCACTCTGTCAAGCAGGCTGGAGTGCAGGGGTGCAGTCTCTGCTCATGGCAGCCTTGGTGCTCCAGCCTCCCATCTCAGCCTCTTGAGTAGCTGGGACTACAGGTGCACACCTCCAGACTTGGCTGACTTTTATATTTTATGTAGAGACGGGATTTCAGCATGTTGCCCAGGCTGGTCCCAAACTCTTGAGCTCAAGCCCACCTTGAGGCCCACCTTGGCCTCCCAAAGTATTGGGATTATAGGCATGAGCCACCATGCCTGGCTGCTTGTCTTTTCTTCTCTTCCCTGTTTTTAGAAAGATGATTCCTCCATTAAGTTTTACGAGTTTTGTTGATACGTTTGATTACAGTTTTCAGCTACCCTGTGTCAATACTGTGTCAACACAAAAACTTTGTGTTTTCCATCCTTTGATGTCTTTTTCTGTTTTTCTTGCCTGGCTGTCTCCCTTTGTCGAGCGTTTGCTTGGCGCCTGTGCTCATTTCTTTTGATCGCTGGTCTTTTCATGGTGAATCTTTCCTGGTCCAGCAGGATCTATATGTGGAGCTGGGCCCGGCCCCCATCGCGGGCTGGCAGGAGTGCTGACAACATGCCGTTGTGTTTGTCAGGAAATTCTTTGAGCTGTCATTTACCCCAAGCCAAAGGAGAAGGGCAGATGCAGGCCGCCCAGGATGCAACGCGTCTCTCCTCAGCTTGAAGAGCCAGAAACAGCTTCCTGAGAAGACACCAGGTGTCCCTGCTTGCCCTACTCTCCTTCCTACCATGTGGTGTGTGGGAAGCACCTGGCCCCAGCCTGGGCACCTGTTGCCGTTGTCCCCTCCAGGGGGACATTGCCCATTTCAGCATTGTTTCCAGGGCATGCACGTGGTCCAGGGACTGCTGCCCGGGTGTGCGGGGCTGTGGCTCCCCCAGCCCGCCTCCAGCACCTGCTCCTTCTTGACCTCAGCAGCCAATGCCGTCTGTCTTCAGATACTATGCCTTTGGATTATAGATGTTTCTGAGTTTCACTGTAGATGGAGTTTATATTTCCGTTTTTTCTTCTCCTTTTTTTTTTGAGACAGAATCTTGCTCTGTCGCCCAGGCTGGAGTGCAATGGCCTGATCGCCTTCTCCTTCCTGCTTTTGTGTGATTTCCCAGAGTCTGAGGGGAAAGAAATGAAGTCTTCAGCCCACTGCTTAAAACCGAAGTCCAGATTTGACTTGATAAAGTAGCTTTTGTGGCGAGGTTTAGGGTAAACTGGAACATGGACTCAGTCAGGAAAATTGGTTAAGAGGTTGTTAAAATGTAATTTAAGCACAGAATGGGGAGAGGAGGGTAGGGATGGAGAGTGCTGGAAGAGCCAGAGCCCAGGTATTGGGTGTGGGGCTGGGAGGGAGGGGCTCACCCCTGTGTGTGTGAATGGGGCAGGCTGGAGGGAGGCACTCATCTCCCGGTGTATGAATGGGGCAAGCTGTGGGAGAGGGGCTCAGCCCCATGTGTGTGAATGGGGCAGGCTGGAGGGAGGGGCTCATCCCCTTGTATATGAATAGGGCAAGTTGTGGGGGCGGGGCTCACCCCCGTGTGTATGAATGGGTCAGGCTGGAGGGAGGGGTTCATCCCCTTGTGTATGAATAGGGCAAGCTGTGGAGGAGGGGCTTACCCTTGTGTATGAATAGGGCAAGCTGTGGAGGAGGGGCTTACCCCCGTGTGTATGAATGGGGCAAGCTGGAGGGAGGGGCTCATCCCTTTGTGATGAAAGGGGCTGGTGGGACTGGGGAGGGACAGGGACCAGAAGGGTAGTAGAAGTCCAAGCTTAGTTGAGTGGACGTGCCCAGGGGCACTTAGTGCAGGTCTGGCTCGGGCAGTGTAGGAGGTGCCTGGGCACTAGATTCGCATTTGGAAAACATGGGCCTAACTTACAGAAGAGGGAGAATGCCTAAGACGAAGGTGTGGATGAGAAAAGTCAGAATCGAACTCCAGAAGCAAAAATGTAGGTGAAGGGAGAAAGAAGAGCGTGAGGCCATTGGGAAGGCCTTGCAGGGTGTGCAGAGTGTGGAGGTGCCGGTGCGAGGGAGTCCAAGGGCCTGGGCAGGGTCAGAGGGTGGAGGCGCCCGTGCGAGGGAGTCCGAGGGCTTGGGCAGGGTCAGAGGGTGGAGGCGCCCGTGCGAGGGAGTCCAAGGGCTTGGGCAGGGTCAGAGGGTGGAGGCGCCCGTGCGAGGGAGTCCAAGGGCCTGGGCAGGGTCAGAGGGTGGAGGCGCCCGTGCGAGGGAGTCCAAGGGCTTGGGCAGGGTCAGAGGGTGGAGGCGCCCGTGCGAGGGAGTCCAAGGGCTTGGGCAGGGTCAGAGGGTGGAGGCGCCCGTGCGAGGGAGTCCGAGGGCTTGGGCAGGGTCAGAGGGTGGAGGCGCCCGTGCGAGGGAGTCCGAGGGCCTGGGCAGGGTCAGAGGGTGGAGGCGCCCGTGCGAGGGAGTCCAAGGGCTTGGGCAGGGTTGGCGCTGGTGGCGGCTGTTGGGTCTGACAGTTGGGTGACTGACGACTGAGTTGGGGTCATGACGGTCAGCACAGGGTGAGGAACTGGGCGCAGCTGACTGGAAGGGCTGGAAGGGCACTCCTCGCCTGCTTACCCATCGTTACATCTGCTGTGAGTGGAAGGACGGAGATAGGGGAATAGCTTGGGAGGGACATTGAGTCAAAGACAGTTTATTAATTTTTTTTCCCCCGTGGAGAAGGAGACATGTGAGCTATTAACTAAGAAGCCAGAGAAGAGGGAGAGGTGGAGAGCAGAATGGCTGTTATGGGGGGTTTCCTGGAAGCCAGAGATGGCTCTGTTTCCTTGGGGACCCGTGAGTGAGTTCTTTCATTGCAGCTTAGGGGGCTAGGCTTGCACCAGGGGCTTGCGAAGAGATTACTGGTAATGTCTGCCCCAGGCAATACAAAATGGAGGCGGTGAGGGTGGAATGAAAGCACCTTAGCTATGTGGAAAGGCTTGGACTTCAACAGGTAAGTGAAGGAGCGAATGAATGAATGTGTGTTAGGGCTTCTGGGCTCTCAGAAATAGAGCTTCACCACCTCAGTTTTCCTGGAGGGTTTAATTCTTTGACTGCATTTTTTCTTTTGGGTGTAGATGAGAAATGGGTATTTAGGTAACACAGAATGGGGCAGTTAGGACTTTGCCCCCTTTCCTTCTTTTCCTTTGTTTCTTCTCTTCTTCCCTCCTCCCTTCTCATCTCCTTCCTTCCGCCTCCCCTTTTCCCGCACTTTCCCCTTCCTGACGGTGTCCTGGTGTTTGGTGAGCAGCGCTCTGTAGTGGTCCTTTCTGGAGGGAGACTCTCAGTGTAGGAGAGCAGGTTCATCTGCCCCTGGCCTGTGTCTCCCCTGCTTCAAGCACAGGCCCCTTTCCACCTGCCGTCCTTAAACCTTCTAAGCGAGAGAATCCTGATAGCAAGCTTTAGTGGACATGGTTTGCTAGCTGTTTCTGGTAACCACTTACTTGCTTAACCTAGTAAGCAAATGAATACAGTTGTGAGTTTCCCAAGGGAATGGTGTGCACTCAGTTAATATGTCTAGGTACTGATATTTCTACCTTCTCTAAGTAGTCATAAGGTTCCTGATGATTCTTTCCTGCTATGATCCTGAACTCTCAGCATTTCCAATTCCTTTGCCTGGTTTGGTTCCCTACAGGGTGTTGACAGACTAGAAATTTGGCTTTGTGAGAAAAACACCTTGGCCTGTCTTTTCCTTTTCTTTTTTTTTTTGAGATGGAGTCTTACTCTTGTCGCCCAGGCTGGAGTGCAATGGCACGATCTTGGCTCACTGTAACCTCTGCCTCCCGGGTCCAAGTGATTCTCCTGCCTTAGCCTCTTGAGTAGCTGAGATTACAGGTGTCCACCACCACATCCAGCTAAGTTTTGTATTTTTAGTAGGGACGGGTTTCACCATGTTGGCCAGGCTGGTCTCGAACTCCTGACCTCAGGTGATCCGCTCGCCTTGGCCTCCCAAAGTGCTGGGATTACAAGCATGAGCCACTGCGCCCGGCCTCACCTTGGCCTTTCTTTATGAGAACTGGGGAAAACGCACGGAATTTCTATTATAAAGTGACCTGTATGCCAACTTCTACCAAATGTGCCATTTGTGTTGCCATCTACCCTACTTTACCGTGAGAGTCATAGCCGGGCTGAACGTTGGGAGTGTGGGTTCTTTTTCCCCTTTAGTAGCTTCCAGGCAGAGGCAAAATCACATGACCTTGCTGGTCCTCAGTTTCTTTATGTACTAAATGGGAATAATCCTCATCCTGTCTTCCTGTGTACTTCATTGAATTATGAGGATGAACCAAGACAGAATATGTGGAAATGTTTTTTGACATATTATACCATAAAAATTTGATCTTTTATCATAAGGTCATTGGAACACCTGTAAAACGATCATTCTGACTAGACTTAGTGGTCATTTTATCATTACTTTAATCGAAGAGGTAGAGTTATACACATAGAGATCTGTCACCAGAATGGCCCAAATTAAATAATTTTTGGAAAGCTCTTAAACTTTTTATTTCACTGTGATTTTTAAAGATACATTTTAGATATGTCTATACAAATGATTTTCTGTTTCCATTTCTTTTTAAGAAGTGTCTTTTCTTGTATGAGCTTGAATAAGATAGTTCCAAATTTGCAATGCTTTTCTAAAACTACATCCTCTTCACTCCGTCTGAAACAGATGATCTATTTAGACTTGTTTTTCTGCCTGCTTACCATGATTCCTCTCCAGGTATGCAGCTCTCAGCTCTGCAAATTGCTTTACAGTGGAGTAAATTGAATGCTGGTTCATTATTGTCACTCAAGGAGCTTCTGCATTTTCTGAATTGCCCTTCGTTTTTCAGTATGATAGCCACTGATACGATTTGCTTATTTTTGGTTTTCTTCTATTTTCAAGTGATGGCATTTAATCCTGCCTTCTGTGTAACTTGGAGCTCCTGGGTTCATTTTGATAAATGTTAATATGTTGTTATTATGGTCTGTGCCAGAGTTTTTGATGCTTAATCGTCTATCATCTTGTCTTTTAATCTTTTTGAGTCTGTGTCTCCTCTCTCCTAATGAGAGTCTAAGTTTCCTGAGGGCAGAGGTGGCGCCTCGTACCTCTTTAATGCCTCCACTGTACCTGCTGCTAGGCAACCCTTCATCACTGACTTGAGGCATAGACAAGCTTTTCTGTGGAAAGTAGTCATTCCCTTTCAGGTGGGTCCTCTCCTGGGGGCTGTTTTTGGGGCCTTTTGGGCTTTTTAACGTCTAGGGTGACAACACAGTCCTGCATTTGAAAATCTTGGTGTTCTTGTCTGAAGGTGGACCTGTCCCAGTGTTCTCTGTCCTGACTTGGGGTTCAGCCTTGGAGCCATCAGGGCTTTGTCTTTCAGGAATGGCTTGCACTCCTCCTCATCAGAGTCATCTTTCTCCAAGCCAGAGTCAGAGGCTCTGTGAACTTGCTAATAATTATATGCAAAGTTTTCTGTGCATATATGCACATTTTTGGCAGAAGGCCTATAACTGGCTCCAAAAATTGTCCAGGGAAGTTGCAGCAGAGGGTAGAGGGATACCGACAGTGGGACTCTTAAAGGCTCCTTGAAGAGCTGAATTGACCCGCACAGGTATTTTCTCCAGGTGTCTAATCATGGACATGTTGCTCTAGACATGCGTATTCTTGGTTTTTTAAAAATGTATTTTAGCTGCCGAAGTTTTGTGCTGCTATTTTGGGAAGGTTGGAAACATAGATAATATTGGTTATGTTTTCTAAGAATAGTTCATGAAATTGTTCTCTCTCAACTTTTTTTTTGCAATGGACACCCAAGAGATGTCATTGTTTTGCTCTAGCTGTGGAAACCAAGTCAAAACTAGGCAGACTAAATGGTCAGGGCAACTGTTCACTTGTTTCTCTTACCTGGTTTTGAAAGAAATGAATCAAAACACCGGAAAGAACATGTACGAGTTGGATGTGAACGCCGACTAGGTGGGAATTGGGTGTCAGGTGTGTTCGGAGCTCCATATGGGAAGGGGGCGTGACTGAATGGGGGCGTTTAGTGAACTGTATGGTGCAGGGTTAGTTTCCTGTTGCTGCCATGACAAAGTCCCACAAACATAGTGGCTCAAAATAACATTATTTGATTATTTTACAGTTTTTGTAGGTCACAAACCCAAAATGAATCTCCCTGGGCTAAAGTCAAGACATAAGTAGGTCTCTGTTACTTCTTGGAGGCACTAGGGGAGAATCTGTGTCTTCACCTTTTTTAACTTTCAGGGGCACCCACATTCCTTGGCTCATGGACTCTGTTAAAAGAAAAACTTAGCTGAATTAAATGTAAAGGAGTTTAATTGAACAATGATCAATTCGTGAACTGGGCAGCCCCCAGAATCACAGCTGATTCAGAGAGACTCCAGGGATGCCTTGTGGTCAGAACAAATTTCTAAACAAAAAAAGGGAAGTGACATACAGAAATGGGAAGTGCGGTACAGAAACAGCTGGATGGTTTACAGGCTGGAGTTTGCCTTATTTGAACACAGGTTGAACACTCAGCAGTGTATGAGTGGTTGAAGTATGGCTGTGGGATTGGCCAAGACTCAGGTGTTACAGGTGCAGACTCCTAAGTTAAGTTCTCAGTCTTGTCTACATATTAAATTAGGTTGTGGTTCATCCACAAGGACTCAAATATAGAAGCATGGAGTCCTTCTCAGGCCATATTTAGTTTGCTTTAACAACTCCTTCATTCATCTTCAAATCCAGCAACAGCCACCGGGTCCTCCTCACAGCTGCCGTTGCTACTGGTGGAAGGTGTCCAGATTTTTGGCATCTTGAGCAAAGAATTGGACAAAACACACAAAGTGAGGAAAGAATGAAGCAACAAAAGCAGAGAGTTACTGAAAATGAAAGTACACTCCATGGGGTGGGATTGGGCCGAACAGCCGCTCAAGGGCCCTGAATACAGAATCTTCTCAGGTCCAAATACCCGCTGGAGCTTTCCCATTGGCCCCTTGGTGTTTACCCCATGTAAATAAAGTGATGGCCCACAATCAGTGTGATTGGTTGTGGAAAGCAACCAATCACAGCAACCAATCAGAGGCTACAGTGAAGTTACAAAGTTACAGCCTTATCCAAACGTCTGATTGGTTTGCAAAAAGCAACCAATCAGAGGTACTTTCAGCTTCTCTACTGCCATGCAGAAAAGGTGAGGGTTTGCAAAGGGTGTAGCCTCTAGTCCTGTTGTTACTTGGGTGTAGAAAATTAGGGTTTTCCTTTCAGTTTAGTTCTAGGAAGTCAGCGTGAATTGGCCTTAGGTTCCCTGCCTCCGGATTCTGTTCTCCTGCCTCACCACCTCTCTGGTTCTCTTTTCTGTGGTCGCATTTCTCTGGAACTACAGCCAGGGAAGGTTTTCTGATTTCAGTGACCCACATGATTAAATAATCCAGGATAGCCTCCTCATCTCAAGGTCCTTAATTTAAGCACATCGGCAGAGTCCCTTTACCGCGTACGTTAACATTCACAGGTTCTGGGGATTAGAATGTGGATATGGGTGGAGGGCCATTATTATGCTGGCCACGGACGTGATCCAGGTGCAGTTAATGCTTGTCCTAAAACAGAGATGGATTTGAATTTATAAGCCTGCAGTGCTAGTCACAGCTGTAGTAACCAGTTGTATAACTTTTTCCTCTAAGCCTCAGGTTCATCACTGAGATCTTAGTTTTATCTTCTAATTATTAAACATCTTAACCATAGCTATTGCAACTCAGGCTGTTCTATACAGCCTGCATTTCTCTTTCAGGAAATCCAGCCGCTTCTGAGATTGTTGGAGGCTGATAGCTCTCAGCTGGGCCCTGCTCCAGGAATTGCCCTCAGCTGAACAAAGGCATGTTGCCCAAGGTCACACCCCTCCTCAGGGACAGCCTGCATCCAGTGACTGACCCATGGGGGTAGGGGTTGGGTGGTATAAAACCCTGGCCATTTGGCCTTAACTCTGAAGGGCCGTCCAGCTCTAGAGCTCCCCATTGGATTGGCTGAGGCCTCCATTGCAGATGTGATGCATTTCATCTTCTCCCTCAGCCCAGCCCTCCCTCCTTCACCCCAATATGGAAGAGTTCCCAGGAGCACTCTCTAGCAAGTCTCCTTTACATACCTTTAGAGCTTCAGAGCTTGCTTCCCAGGGAATCTGTTTGAATCCTCTGTAGCCCTTTTTCTGTTGGTTGTTGTTTCTTTTGGTTTTTGATTTTGGTTTTGTCTTATTGTATGACTGGCTATTTTAATTAATTATCTATTTTATTTTATTTAGACAGGGTCTTGTTCGGTCGCCCAGGCTAGAGTGCAGTGGTGTGATCATGGCTTGTGGTAACCTCAATCTCCTGGGCTCAAGTGATCCTCCTGCCCCAGCCTCTTGAGTAGCTAAGTCAACAGGCATGAGACACCACGCCCAGCTAATTTTTACAATTTTTTTTTTTTTTTTTGCAGAGATGGAGTCTTGCTCTATTGCCCAGATTGGTTGGCCATAACTCCTGGCCTCAAGTGATCTTACTGCCTCAGTCTCCCAAACTGCTGAGATAAGAGGTGTGAGCCACCATGCTTGGCCTTATGACTGGCTATTTTTGATTAAATGTTGAACATTTTTCTGTGTCAGATTTTAGAAACTTTGGATGTTATCTTCCTCCAGAGGATTGACTTCTGGCAGGAGTCTGGCTAGCCTAAGAGCACTGACCTGCTCCAATCAGGATTGAGATGACTTGGAGCTTTAGCCTGTGCAGGTTGGTCTAATTCTAGTTTGCCTTTACTCCTGGGCTGTATACCTGTGGGGTTAGTGCTTTACAGGCTCTTCTCCCAGGTGGACCCTGTGCTTGGGTTTTTGTGCCCTGAGCTCCAGGAGTCTGTCAAAGCTCTCATCAGCATCAGCCTATCAGCCACGCTTTCCAGATTGGCAGATGCCTTGAGGTGAAGAGTGACCAGGTGTTGGGCTTCCCCGCTAGGCTTCCTCCTGTCCTGGATCTTGGCATTTCTTCGTTGCCTTGGTAGTTCTCTGAGGCTGTGAAACAGATTCAGGTTATTCCTTTAGTTTTTCTTAGTTGTTATCTGCAGAAGAGTTGGTTTAAACCCCCTACTCTGCTATTGCTGGAAGCTATTTTCTGCTGTATTGTTGAAGTATAATTTGTTTAACCAGTCTTTTACTGTTGAAATAATAGTTTTACTAAAAAATAAACATTGATGTGTACATAATTTACATCTTTATTGCTTGATTTTTTACCCACTTACAATTATTTCCATATGCAAATTTGAAGTGGAATTGTGTTGAAAGTGTGCAAAAGTCAAAGGCTTTTAATACATATTTCTAACTTGCTTTCCAGACACTGTACTAATTTATACTTTATCAACAGTAGATGAGATCAACTGCCTTTTTCATCTCTATTAAATCTAACTTCATAAATGTGCATGTGTTTTTCTTCCGTCCTGCAGGCTCGTGCTTTAACACCTCAAACTGCAGAAACAGATGCCATTCGGTTTTTGGTTGGGACACAGTCTCTTAAATATGATAATCAGGTAACTATTTTTGACAAATGTATACATGATAATTACTAAGCCTATTCTTAGTTTCATAACCATTTTGCTCTGATTTTCCAGCAACATTTGAGAAATTAATGCCACATAAACAAAATAAAACGTTCACTGGATTTAAGTCTATCTTCAAATCAAAGAATATTATCCATCTCTGTGCATCGACTGTGTTCAGTAATTTAAACTTCCTCTGTTTGGCATGACCTTTGTAGTCTTGCTTGGCTCTTGTGGTTATATAGATTTGGTTCTATAAGCAATTGAGAAGCAAGGATATGTGGTCACCACTACCCCTTCTTCTTGGGCCTGTGGATTACTTCTTTAATTGCTCATAGAACTCTTTCTAGGTGAGTGTGGGCTGGTTCACAACCTCATCCTCACTTGATCCAGGCTGTGGGGAAAAGAGAGATCAGACTGTTACTGTGTCTATGTAGAAAGAAGTAGACATAAAAGACTCCATTTTGTTCTGTATTTGAGATGCTGTTAATCTGTGACCCTACCCCCAACCCTGTCCTTGCAAGAGACACGTGCTGTGATGACTCAAGGTTTAACGGATTTTGGGCTGTGCAGGATGTGCTTTGTTAAACAAGTGCCTGAAGGCAGCTTGCTGGTTAAAAGTCATCACCATTCTCTTAATCTCAAGTACCCAGGGACACGTACACTGCAGAAGGTCGCAGGGACCTCTGCCTAGGAAAGCTAGGTATTGTCCAAGGTTTCTCCCCATGCGATAGTCTGAAATATGGCCTCATGGGAAGGGAAAGACCTGATCATCCCCCAGCCTGACACCCGTGAAGGGTCTGTGCTGAGAAGAACTAGTATAAGAGGAAAGAAGGCCTCTTGGCAGTTGAGATAGAGAAAAGCATCTGTCTCCTGCCCGTCCCTGGGCAATGGAACATCTTGGTGTAAAACCCGATGGTATGTTCTATTTACTGAGAAAGGAGAAAACCGCCTTAGGGCTGAAGGTGGGACATGCTAGCAATGCTGCTCTTTATGCGCTAAAAAGGTTTATGGAGATGTTTGCATATGCACATCAAGGCACAGCGCTTTTCTTTAAACTTATTCATGTCACAGAGCTCTTTATTCATAGACCTTCTCCCTACGATGATCCTATTTACCTACCACTTCCCTTTTTCTAAGACAGTAATGATAATGATCTATAAATACTGAGGGAACTCAGAGACCAGTGCCAGCGCGGGTCCTCTGTATGCTGAGCGCCGGTCCCCTGGGCCCACTTTTTCTTTCTCTATACTTTGTCTCTGTGTCTTATTTCTTTTCTAAGTCTCTCGTCCCACCTGACGAGAAATACCCACAGGTGTGGAGGGGCAGGCCACCCCTTCACCAGGCCACTTGATCTGTCACTGCCACTTGATCCAGGCGGGGATACAGATGGAACCTTTTGCTGTCTGGCCACTGTAGCGGACACTCAGGAGATCTAGATTCGGTTCATGGCCTGGCAGTAACCATGTGACTTTGAGCACATGGATTCCCCTTCTGGACTCCATTTTCCTCATTGCTAAAGTGGAGATTAAAATGAGATGCTGTGGTGATTGCGAAGATGTGCGTTGTCTTTGACACCGGGAAAATGTGCGTGAGGCCATGTCAGACATGGTCTAGGGCCTCTGTCCAGCTTACCAGATCACACAGGGGAAATGGCATTCAAATAGCTGTTGAAGAATATGCAGGCCTGGATAGGATATAGTGAAACTGTCACTCTTGTATGTCGATAAAGGTTTAAAATCAGCATAGTTATAGCTACTAATTCAGTGATACATCCTTAGAGCTTCATAAATAAATGTTTATGTACTTAATCTGTAATTCCTGTATCCCAAACCTAGAAAAAATCATTATACATGAAGAATATTAGTTATAATGATACTTATAAAAACTTACAAGCAATCAATGTCAAAATGCGTGAATGTTAGGTTGAACGATATGAAGCCACTTGTAATGACAGATTCATACACTTCTCTCAGGTTGAATCTGGTTACTCAGAGTGAATAGTATTCCCTTATTACACTCGTTAAAAGTTACAGACTCCTAAGAAACATGACAACTTAAGAATTGTTAGGTGATTCGGTGGGGTGTTAACGTTGTGTTTATAGTATGATCACCGCGGTGTGAAAAAGCAAAGTGCACAATTGAATCTCTTCTTGGAATAAAGACTAGAAGGAAATAGGCCAAAAAGGACGAAAAATTGAGCCACGGGTTATCTTCAGATGCTATTCCCAGGGTATATGTTCCAAGACCACCCAGTGGATGCCGGAAACCTTGGCAAGTACTGAACCCTAAGCATAATATGCTTTTTCCTATACTTACATATAGGTAAAGTTTAAGTTATAAATTAGGCACAACAAAAGGTTAACAACATAACTAATTAAAAAAGAACAATGATTATTAGTTATGAAAGTTATATGAATGTGGTCTCTGTGTCTCAGAACCCCGTACTGTGCTATACTCACCCTTCTTCTAGTTTTTTTTTTTTTTTTTTTGTGAGACGGAGTTTCACTCTGTTGCCCAGGCTAGAGTGCAATGGCATGATCTCAGCTCACTGCAACCTCTGCCTCCCAGGTTCAAGCGATTCTCTTGCCTCAGTCTCCTGAGTGGCTGGGATTACAGTCATGCACCACCACACTCAGCTAATTTTTGTATTTTTTTTTTTTGTAGAGACGGGGTTTTACCATGTTGGCCAGGCTGGTCTCAAACTCCTGACATCAGGTTATCCGCTGGCCTCAGCCTCCCAAACTGTTGGGATGACAGGCGTGAGCCACTGCGCCCGGCCACTCACCCTTTTTCTCGAGAAGATGTGCAATAATACAAGGCCTATGTGATGAGATGAAGTGAGGGGAATGACATAGGCGTCGTGATGTAGCGTTAGGCTATTATTGACCTTCTGAGGATATGTCAGAAGCAGGAGCATCTGTTTTGGGTCATCCGGATCATCAAGCCATACAGTGTTGATGGTTAGATGTCAGGAACAGACAGTGTGGATGGCTCAGGGGCAGGTCTCTTCTGTAGCATGGATATGCTGATCAAAGGTGTCAGGAACAGATAGTGTGGATAGCTCAGGGTATGGATATCCTGATCAAGGGATGGTTCATGTTTCTGGTGGGATGGAGTGGGACGGCTCCAGACTTCACTGCACTACTCAGGATGGTGTGTGATTTAAATTTACGAATTGCTTATTTCTGGAATTTTTCATTCAGTGTTTTTGTGCTACACTTGACCACAGGTAACTGAAACCTCGAAAAGCAGAACCTCAGATTGGGGCGAGGTAGGGGCAACATCTAATCAGGATATAAAATTATTTTCTTTCTAATATTTTGTTTTCAGAATGTGTATATATGTATGTGTGTTACTTTTCTACTGGAAAAAATATAAGAAGGGAATTATTTATTTATAAAAATAGTTACCAATGGCCACCTGAGAAGGAAGGAGGACCCACCATGAAGATGGCCTGTGGTTTCAGGGATGGCGCCTCCAGGGGAATTGGGGAGTAAAACCCACATGGGCCAAAGAGGCACAGAGATGGGATGGGGGGCACGCCACTCTGCCTTCCAAATGCAGCTCCACAAAGCAGAAGCCAGCAGAAACCCAGGAATTCAACACAAAATGGGGCCATGGAAAGCATGATAGTTATGAGCCAATTACTGTGCACCTGCTCTTAGCCAGAATGTGGTAATGGCATTTCCATTTGGTAATGACATTAATGAAGAATCATTGGTACCAAAGTTATCAAAATAGAGAAATAAAAGAGGCCAGGTGTGGTGGCTTATGCCTGTAGTCCCACCACTTTGGGAGGCCACGACGGGTGGATCACTTGAGATCAGGAGTTTGAGACCAGCTTGGCCAACATGGTGAATCCCTGTCTCTACTAAAAATACAAAAATTAGCTCGGTGTGATGGCAAGCACATATAATCCCAGCTACTTGGGAGGCTGAGGCATGAGAATTGCTTGACAACTGGGAAGGCGGAGGTTGCAGTGAGCTGAGATCACACCACTGCACTCCAGCCTGGGTGACAGAGCGAGACTCTGTCTCAAAAACATAAAAAAAAAAAAAAAAAAAAAGAGTCAGCCCAAAATGACAGAAAGGGTTTTAATCTGCCTTAATTTGTTTTTTGTTTGTTTGTTTGTTTGTTTTTTGGAACGAAGTAACATCCAGTTAATTATTTTAAAGAAGCTTTCCAGTTTTTCTGTTTCCTTTCTTCTAATTTGAAGAGTTCTGCTAATTATTCAAGTTAATTTCCCAGTATCTTATTTTTTGAGTCAACAGTAGGTTTTATTACACACCTCATGTATTTCCACACTTGCCTGCAGTTGTCTGTGTGTGAATCCCTATGATAGGTACGAAGCTGTGTTTTTGACTTGCTGGTTTTGTCTTTCTGTTTCTGGTAAAAGCATGTGACATTATTGAGCTGTTCGTTCATTCATCCACTCAACAAATGCTTACTTCGTAGATTGACAGAACTCTTTAATTCCTCTTTCTTATGTGCTGAGTACACAAAAACTGAACAGATATTTGTGTTCTGAGTTCAGTGTTTAGTGAAATGGCGAAATGGACAAGCAGATACTCACAGTACTGTTAGTATTACCATCTGGTATAGTTTGGCCCTGTCTGCACCTAAATCTCATGTTAAATTGTAATCCCCAGTTTTGAGGGAGGGACCTGATTGGAGGTGATTGGATTATGGGTGTGGATTCCCCCCTTGCTGTTCTCGTGACAGTGAGTGAGTTATCACAGGTCTGATTGTTTGAAAGTGTGTGGCTGTGAAGGCTCCACTGGCTGTGGGCTGCAGCCGGGCCCATGTGCCTTCTGTGACAATAGAATCTGGCCTCCTCCCGCACAGTCGGAAGCCCCCGCCCCTTGCTCTGGAGCTCCAGCTCTCCCGGGGAGTGGTAACTGGGAAGGGTTAATGGCTCCTGGCCTTGCCTCAGGCCCTCACTCCTTTCAGGCAGTCATTAATTCCCTGGAAAGTGCCCGGTACGTGCATCATTACTCCATGATGCAGCTGTGCTATCTTTCTGAAAATGTGGGGACTGTCACAGTTGCCGACTTTCCTCTGAGGCACGAACTGATTTGCGTCCATTTCCTCCTATGGGACAGGACTCTGTCGTAGCTCCCTGTGCTTGAGGAGGGGGGACAAGGATTTCTGGGGTCTTTGCTTGCCTTCTGGGGTTCTCCTTTGAGGAGGAGCTGGAGTTCTTCCTGGGGGGTGTGCTTATGGCTTAGCATGGGCAGGGATGAGGAACAAGGCGATTTCCGACCTGAGGCACTTTAAGTGCTTCTGCCGTCTGCATTTCCCACAGACTTTCGCCATATATTGGTACCCCCCCACCCCCGCCTTCTCATGTAGATAAGGGATGAGTCTTAATCTTCCTCTGGAGACCTCTGGGAGTGCCATGGTGACAAAGAGGTCCAGCTTCGCCTCTTCTAACGTGGAAGCATTGACCCGGTGGCTGGGATCCTCGTCAGTGAAAAGACTGATGTCACAGAAGGGCAATGACAGAGCAGCTCGTTTCTTCCCCTGGGTAACTTCGTAGTTTCTCAGCTCAGCTGCATGGTTCTGCATCTGTTTGGATTTGTGACAGCTTTGTGCCTGCAGCCCCGCTGCCTGCAAGTCCTGTTCTCACCTGTGCTCAGAATCACCAGGGCGCTTGGTCAACGTTCAGATTCCCAGCCCCACTCTAGACTAACTGAGCCTTGATTTCTTCCCTGCTGCTGCCGCTCTCACCCTTCTCTCTTCCTTTAATGGTAAAACGACCTGGTTGCTCAGGGTCACTGAAGCATCATAGGGTAGCCTGGCTTCCTTTTGATGAGGCCTGATCCAGAGGCTCCAGCCTGTCACTAAGCGTCCCTGACTCGCATTTCTGTTTCTTACTGTCCTCAGTGTGAGCTTTATCTTCAGGGGTCCTGTGTTTTTAGGGTATATCCCTAGATGGTCTGCCATACTTGGAAATTCTTTAATTGGTTCTTTCCAGCTTTCAGGTTCAGTGAGTCTTAAGATCTAACATATAAAGTGTTCTCTGATATTCCCCTTTTCCCTCACTCTTGAAGAATCGGTTTGACCCTGTATCAGTCTGTTTTCATGCTGCTGATAAAGACATACCCGAGACTGGAAAGAAAAAGAGGTTTAATGGACTTATGGTTCCACGTGACTGGGGAGGCCTCACAATCACGGTGGAAGGCAAGGAGGAGCAAGTCACATCTTACCTGGATGGCGGCAGGCAAAGAGAGAGCTTGTGCAGGGCCACTCCCCCTTACAAAACCATCAGATCTCGTGAGACTTACTCACTATTAGGAGAACAGCACGGGAAAGAACTGCCCCCATGATTCGATTATCTCCCACCAGGTTCGTCCCACAACACTTGGGAATTCAAGAGGAGATTTGGGTGGGGACATAGTCAAACCATATCACACCCTCAGATCTGTTGGTGTATTAGGCCATTCTTGCATTGCTATGTAGAAATACCCGAGACTGGGTAATTCATGAAGAAAAGAGGTTTAATGGTTCTGCAGGCTGTACAGGAAACATGGCTCTGGCATCTGCTTCTGGGACGGCCTGGGGAAGCTTCCAGTCATGGCGGAAGGCGAAGTGAGAGCAGGCACATCACATGGAGAGGGCGGGAGCAAAGAGTGAGGGGGAGTGCCACGCTTCAGTGGCCAGATCTCAGGAGAACTCACTATCCAAAACAGCACCCAGCCATGAGGGAGCCACCCCCACGATCTGAACACCTCCCACCAGGCCCTGCCTCCAGCACTGGGGATTACAGTTCAACATGAGATTTCGGCAGGGACAAATATCCAAACTATATCAGGTGGCATTCCTGCACGTGTTCAGCTGGACGGGTTCTTTGGGTTTAAGGAGAAATTTATGATTTTTGTCCAAGGTTTTTGAGTCCTGATCTCTCCTACAGACAGCTTCTATCGTCTTTTCCGTGAAATCTTCCCTTTTCCACCCCCTTTTCAATTCCTGAGCTGGAACTAATTGATGCCTTTTCTCTACTCTTGTCTGTCTTTGCATGTGCATGCCTCTAATATAAGGCTTCATGTTATAGGATTCCTGTTACTTCTATTCTGTATTTATTTTTCTTCAAATTCCTTGACACCTTGCCATCCCTGACACATATTGTGAGGCCAAGGACCGTTCACTGCTGTGTCCTTTTGATGCCTGGTGCTAAGCAGGTTGTTGGATGGGTGTATTTTAAG
This sequence comes from Macaca mulatta, assembly GCF_049350105.2. Taxonomy (NCBI): domain Eukaryota; kingdom Metazoa; phylum Chordata; class Mammalia; order Primates; family Cercopithecidae; genus Macaca; species Macaca mulatta. The sequence goes on from NC_133418.1 coordinate 121,519,876, forward strand.
GAAAGTCACAAACTTCTGTAATAATTAGTTCTACTGTAGCAAATGTACTCACTTTTCACAAGTAAATCTTGTGATGTCCTATTGGGCATCTATTACATTTTCAGACAAACATCAGATTTGTTTCTGTCTGAAGAAGTCACGATATCCAGAAACCCCATGCCTGGACAATTCCGGGGTTTTGCTGCAAATTCCATCAGGTTTCCCGGATGGGAATCAATGAGCATTGGGTCAAAACCCACAGCCAGTTTCGTCTGTCCCACCAGAGTCACAAAGAGTCAACGCCAGAATCTCCGTGGGCCCTGCTGCCGCCCTTGGGCCAGCCATCAAGTGGTGCCCCTCCCACACGGGTGGGCTTGTGTTGCATTTGCCTCTGCTCGGTTTGTGAGGTGTGGGGGTGGGCAGGGTGTCTGTCACTGCTTCGGATGAACAAAACATGCTGTGAGAAGTGTTGTGGACTCTGGATCGTAGGGTTTCCCCAGTCATCTGTTTCATTAGGGTTTCCTTAAAGTGTTTCTGTGGCACGTTGGTGGTGGTGGATCGTAGGGTTTCCCCAGTCATCTGTTTCATTAGGGTTTCCTTAAAGCATTTCTGTGGCACGGTGGTGGTGGTGGATCGTAGGGTTTCCCCAGTCATCTGTTTCATTAGGGTTTCCTTAAAGCGTTTCTGTGGCACGGTGGTGGTGGTGGTTTTCACTGGACTTCTGTACCAGGAACGAGTCGTGTGTGCACCAGCGCAAATCAAGGCAAAGATGAACACGGTGCCCTGTTTCCCTCTTCTGCGTGCACCAAACTAGATCGAGGGAAAGATAAGCATGGTGCCCTGGGGCTGCGTTCCCCCCACATGTGCATCCATGTGAAGAGAAACAGAAGTTAGTGCCACGGTGCTGCCTCCACTGTGCACTTGCTTTTCTTTTTTCCTCTGTGAATTGTACCCTACTTTGCTTTCTGAGAATTTTGGTCTCTCTATAAATATGCATATTTTTCTTTTTTTCTTTTCTTTTTTTTTTTTTTTTTTTGAGACAGAGTCTTGCTCTATTGCCCAGGCTGGAGTGCAGTGGTATGACCTCAGCTCACTGCAAACTTTGCCTCCCGGGTTCAAGTGATTCTCCTGTCTCAGCCTCCCGAATAGTGGGGATCACAGGCACACATCACCATGCCTGGCTAATTTTTATATTTTTAGTAGAGATGGGGTTCCATCATGTTGGCCAGGCTAGTCTTGAACTCCTGACCTCAGATGATCCACCCACCTCACCATCTCAGGGGATCAGCAGTCCCAAAGTGCTGGGATTACAGGTGTGAGCCACTGCACCCAGCCTCGTCTCACTATATTGATTATGCCCTAATAATTTCACTATATTGATTATACCCCAATTTTTTTTTTTTCCTTTACAGAGTTCTACTCATGTCTTTCTGATTTTTAGAGTGAAAGGCAGCTCCCCACTGAAAGGAAGAGCCGGTACTTCAGCCCTGTTCTCTGCTACCAGAGGCAGCTGGTGGCATTCCAGTGACTCAGTTAGTTTCCAGCCTCTGCCGGAGCCCTTGCCCACCCACTGCACAGACTGTGTCACCTTCTGCACAGTTCCGAGCAACGTGCTCCTGGGACACAGGGAGCTTACAGGGAGCTTCTGGAACGTGGAGTCTTTTTTCTCCCCCACTGCCAAGTGTACTGTTTGGGCTTCATGGGCAAGAGCTGTTAATACCCTATGCTTTAATTGCCCAAGAGAGAAGTATTACTATGTTTGGGGAAATGGCGGTTATTGTGTGGGACTCATAAGCACTGGAAAATCAGTAACATACTTAATAACTGTATTACTTACCATTTAAGTTCTTAGCTAAAGGACCAATATGTATTTTGGCCGAGTGTGGTGGCTCACACCTGTAATCCCAGCACTTTGGAAGGCAAAGGCAGGCAGATCACAAGGTCAGAAGTTCGAGACCAGCCTGGCCTGGCCAATATGCTGAAATCCCGTCTCTCCCAAAAATACAAAAATTAGCGGGGCTTGGTTGGTGTCTGCCTGTAGTTGCAGCTACTCAGGAGGCTGAGGCAGGAGAATTATTTGAACCAGGGAAGCAGAGGTTGCAGTGAGCCGAGATCACGCCGCTGGACTCCAGCCTGGGCGGCAGAGTGAGACTCTGTCTCAAAAAGAAAAAAAAAAGAGTGTGTGTTTCTATTAGAACAAAGGGATCTTAGAGATGTAGTTTCCTAAATGTACAAATGCTGAGAAGGGCCCAGATATACAAAGAGCCCAGAAAGGGTTAGTGGCTTGCCCAAGGTCACACAGCCAGGAATGACAGAATCCAAATGAGAGACCAGGTCTCCTGACTGGCAGGTCACGTTCATGTCAGCACCAAGCCGAAGCGTGAAGCCGACTACAGTAGAAACTGTGTTTTCAGGGTCACTTGCTGTAACCAGGAGTAAAGAAAACCAGCGATACGGGCCCATGGCTTGTCCTGTCCAAGATCTGGTCCCAGGCAGTATGCAGTATTCTGCATAACTCTTAGGGAATTGCCTCTGAGCAGGTGGGTTTTATTAATGGATGACGTGGCAGGGAAGGCGTCTCCTGCCGTCTGTCCAGTGGCTGTCCAGGGTGAGAACAGGGGAGGTTTGCCATCAGTGGCCGAGGGCATCTCCTGCCTCTGGGGAAGCCACTGGATCATTTACTTTCCCTAGGAGGGTGGCTCTTGATTTTTTAATATCCAGTCTTATTTATGTGTGGTAGTTTTTATTTTTATTTTTTTCTGTGGAGATGAGATCTTGCTGTGTTGCCCAGGCTGGTCTTGACCTCCTGGGCTCAAGCCATCCTCCCACCTCCACCCTGCAAAGTGCTGAGATCACAGGTGTGAGCCACCGTGCCTGACCCTTTTCTTCTCTTTTCATTTTTTTTCAATTCTCAAGAGTTTTTGAACTTTCACTTGAGAAGCGCAGATGAAGTGGACAGCGCGGCGGCCTCAGCTCTGTACTCAGCAACCTGGCCCTGGGCCACATGTGGCCACACCGTGGCATTTCTCTCCAAGCCCCAATTCTTCCAGAAAAGGAGGGAGAGGTGATGAAGTTCATCTTTACTGACTTTCTAATAAATTTTTATAACTCTTTATTCTAAATCTTTACAATGTCGTCTATGGCCTTAGCCCAGCACTGGTAAAATCAACTTTAAAAATTTTAATGATGATTCAAAATATATGAGTTTGATCTTCATTATAAACGATTAACACATTAAAAAAATCCAATGTGGCGTGAAAAGTTTAAAGTAACATTTAAGTACTGCTGACAGGGCGACCGTCTTTCCGGACCTGCCTAGCTGGTGTTAATGGCTCTTTCTTTTGAGCCCTGGTAATCTTTCGCACTCACCTTAGTTACAGTGTTTCTTTCTCACATTACTCGTTTTCGGAGCCGGCCTGTACCTGCATATGTTTATTCAACAAAACAGTTGTTTATGCTTTCAGGTGAGCTGGGTGCAGGCTGGTGCCCTGAGAACAGAGAGTTGAGGTACTGGTTCTTCTTTCCAGCTGGGAGCTGCCTCTCACTCTGGCTTGCTGCTGCCCTGCAGAGCGCATCTCTGGGGCAGGCGGTGGGGCTGCAGAGCTCGCGTGCCAGGACCAGGGGCTCCCGTAGGCCTGGCTGTGCCGTGCCTGACTGGAGTAGCCCGGGCCCTCCACTCTTCAAGCCTCGGTCTTTTCACCTGTACATTGTGGTTAATAGTAATATATTCTAGGGCTGTTTTAAGCATTAAAGCACTAAAGTGTATAAAATACTTCGCATAGTGCCTGGTGCAATATAGATTTCAGCCATTACTTCGTTATTTTTGCTCATGGCATCCTGTTTGAACAGCCCCGTGTTAAAGCAGTGCGTGAAGATGTGTACTTTGCGCTACTCTATGAATCAACCATAAAATAAGGGATGTGGGAAAATCTCAAGACTCATCAGGCTTGGCAATGAAGGTTAAAGACCATTTCTATTGCAGTGTGCCAGATTAGGAGACATGGGCTTGGGAGGAGCATGGATCCCCCTTCTGCCCTGTGCTGCTTGCTGGCTGGAAGGGGTGAACCTAGAGGAGCGGAGTCCCGCTGGAAAGCTGTGCCTTGTGTCTCCGTGAGAAGGAAAACAGCTTTATGGGAAGAAAGTGGGTCCAGCCAGAGGCAGAGCCTGTGGGGAGGCAGGAGACTAGGAGAGAGGGTCTGCTGAGACTTGCAGCCAGGCCGAGGGGCCAGCGTGGGGGCCTCGCCGCACTGTCCTGAAGATACACCCAGAAAACCGCTGGCTGTGCCTGCTGCCCTGGTGCGTTTCAGAGGAGCAGATTTGCAAAGTAGTACATTTAAGTGCGTCCCTTTTTTCAGTGCTAATGGATTTCCTGATAAGTAGGAAATGTGAAAAATGCTGAGGAAAAAAATTCCCTAGCAACACAAAAATTACTTCTAATTTTCTGTATCCCCTTGTGGTCTGTGTTCCTGTGTGATGGTATTATATAATCACATGCCATTTTATAGCCTGCTTTTAAAATTTAATACTCTTGTAACATTTTTGGTATTAATAATTGCTCTTAATCATAACTTTTAAAGCTATATAACATTTCATAATACACCTTTTTTTGTTCATTTATTCTTTGGGGCAGATTTCACAAAATCAAATTATTGTTTCAGTTTCAACATTTATGTAGTTCTTATTTACATATTATAATGAACCTTATAAAAGAATTGGACAAGTTATAACGTGGACCAATACTATCATAGAATTCCCTGTATTGGTTGCCATCACTTAGAAGAAGTTGGCTAATATAGTAAATATTATTTGGTATCATGAAATTCTCATTTAAAAATTTTTAAGTTGTTGGTTATAATAAAGAATGAATTTTCTTCATGTATTTGTTATTAGTTTTTATTCTAATGCATTTCTGCCTGTAAGGTATAACTATAACTTAACATGCATCCAAGTGCACACATCCAGAATATGCTACTGGGGGCGTCTTTACACATGCACGCACCAGTTCCCCACACCCACGTACCCCCCTCCACACCCACACCCATGATGCACCCACACCCTCCCACACACCTCCCACACTCCTGCACCTGCCTCACACCCACACACACGTGTATTCACACCCGTGTACACCCACCATACCCATGTACCCACAGACCCTCACACACACACTTACATTCACACCTGCACCTGCCTCACACCCACACACACGTGCATTCACACCCGTGTACACCCACACCCATGATGCACCCACACCCTCCCACACACCTCCCACACTCCTGCACCTGCCTCACACCCACACACACGTGCATTCACACCCGTGTACACCCACCATACCCATGTACCCACAGACCCTCACACACACACTTACATTCACCCCTGCACCTGCCTCACACCCACACTCCCTCCACACACACCTGCATCTCCCCCACACCCACACACACACATACAGAGGTGGGCCACATACCTGTGCTCCCACACATGCACACCCACGCATATACACGTGTAGACCATGTACCCATGCTCCCACACACAGGTGCACACCTGCACGCACACGCGCCCACACCCACGTGCACCCGTGTCACTGCCATGGAGGGCACCCCAGCAGTCCCCTAAGATTCCTGGAGTCTGGGCCAACTCCAGGCCTGCGGTGAATGGTCTCTGTCATTTGCCTGAGGTAATCGCACAAGGTGCTCCTTCTCGTGTCTGATTTTTCTCACTCAGCGTTGTCTGTGCGTGTGTTTTTGTTACTTGTCATTACTCTGAGAATTGCATTTGTGAATATACCACAACTGATTTACCCATTCTATTGTGGGTTTTTTTTTTTTTTTTTTTCGAGACAGAGTCTCACTCTGTCACCCAGGCTGGAGTGCAGTGGCGTGATCTCAGCTCACTGCAACCTCCCCTTCCTGGGTTCAGGTGATTCTCCTGCCTCAGCCCCCCAAATAGCTGGGATTATAGACGCCTGCCACTACACCCGGCTAATTTTTAAATTTTTAGTAGAGACGGGGTTTCACCATATCGGCCAGGCTGGTCTTAAACTCCTGACCTCAGGTGACCTACCCGCCTTGGCTTCCCAAAGTGCTGGGATTGCAGGTGTGAGCCACCGCACCTGGCCTACCCATTCTGTTGTTGATGGACATCTGAGATGTTTACTGCTTTGGCTATCAAAAATATATCTGCTGTGAAAATTCTTGCACTTGCCTTTTCTTTGGTGTTTGTAGGGTCTATCCCCAATTGTAGAGATGTGGCATCATAGGACATATGTATTTCTGCCAAATATTTTTCTCAATATCACTGAGTAATTATTTAATAATTAATAGTATATTATAAATGTGTAACAGGTCCACAGAGGAAAAAAACTGTTCATAGGTAAACTTTCCTTGGGTGTGGGAAGGAAAAAGAGTACAGTAAAGTTTCACTTATAAAAACAAGTGCTGTGTTCATTTCCCTGGTTCTTAGATGTGTGATTTGTAATTGGAAGCTGTTCACTGGGAATGTTTCTGAACCTGCTGTGGGAACTGCAGTGGCCCCGAATGGAAAGGGCGGGCGCACATGCTCACCGGGCTCCTGCTCTGCGGCGGGCAAGCCGGCCATGTCTGTCTGCTCCCTGGCCCCAGCACCCGGCACTGGCGGCCCCGCTCTACTCCTGGGAGATTCTGGCTCAGCTCACACGGCTCTGGCACTGGCCGGGTATGAATTCCATTCTGAGCAAGTCCAGAATGACTCCTCGGGGTGACCTTATACTGCTGTGAAGAAATAACTGAGACTGGGTGATTGATAAAGAACAGAGGTTTTTTTGGCTCACATTTTGGAGCTGTGCAGGAAACATAGCAGCATCTGCTTCTGGGGAGGCCTCAGGAAACTTCCAATCATGGCGGAAGGCGAAGAGGGAGCAGCCGCCTCACATGGTAGAAGCAGGAGCAAGAAGAGGGGAAGATGCCACTCACTTTTTGGTGGTGGTGGTTGTTGAGACGGAGTCTCACTTTGTCGCCCAGGCTGGAGTGAGTGGCGCGATCTGGGCTCACTGCAAGCTCCGCCCCCCGGGTTCCCGCCATTCTCCTGCCTCAGCCTCTCGAGTAGCTGGGACTACAGGCGCTGCCACCACGCCTGGCTAATTTTTTGTATCTTTAGTAGAAATGGGGTTTCACCATGTTGGCCAGGCTGGTCTCAAACTCCTGACCTCAGGTGATCCGCCTGCCTCATCCTCCCAAAGTGGTACAATTACAGGCGTGAGCCACCACGCCCAGCCCATGCCACTCACTTTTAAATGACCAGGTCTCAGGAGAATTCACTCTCGTGAGGACTGGACCAAGTGGGGATGGTGCTAACCCATTCGTGAAGGCCCATCCCCATGATCCAGTCACCTCCCACCAGGCCCCACGTCCGACATTGGGATTACAATTTGATGTGAGATTTGGACGGGACACAGATCAGACCCTGAGAGAAGCAGCTGGAAATAATGAAAGGACCATCTGAGGCTTGGGTGACGTGTAGGTGCTACTGGGTATTGTGGAGACAGTTTAAAAATAGCATTTAATGTTTGTTTTGATTGCAAACGTATTGCGGAGTGGGCCAGGCACGGTCAGTCTCAGACCTCATTAGGCAAAAATGTTAAAAGTATAAATAAAGCACAAAGAAGTAAGGGAAAACCACCTACAATTCCACCATGCAGACACCATTCAGGCACCTGCTAGTTTTTTGTTTGGACACGCATACTTTTTAAAAACAAACAAACTAGAATAGGATGTAGCATTCGTACAGTTTCTTTTTTATATTATCTTCTAAAATATATATTACATCGTTCCATGCCACTGAGTAGTCTGCAGTATACCGAATGGCGTCATAATATTATATTACCCTCAAATACTGCAATTTATTTGAATAGTTTCCTATTACTAAACATTTAGGTGACTTCTAATTTTTTTATTACAATAATCAATGCCATAGTAAACGTACTTGGATATAAATCTTTTGTGCAGATCCATGAATATTTTTCTTAGTACAGATTTACTTTTAAAAGAGGAATTACGTTTTCTCATTGACTTGGGTATTGGTAAGAAATTAAATGTGAAATCATTTCAATTCCTCTAAAAGTTATCCTGGAAAGCATGGCGATAGTATATTTAACTTTCTTATGTAGTGGCTAAAATGTTATACCATTTAATGTCATAAGATAATAGGCACCAGTGGCTGTTGGACTTGTTTTTGAAAAGAGAATAAAAGTGTGTGAATATACAGCCCTTTCTTACTCTCTCCCACCTTAATCATGTCTGACATATGAGTCGAGTTCTGCCCACTATAGACAGAGTGGGCCAGGCACGGTCAGTCCCAGACCTAATTAGGCAGTCGTGGCCTGCTGCCCCTGCCCTCCCCAGCAGCCATGCAGCAGGCTGGGAGGACCTTGCTGATAGGGACAGCCCTGAGCAGCTCTGGCCTTGACACCAACAGTGGCTCAGTCTTAGAATCACTTGAAGACACAGCATTTGGTGCCTTCTTTCTTTAAGACTGGATGTGACCAGAGGGCAATCTTACGTAGCTTGCAATCTTAAAAATGTTCCACAGGGATTTCTAACTTGTCTTTGGAGAGGAGTCCAGTAAGAAATTATAGAAGTACATACTGTTGGCATAATAACAATCAATTAAAGATGTATCTGTCATGAAATGTGCATGTGATTATTCTTTGTAATCATGACGTCTGATGAAGGTACTGAGGAAAGTGTTTGAGATCCTGATGTGCTCTTTTCTTGTATTTCTAGATCCACATCATAGATTTTGACGATGAAAACAACATTATAAATAAAAATGTCCTCCTCCATCAAGCGGGTGAAATCTGGCACATTAGCGCTAGCCCTGCAGACAGAGGCGTGCTGGCGACCTGCTACAACAGAAGTAAGTGCGGCTTTTCTAAGGTACCTGGTCACTGGAGGTAACTGGAGGTATTTCCTAAGACTGGTTTTGTATTGCTAATGGGTCGACACATGACTTAAAAGATTTAGCCATTAATGAAGGTGTTGCATACACAGAGAAGCTGTGATATTGTGAGTAGATGTTTGCAGAAATTATTAGAATCTTAAGATTCTAAGAATTGAAGCTGGAATCAGCTGTTCCAGGAACGTTGACCCCTTGGTCAGGGAAGTACGGTGCTGGAGATTCTGGCGAGGCAGACACAGGCGTCCTGATGCAGAAACTCTACGTTGCAGGGAGCAGCAGGGCTTCACCTCTTTCCTATAGTGTCTTGGTGACCGTCTTCCAGTCCTCTTTGTTAAGGGCAGTTCCATGCACACACGCGCGTTGACTGGTGATACGCCTGGTAGGCTTCTTCCTGCCTGCTATTGGGCTCTCCAGGCTCTCGGGGCTCTGGGGCTCTGGGACCTTAGTTTGTGTCAATGCAGACGCCTGAGTCACTGAACTGAGGCTCCCTGTTCCCCAGTTCTTGTTTGGTCATCGTCAATGACTCCTTTCTGAATTCTGGCTCTATGGAGAAATATCTCCTAGGATCTCTTTCTTTACCATGTAAGCCAGAACAAATTCTTTCCAGTTTTTGATATGTAGTTTCTAAAATGTTGCCTTCATTTGTCCCACAGGCTGAATGACTGTTTAGATACTTTTATTGCATTCTGTCTGATCTTCCCTCTCACACCCTGGCTTCAGAATATTGATGTGTAGGGATTGTGTGTCAGGCTGGTCACCAGGACGTCCTGATCTAAAATTCTGCTTTCACCGAGTTCTGTGTATGTTTCCCTTCCCTTTCCCTCTCCTTTTCCCTTTCTTTTCCTTTCTTTTCTTGACAGAGTCTCGCTCTGTCACCCAGGCTGGAGTGCAGTGGTACAATCTGGGCTCACTGCAACCTCTGCCTCCTGGGTTCAAGCAATTCTCCTGCCTCAGCCTCTCGAGTAGCTGTGATTACACGTGCACGTCATCATGCCTGGCTAATTTTTATATTTTTAATAGAGACGGGGTTTCACCATGTTGTCCAGGCTGGTCTCGAACTTTTGACCTCAGGTGATCCACCCGCCTCGGCCTCCCAAAATGCTAGGATTACAGACGTGAGCCACCGTGCCCAGCCCTCCTTCCACTTTAACTTCACAGCCGCCCTGTGTCCACTCTCTGAGGGCCCTGCCTTCCACTTGGAGGGCACTGTGGCTTGTGGCTGAGTGTGGCTGTGCGCCTCCCTCCTGCCAGCGGGACGTTGGGGATCCGAGAGCCTCCTTGTGTTTTGTCTGCTGTCTGTGCCGATTGGTCCAAGCTGACAATGTCTCAGCAGAAACACGTTTCTCAAGAATCTGTGGGTCTTCAGTAGATTTCCTGAGGCTTCACTTCCTCAGACAAGAGCCTAACTGCAGATCTTTTAGAAACGATCTCTGCCTCGGTCTCCTGCTAAGACGGCCAAGGGACTGCCCCCTTCACCCTTGACCCTTCACCTTCACCCTTCACCCTTCACCCTTCACTCTCTCTTCTGCCTGAGGATCTGTGAGATGCTTCCTCCGCTTCTTGAGAGACCCTTCCTAGGCCTGCACTCTGACCTCCTGATCTTCCCGAGGCTTTAACCACATGCAGTGTGGCCCATCCTCAGCCTTTTCTTAGGGGCACACCCTCCTGACAGTTGGCATATTAGTCCATTCTCACACTGTTATGAAGAACTACCTTGGACTGAGTAATTTATGAAGAGGTTTACTGGACTCACAGTTCTGCAGGCTTAACAGGAAGCGTGGCTGGGTGGCCTCAGGAAATGCACAGTTGCCGTGGGGGTGACGGGGAAGCCAGGGCCTTCTTCACAAGGCAGCAGGAGAGAGAGAGCAAAGTGGGAAGAGCCACACACCTTCAAGCAACCAGATCTTCTGAGAACTTACTGTCACAAGAACAGCAAGGGGGAAATCCACCCCGTGATCCGGTCGTCTCCCACCAGGTTCCTCCCCTGATACGTGGGGATTTCAATTCACGATGAGATTTGGGTGGGGACACAGACCCAAACCATATCAGTTAGGCTTTTCATTTCAGCACCTTTTCCGGCTGGAGACGCTGGGCTTTTAGTTACTCCACCATCGTATAGCTCTTCCCGCATTTGCCCTCTTCTCCACCCTTGCCCTGTCCCCCCACCAGGAAACCCCCCGAGTGCAGGACCAGCCTCAGCACAACAGGAGCTGCCTCCACGACCTGCAGGGCATGGCCTTTCTGCCCCCTGGATATTCCAGGCATGCTCTGCTTTTTCTGTGGCTCCTCAAAAGCCTCCCAGCCTCTACCCACTGCTGGAAACCAGAGCTCCTCCTGCATTTCAGGCATTTATTACCACGGCCCCTGCTTCCATAGTCATTATACACTGCAGAGGAATTCCCACAAACACAGCGGCTTCCAACAGCACACGCCTCTTCAGCGGTATGTACTGGCTGTGGCTTCGTAGGGCCCTGGCCTCGGGTCTCCAGGCTGCCATCCAGGCCCCTGCCAGGCTGTGTCAGGGCTCTCACCTCATGTGGCTCCTGGGGTTGTAGGATGCAGGCTTGTCTCCTGGCTGTCTGCTGGGACCACCCTCAGCTGCTCCCAGCTGTAAGTGGGCTTTGAGTTAAACTGCCAAGTTTGTGGCAATTTGTAGGAGCAACAGAAAACTAACACAGTTGCCGAGCAATCTTGGTCTTGTTGGTCGTCCACAGGCATCAGTTGATCGCGTCCTTCAAGTTACCCTGGATCTCATGATTTTCAGTCCTGGCTTCCAGAGACTGACTCTTTCTGCCAGACTTCGAAGGCAGCATGGATCTTCTGTTAAGTATTTCCCTAATCTGTCAGCCTCTCGAGGAAGAAAGACAAAATTGTTCTACAACATTCATGTCTAAGTTCCAAGAATTCTGTTTTATTCTTGCCATAGGCAGAACTGAGATTTCCATCCTGCAGGGAAGGCTGTTTTCCAGTGAGAAATGCTGCGAGTTCCTGCTCTGATCAGGAAAGAGCAGCACAGCTACTTGACTCGTGCTTAACCTGGCTCTTTGCCCTTCGAAGCACGCGTGGCGCTGTGTCTCACCTGAATCGGGTCATCTGCAGCAGCGGTCGCGCCCATGGGGCACGCCGCCAGGCCCTCCGGCTTCAGGTGCCTCCGGAAAAGCCTGGAGTCACAGACATAAGCTTGCTCTGCATAACCCAGTGCAGGGAAAACGTTCTAGAGACTTCCTGTGTTTTGCAAACGTACTTGTGCTCTGTAGTTTTTGCACTTAGCTTGCCTCTAAATCACTAGGCTTCCACATTGCAATGAATCAAATATGAATTAAATCCAAAAGCACCACAAACTTAGATTAGACGACATTGCTTAAATTATCCCTTCATTATAACAAATCTCTTTGCAAAGATCAGAGTTGCACTGTATCCTCCTTGTCTTCCAATAGCGTTTTCTCCCATTGTGCTTTTCCCCTGCCGTTGCCTGGGCTGTTGGGAGGCCTCTTGCGGCGTTTACTGTGTGTCTGTTCCTGGTGTGCTGTTTATTAGGCTGTGCTTATAGAAAAGCTCCTGTTGTCTGCTGTCCTTGGAGCCCCACACGTGTTTTCTTTGTTTCTCCTCTTTTGTAGCCCTTCCTTCTTTTTGTTTCCATTAGTGTGTGTGGTATTTTGGTGAACGGTTGGCATCTTTTAATGAAGAGACCGAGGGCTTCTGAGACACGCCTTTTGGCGCACACCCCGTGTGGGGCAGGGGCAGGCAGTGTGGGAAGTAGAACCGTAGGTGGAGAGGGCGGGCAGATCACAGGGCCAACTGGCGTGAGTTGTTAGGAGCACCCTCCTCTTTCTGGCAGACGGTTGCCCTCTTCTAAAGTTGTTTTCCGTGTCTTCCTTCACAGATGTCCTGAAATCCTTTTTCAGGCTTTTTTTTTTTTTTTTTTTTTGGGAGATAGAGCCTCGCTCTTGGCTCTTGTCACCCAGTCTGGAGTGCAGTGGCACAATCTTGGCTCACTGCAACCTCTGCCTCCCAGGCTCAAGCAGTCCTCCCACCTCAGCCTCTCGAAATAGCTGGGACCACAGGTATGCACTACCATATCTGGCTGATTTTTAAAAACATTTGTAGTAGAGATGAGGTCTCACTGTGTTGCCCAGGCTGGTCTTGAACTCCTGAGCTCAAGTGATCTGCCTGCTTCAGCCTCCCAAAGCACTGGGATTACAGGTGTGAGCCACTGCACCTGGCCTTCCATGGGTCTTATGGGGAGGAAGGGAGACAGCAGCCATGGAGACGGGGCCTCTGGGGAGAGTGTCTAGAAACAATTCATTTGGAGGGCCTCACTCTTCTTTAGGATGTTGCTATTGGTTATTTGTCAGAAGCAACAGTGTTTACGTTCTGTCTTTATTGCTCCACACTGAATCTCTTCTAATCAGTGGAAGTCTGCAGTGTGGTAGAACTCTTGTGCACACAAGCACACGTGCTAGAATGAACATCACAAATAGACAGAAGTGGATGAGCTCGTGACTTATTTTTTTAAATGCAAGCAAGAAACCCTTTCTCTGTGCCCTTACTGTCCGTAAGCAGGGCGGTCAGGATCGGCAGTGTTGAGTTCCCCGTGCACAGCTGAAGGATCTGGAGGATCTGGTGCTCACAGGCAAAGTCTCCTTGAAGAGTGATGTTCTCTTCACATTGTCTTAGAAAATGATAGAAAATTTGCATGACGTTAAAGTATCCTAAAAAGTCAAACATTTTCAGATTAAACCATACATCCATATCTCCTAGCTTAAATCTCTATCCATGCAAGGAACAAGTGACAGATTGCCATCGATTACTGATAGGGATTTATACCTGCTGCTGATCTATTTTCAGTTATTACCCGTGATGATTGTGAAAAAGACATTCTTGGAGTTGGTGAAAGGGGGAGTTGTAGCACAATAAACTCATGGAATGTTTTCTACATAGATGATGAAGATTTAAAAAACAACTTAACTCTCCTTTCTGATCATTTTATAAGAAAAATGCATGTCTATGAAAGCGAAAGGAGTGACTGTGGCCAGGGTAGAAGCTGTCTCGACGGGACTGTACGTACTTGGAACAGGAGAGATCTCCACGGTGACTGGTCTGTGGGAGTAGATTGCGGGTCGGACACGGAGGTGGGGACGTGGCAGGTGGCAGGCTGGCCTCCGAGGAGCACGCAGGCCTCCACACACAGCAAATAACAGCACAACCTGCAGGTCTCAATCGGACCTGGAGCCACGAGAGGCTGTGGTGTTGCCACCTGAAAGACGCCTGGTCATGCAGGGAATTAACATGAGTGATATATTTCTCTTGGGATTTCTCCCTTCGGAGCTGCCGGGTACTTCCAGTCACCTCCCTCCCCAGTTTATGTGCACTTCAGAATGTGCTGCCAGCAGGCCTTGACCTTTCTACGCATCTCACTTCCTAAATTTAGAACTTGTTTCACCCAAGGTTTTCTTAAGGTTCATTGAGAAAAAAGCATATGTTTCAGATAAACATAAAAAAAACCCAACTTTGCTGCTTTAATTTCTAATGTATGTTTCTGAATTAGGGTACACCATGTACGCCTGCCTCTGCTCACACAGCCTCGTGATTGTGTGCCTGCCTCTGCTCACACCATCTCATGAGTGTACATGTGCCTGCCTCTGCTCACGCTGTATCATGTGTGTGTGCCTGCCTCTGCTCACACCATCTCATGAGTGTACATGTGCCTGCCTCTGCTCACACCATGTCATGAGTGTGTGCCCCTGCCTCTGCTCACACCATCTCATGAGTGTACATGTGCCTGCCTCTGCTCACACTGTCTCATGAGCGTACACGTGCCTGCCTCTGCTCACACCGTCTCATGAGTGTGTGCCCCTGCCTCTGCTCACACCATCTCATGAGTGTACATGTGCCTGCCTCTGCTCACACCATGTCATGAGTGTGTGCCCCTGCCTCTGCTCACACCGTCTCGTGAGTGTGTGCCCCTGCCTCTGCTCACACCATCTCATGAGTGTACATGTGCCTGCCTCTGCTCACACCATGTCATGAGTGTGTGCCCCTGCCTCTGCTCACACTGTCTTATGAGTATACGTGCACCTTCCTCTGCTCACACCACCTCATGAGTGTGTGTCCCTGCCTCTGCTCACACCGTCTCATGAGTGTGTGCCCCTGTCTCTGCTCACACCGTCTCGAGTGTACATGTGCCTGCCTCTGCTCACACCGTCTCATGAGTGTGTGCCCCTGCCTCTGCTCACACTGTCTTATGAGTATACGTGCACCTTCCTCTGCTCACACCACCTCATGAGTGTGTGCCCCTGCCTCTGCTCACACTGTCTTATGAGTATACGTGCACCTTCCTCTGCTCACACCACCTCATGAGTGTGTGCCCCTGCCTCTGCTCACACCGTCTCGAGTGTACATGTGCCTGCCTCTGCTCACACCATGTCATGAGTGTGTGCCCCTGCCTCTGCTCACACCGTCTCGTGAGTGTGTGCCCCTGCCTCTACTCACACCATCTCATGAGTGTACATGTGCCTGCCTCTGTTCACACCATGTCATGAGTGTGTGCCCCTGCCTCTGCTCACACTGTCTTATGAGTATATGTGCACCTGCCTCTGCTCACACTGTCTCATGAGTATGTGTCCCTGCCTCTGCTCACACCGTCTCATGAGTGTGTGCCCCTGCCTCTGCTTACACTGTCTCATGAGTATACGTGCACCTTCCTCTGCTCACACCATCTCATGAATGTGTGTCCCTGCCTCTGCTCACACCGTCTTATGAGTGTGGGCCCCTGCCTCTGCTCACACCATCTCATGAGTGTACATGTGCCTGCCTCTGCTCACGCTGTATCATGTGTGTGTGCCTGCCTCTGCTCACACCATCTCATGAGTGTACACGTGTCTGCCTCTGCTCACACTGTCTCATGAGTGTGTGCTCCTGCCTCCGCTCACACCATCTCATGAATGCATACCTGGCTCTCCTCACACTGTCTTGTGAGTGTGTGCATACCTACCTCTGCTCTGTGTCTCCTGGGTGGGTGTGTCTGCCTCTTCTCACACTGTTTCATGAGTGTGTGCCTGCCTCTGCTCACACCGTCCTTGGTGACACTCTGTGTGGTGGCCTCACAATCAGCAGAGGGCACCAGTGGTCTGGCTTTGTGTCCCCTTTGCTCTGGACCTTCCATTGTCTCCCCTTTCGTGTCTTCGTAACCATGTCCTAACTTGATCGCTTATACTGGTGCAAGGCATTTTTAAAACTTTCATCCACTTCTCTTACTGCTCTCTCAATATTTTCACAGACTTTTACACCTTGTTTGAAAAACACATTTGCAGAGTGAAACTAACTCCTGCATTTAGCTGAGGTTGTACGCATTGAGTGGTGGTCACTCCAGAGCACTTTGTGGGTTTCTATAGAAAAACAAGAATGGAATTTAGTTCCTCACTCCTAAACTTCAGGAATTCGCCGAGGGGAACCTTGTCAATATCTAAGGACCTCTGACCCAGGGGAGCCCAGGCTGGTGCCTCGAGATCATTAGAGAGTGGTCATGGAACTGTGACCCAGGGGAGCCCAGGCTGGTACTCCAAGTTCATTAGAGAATGGTCATGGAACCCTCATCTGGGGGAGCCCAGGCTGGTGCCCCGAGACCTTTAGAGTGCTGTGGGTGGGCTCTGTTCGAGGGTAACCCAGTCTGGTGCCCCGAGATCTTTAGAGTGTGGTGGCTGGACTCTGATCTAAAGAAACCCAGGCTGGTGCCCCGAGATCATTAGAGTGCTGTGGGTGGGCCTGTGATCCAGGGGAGTGCAGCCTGGTGCCCTGAGATTATTAGAGCACAGTGGGTGGTCTCTGATCCAAGGGAACTCAGGCTGGTGCCCCAAGATCACTAGAGCTTGGTGGGTGGGCTCGGATGCAAGGGATCCCAGGCTGGCACCTGAGATCGTTAGATCGTGGTGGGTGGGCTGTGATCCAGGGGAACCCAGGCTGGTGCCCCCAGATCATAAGAGTGTGATCAGACTCTGATCCAGGGTAATCCTGCTGGTACCCCAAGATCATTAGAGCATGGTGGGTGGTCTCTGATCCAGGGGAGCCCAGGCTGGTGCCCCGAGATCATTAGAGCATGGTGGGTGGTCTCTGATCCAGGGAACCCAGGCTGACCCCCTAGAACATTAAATGTGGTGGACCCCATGTGATGAGCAGGGGGTAGGGGTGGCACCCCAGGTGGAAATGGTCCTTAGAGAGGGATGTCTCAGTGTGAGG
Source organism: Macaca mulatta (assembly GCF_049350105.2). Taxonomy (NCBI): domain Eukaryota; kingdom Metazoa; phylum Chordata; class Mammalia; order Primates; family Cercopithecidae; genus Macaca; species Macaca mulatta. Next base: position 121,537,018 of record NC_133418.1, read on the forward strand.
CAGACTCATGTGCTTCCCGTCCGAGGTAGTCCTGCTATGACAGGTGTGAGCACAGATGTTTGGACCTGGAGGTCTGAGTTCCAGGAACTGGTGCCAGCACACCAGCTTCCCACGGCTTCCCAGGTGACGTCCCTCTGCATTTGTGCCTTTCTGTAGCTCTGGCCCACTCCCCACTCTCTCTCTTGTCTATACGTTGGGAGCTCTTTTTTATCCTTAGAAATGGAGGCCAAGGTGGGTGGATTGCTTGAGCCCAGGAGTTCAAGACCAGTCTGGGCAACATGACAAGACTGTGTCTCTACCCAAAAAAAGGAAACAAGAAAAATTTAAAAATTAACTGGGTGTGGTGGCATGTGCCTGTGGGTCCAGCTACTCAGGAGGCTGAGGCAGGAGGAGCACTTGAGTCCAGGAGTCTGAGGCTGCAGTGACCCGTGATAGTGCCACTGCACTCCAGCCTGGTGACAGAGTTAGACCCTATCTCAAAAAGAAAAAAAAAAATACAGGATAGCTCATCCATGGAGTTTAACAGCAAAACACGTTGAGTATACAGAGATTGAGAATAAAACCACGGTTACATGGTTAAGGAAGGGGCACTGGGAATTGTAGGTCTGAGGATGCAAAGTAGCAGGTATGTAGGATGGAGAAGGCCAGAGACCTCATTTACAGCGGGGCTATTGTTGATTGTCTTGTATCATATTTGGGATTTTCGCTAAGTGAGTGGATTGTAGCTGCTCTTGCCACAGAAAAAGAGAACGAGTAGCTGTGTGAGCTGATGGATATGTTAATTCATTTCACTATAGTGACCTTTTCTCTCTGTATCTCAGCATCATGTTGCAGACCTTAAGTATAGACAATAAAATTTTTTAAAAAATGAAAAAGGGCCAGCGCATGACTCACACCTGTTATCCCCACACTTTGGGAGGCCGAGGCGGGCGGATCACTTGAGGTCAGGAGCTCGAGACCAGCCTGGCAAACATGGTGAAACCCCATCTCTACTAAAAATACAAGAATTAGCCGGGTGTGATGGTGTGTGCCTGTAGTCCCAGCTATTCGAGAGGCTGAGTCAGGAGAATCGCTTGACCCCAGGAGGCAGCTGTTGCAGTGAGCTGAGATTGCGCCACTGCACTCCAGCCTGGGCGACAGAATGAGACTCTGTCTCAAAAAATAAAAATAAAATAAAATAAAGCAAAATAAAGTAAAGTAGGTAAAGTAAATTAAAGTAAAATAAAATAAAATAATAGAACTATGGCATATCCACCGCCTCCTAAAAGCCCCGCTCTCCCCTAGCTCCCCGGGGTCCCAGCCCGTTTCCGTGCCCCTGTGTGGCTGCTTCTGCGAGAACACTTGTCTCCCTGTTTCCTGTCTTGCCTGCTGACTGGAAGCCCCTGGCAGGGCTGGACGCGGCTGCTTGCCTCTGTGCCGAGTGCCCTGGCCTGCAGAGGCCGCGCAGCTTCAGCTGCTCATCCTGGCACCGTCTTCCTCTGAAACATGACCCCATTTGAGTGATCAGCCATTTTGCTACATCATAGCTATTCAGAACATAGTGACAGAGTGAATCGACTAATTTGAACTATGTTGAAATTATCATCTCAGTGAGATTTAGGAAGATATAGTGGATTTTTCTTGGGAACAAGGCTGCTGAGGTGTACTGAATAAATGAGTAGGAGGAAACGTAAGAAAATGACAACTGAGCAGCTAAATTCATCTGGGTCTGCGTCCTCAGGGACTGCACTGTCCTGGAAGTGAAGTGTGTGTGACCTGGAATGGGTTCCTTACCCTTTCTCTGTCTCGCGTCCTCTGTCACACTCTAGACGTGAAAACTTAGCACACCGCAGGGAGGCGTTTGTGAATGAGTGAGACCCATTGTCAGATGGCACTGAAAAATTAAAAAGGGAAGCTAAATGTCAAGTGGTCCAGTTATTTTCCCAGCCTTTCTTTTACCTCCTTAGGTGGGCATGGTGGGAGCAGGGCAGTGGAGGCTGCGGGGGCAGCGGTCTTACAGGGCTACCGGACAGTAGAGGGGCACCAGGTTTGGTGGCTGGAAAACCTAGACTTTCTGCTTTTCCCTCTGGTGTTTACTGGCTTTCTAATCCTGGACCAGTCAAGTAAACCTCTGGAGCTTTCATCTGTAAAATGGACACAGTTAACTAACACTGCTGTTAAATAATGAGAAAACATGAGGCTGTTGTGAACAGATTTGTCTCAGACTTGGGTCTATGTACCCTGCAAGGACGGGACTCCAGGGGTGTGTGCAAACAGTCCTGAGCAGTGGGCTCTGAGCATCTGGAGCACACCGTATGCCCACTCCAGGGCACCTTACCCCCAGGAGAGGTGGGCAGTGCTGCAGCCATAGCCTCCTCTGCACTGGGGAGCAGCCACCGCAGGAGCCCCTGGCACAGGCAGCAGAGCCCACTGGGAGCATTGGGCCAGCCCAGGAGCCCATCCGCCCTCACGGCTCGCTGACCGAGCCTTCCCTTCCATGATGGGAGCTTCTTAAGCAGGGCACAACACCTCCTGGGTGGGTGGCAGGGTGCCGGGGTGCTTGAAGCCACAGGATAAGGGTGGTGTGTCTTTCTGTAGTGTCACTTCTATTGGATTTTAAGTAATGAAAACGTGATTTGTAGCCTCAAATGAAGGTGGATATGTTAGGAAGTAGAATGCAAACTGTGCGGTGATCTCTCGAATGAAACATGCGGCTTGTGGAGGGCCCCTTCAGAGAAGGTCCCCAGACCTTGCTATGCAAACCCTTGGCACTGTGTAAAGGATGCTGTCACAGTAGGATGTGCCTTCTCGTTCCTCTGCCATTGGTGCGGCTCCTTGAAGACAAGGACAGAAGCTCTGTTTTGGGGGTTGAGAGTAGGGAGGGTGGCACAGGGAAGGTTTTGTGCTGAAATAGGCCCCTTTCACTGGGAGGCCCTCGAGTGGGAGGGGGCCCGCCCCAGCTCCTGTCACCACTTCCCTGCCTTGACTTTCCTTTGCCAAATCGAAAGGGTCACAGAGGACAGGATGCTGGTTCTCTGTGAAGACTTTTCACCTTGGCTTTTCACCTCCTTTTCCCCTTGGCTCCTCCGCAGTGGGAGAATTCCTACTACCTGGAGACGCACCTCCCACTGTGACCCGTGAGAATCAGGCGTGCTCTGCACAGGAGGGCCCCACTCTGGGACACCTCTTGGGGCTGCTCGGTGATGCAGGGTGATATTTGGGGTGGTCCTGACCCCCGGCCCTTGCAGGGAGCCCAGAGGTTGGCCTTCTCATCAGCTTTCCTTTCTGGGCTCAGTTGTAGCTCTCTTTCCCTGGGAACCAGATGGGGGCAGTGCTCTAGCAGGTCACTAGGTAGGGCTGCTTATGATACAAGATAAAGAGAACTGATCAGGAAGTTGTGTCTGGACTTAGGAGTCTGACCCTAACCCCCTAGAGGCTGCTCTTTGGCCTTGCTGAGGACAGCGGTCCTGCCAGATCATGGGAACCTGGAAGCGCTGCGTTTCAAGTTGTTACAGCGCCTGTGAGGCCTGAGGCCCTAAAACCAAGGAGCCGCTGACCCCAGCCTGATAAGGGTCGGGCCCTTTCCCTGAGGTGCTGGAGGTGTGGCCGTGGCCGCTTCGGAAGTCTGAGCACGCGGGCTGCCTGCACTCCCCGTGGTGTGACTGGGGCCCACGAGGCTGAACCCCGGGGATCTTCCAGCGGGCCTCCCGCCTACTGTGTCATTCCACTGACCAGAGTTGAGGATGTCCTGAGAGACTGATTATTAGAGCGAGGAGTGGTCACGAAATGCTTCACAGACAAGTGGTGCCCTGGGCAGGGTCGCCTTTCAGAAGGTGTTGCCCTGAGCGGGTGGGTGGCCAGGGGCTGCCCTGAGGCACCTGCCCTGAGCCTGAGTTAGCACCATGGGAGAATCCCCCCAGGACAGACGGCTTCCCAAAGCTGCAGGACCCGTATGTGGCCGTGGCCGGGGAGTCCAGCCTGGAGGGCAGCATCCTGAGGAGCAGCAGTGGGCACGTGGAGGGACGCCGCCTAAGCACTGGGCCACTGCCCGGGAGGAGCCGGGAAAGCCCGGTGGGTGCCGGGAACAGCGTAGCCGTGTGTGCTGCTCACCGTGGGCTCTGTGGGTGTCCCCGCAGCAGCCGTTAATCATGTCCCTGGGGCAGCGAGCTGTCATGGGTGGGTCCTGTGCTCCAGGGGCTGGGGACCTGCTCTGGCTTTCACAGTGCCACGTGTCTCTCGTTCAGTGCCTGGGGAGGAGGTGCTCCTGTCTCTGAGCCTCAGTTTTCTCATCTATGAGATGGGAGGAATTCCGTCTGCCTTGACTACTTTAGACTTTGTTGGGATTCAGAGAAGGCCGTGTGCGTGACATGCTTTTGTTATGTGATTTCTGACATTGTTGATCTGTCCCGTCATTGTTTTCACACTGGCGCTGTAAATTCAGTTTTCTCGCATGTCTGGGCCTTGACTCTGAACCTTCCAAGACCGTTCAGCCTCACCCTTGCTGCCTGCTCCAACACAGCAGCAGTGGAGCGCCCCCGCCTCTGCCAGCAGGGCCCAGTGCTGCCCGTGCCACGCACTGTGCTGCCTCCATACGCGGGTTGGTTCATTTAGCCCCGTGATACTAAGCAGCAGACACTGTTGGAAATCCCAGCTTTTCAGATGAGAAAACAGGGTTCATAGAGGTTGCCTGGAGGCCAGATTCAAACCTGGGCCCACCCAGACTCTGCTCTGGGTGTCTTCACGTCTTGCCACCTTAGCTCCCAGACCTTCCCTCACACGGTAATTCTCTGTAAGGGACTTTAAAACTCCTCCTCAGGAGAAGGCTGCTCACGTGGCAGGTTTCACGCAGGCTGACAACATGGCGAACGTTGGCCGAGGGACCACGTCCATCATGGACCCGTGTCCCGAGGCTACAAGGAGAAAATGCAGAATGAAGACCTTGTCACAGGCAGGGCTCGGAGGAAACTTATGGAACTCATTACTCTCATCAATGAAGGAGACTAAAAGTAGGAACAGATGAAAGGCAGGGATGTCCTCATGGTGTCAGATTTGTCGTGGGAAGCCAGGGATACTGGGGACAGTTCCCCAAACCTTCCAGGCAGATGCCACACCCACGTCACCTTTGGTGTCCCCGCCAGAAGCCTCGTTTCCTGGCTGGGGGGACCACTGGTCTAACCAGGGATTCCACGTCTTGAGCCTAAAACTTTTACTTTCTGGTCTTCTGACATGCCTATATGGAATCATTGCCAATATGGAATGGAATTTTATAATTTTTATCATTCTGAGAGATTATCCTCTTCAGTGACTAGGTTTTTTTTAAAGAAAAACTCGGAGAGAGGAACTGTAATAGAAGATTAGCTTATCTGCCAATTTCTGAATCTCCAGAAAGAGCCAGAGGTTGTGAAAACTTTACTGTTACTGCATTTTCATAACGTTTGTTGCTGTTAGTTTATATATCGGCAGTGGCGACAGGGCCGCCTTGCACGTACGCTGAGGCATCCCAGCCAGATCACCCGCTCGCTTCAGCAGCTGCAGGAGGGACGGTGCTGATGGGGCCGGGGCCCTGCCTCAAGCTCCCTAATGAGCACTGGCCCGGGGACTCTCCATTTTGCTGATGAAGGGACTGGGGCATTGTCAGTGACTTTCTCAAGGCCACAAGGGCAGTGCGAGGGTGGATTTGGGATTCTGGCTTTGGGCTCCGCCTCCAGGCTGTGCTGTCTTCACTGTGCCCTGTGGTCTCTGTTCAGCCAAAGGCAGATGCGCGTGCGAGGGACTCTGTCAGTGGAAATCATCCCAAGGCTGTTCACCGCGTTAGGGCGTCCACAGTCAGTTCTGGATGAAGAAGACCACGGGATTGCAACTTAGGAGGCTTAAGTTTTGCCGTGATTTTGCCAAAAATCAGTACTGTAATCTCTGACACTTGAACTTTCTAGGTTCCAATTTTGTCATCTACAAGAAAGGAAACTTAACCGTGGTTATGGCTAAGACCCTTTTCTGTTTCCTGCTTATTTGCCTTTCTGAAACAACTTTTGAGCTTCTGTTGTGATTGAGACAAAACAGTAAGTACTTAGGACAGAGAGATGAGAAGACTCGGTCCCAAACTCCGGGCACCCACTGTCTAATGGGGCAGACAAGAGAGACACAGCCAGTGTGCCCTGGTCAGTTAGTGCAGTTTCAACACTGCTTTAGGATCTGCACCGTGACCGTCAGCCCTAAAGCCAACGCACCATGGAGGCCCTGCCGGGGGAGGACCCTGCTGAGCTCACCGGGAAGAGCAGATTTCAGAATCCCACTCTGGCTCCTGATCCGACAGTGGAATATGCCACAGGTCATCTTCCCGTGAAGTGAGGGTGGAATTCACCACTGATCCCTCGGATAAGATGCTGTCGAGAATTGGCTTTTGGAATCCTTCATTGTGAAGAGCAGCCTGTATCATTTGAGCTCGTGTGTGGCCGTGGGCGGCGTGGCCTTTGTGGAGATTTCCGCTGCTGAGGAGTCCGTGGATGAGGCAGCGTCTGTGCCTTCTGTTCACTGGGAATGATGTCTGAGCACCAGCCTGGTCCAGGACGTGCTTCTTAAGCTGTAGAAAGAAGGTGCTGAACTAGAGGGTTCCTCAGATTTCTTATAGCTTCGAGGTCCGGAGGCTGCCTGCTTGTGGGAAGAACTGTATCTTCCTCCACAGATATAACAAGAAAGTCAAAATACAATTGTTCTTGTTTAAAGATGCATTTTCCCCTTGATCTCTGCACCCAATGAGAAGAAAGTGGCATTTCTGAATTATTACTTTGCATGGTGAAAATAAGCTGAAAGAAGAAGTGGGTTTTCCCTAGAAAGTAGTATTCTTAGGCTCCTCTTTGTGAAACCAGAATTCTGAGAGCAAATGACCGAGAGTCCTCTGAAAGAATTGAGTACGCGAGAGGCGGGGGAGAAAAGTTAGAACCCATCAGCCTCATTGTCAAGTGCACGCTTCAAGACGGGGTGGCGGGGGCAGAGGACGCTCTGCTGCACACGACATGCTGATACTTCTGATGCGTGCCGGCTTGTGTGTCTCCGGTTACAGTTTACTTCCCATTTTCTGTGTTAAAAGATTGACTACTTTCCTTTTTTCAGGGTATAGGTGCTCAGCTGGGAAAGGTGAGAGTTAAATTTTCTCATGATGCTGGTGCCAAGAAATAGCACCTTGAAAAGAGGAAGAAATCAAGACATGATCTCCAGGGAGCTGTCATTCGGAGCACATCCCTGAGAGCCCGCCCCGGGCCGGGAGGCTGCGCGCTGTCGTTCCCCTCAGCAGCACGCTTTGGGTGGAGCCTCCTGCCCTGTTCAGATGTGTCATATAGAAACACCTTGACAATGCCAGCCCGTCTTTAATTTTCACACCATCTCAAGTAAAATATGTTTTGAAATGAAAACATTTTGCATTTTATTTTAAGCTTGTTTTTGGGGCTCTCATTTTTTTAAGACTAACAAAAATAGAGTTGGTTGACCTATCTTCTCTGGAATAGCTGTGCACTAACCAAATTGTCAGCTGAAGAGGGTTTTGCTTTGCAGGCATAAGCCAAAGTTGAGTGTGTCTGCTGAATTAACATCAGAAAGGGTTTCTTTTGGTCCTTTTTCTTTTGGGATTCCTATGGAAATAGTTCAGTGGGGTCACTTTGGCGAGAGACAGGAAAACGGCATGAAATATCAATTCACCCGAGTTCTGTTTGTTGTGATTTTAGGGAACAAGTTAGTATTTCAATTCAATAATAAATACTTCCTTTAGGGTGTGGATTGCTAAGTCTTATTTGCCGTAAACGGTGAGTTTCATTGCTGCCTAGTCTAATAAATAGCTCATTTGTTAGTGATAAATGCAACATAGCCCAGCAAAGAGAGCGGCTGTGCCCTCCCACCTTAGTGCAAGAAGAGGAAGCAGAGTTGCTGGGGGCTACCTCCGGGACTTTGCGTGCAGGACCTGGAGCACGCAGGTGCAGTGTCGTTTCCAGGTGTGGTGGTGTCCGCAGGTACAGTGTTGTCTGCAGGTGCGGTGTTGTCCTGCCTGCAGGTGCGGTGTTGTCCTGCCTGCAGGTGTGGTGTTGCCCACAGGTACAGGGTTGCCTGCAGGTGCGGTGTTGTCTGCAGGTGTTGTGTTGTCCTGCCCGCAGGTGTGGTGTCATCCACAGGTATGGTGTTGTCTGCAGGTGCGGTGTCACCCGCAGGTGTGGGGTTGCCTGCAGGTGTGGTGTTGTCTGCAGGTGTTGTGCTGTCCTGCCCCCAGGTGTGGTGTCACCCGCAGGTGTGGGGTTGCCCGCAGGTGTGGTGTTGCCCACAGGTGTGATATTGCTCTGCCCGCAGGTGTGGTGTCACCCGCAGGTGTGGGGTTGCCTGCAGGTACAGTGTTGTCTGCAGGTGTTGTGTTGTCCTGCCCGCAGGTGTGGTGTCACCCGCCGGTGCGGTGTTGCCCGCAGGTGCGGTGTTGCCGGCAGGTGTGGTGCCACAGATGCAGTGTAGTTTGCTGGAGGGAGGAAGAGCACACCGGGTGTGAAGGACAGAATGGCCTGGATTGCAGCCAGTACTTGGGCATGGAGAGTGATGAGGAAACCTCAGAAGACTGGAGTTTAGGCCCCAACTCCACTGCTTGTGGTGGGTCCTTGGGCAGGTCATTTACGGTTTTCGGCTTCCATCATTTTCATCATCCTTATTTTATACATGAGGGAACAGGATAATGATAACGACAGTGAAGGTGATGACAATGACAGCTCCCATCGAGTGCTCGTGTGCCAGGCACGGGGATCAGCGCTTTCTGGGAATTATCAAGTTGAATCCTCTGTTCCATTGGCCTTTCCCCACGAGGGAGTTGTTGCAGTGACCCGCCAGGCCAGCAGTGCTAATTAGGAGCGCACAGCGCACTTCCAGGGCACCTGACCTACGGCTACAAGGTTTCAAGGATGCTGCTTCTGGGGTACAAATTTGTAAATATGCCTTGTTATGTAAACAAGTTTTCTTCTTGCTGGTTTTTGTCACGCAGGATGGAGATGTAACTGTCGCCTCTAAATGACACTGGTAATGAGGCTCAAGCACTGGAGTTTAGAGGCCGATGAGATTAAAGATCTTAAACACTTTTTTTCTGTCTTTAGAAGTAAAATTAGATTTTATGGACCCAACTATTTTGTTGCTGGGGTAAGTTCCAAGTATCTGAATTCCTTCTTGTCTTTTTAGGAGACATCATAGAATCCTTTGGCATTCTTCCTCTAGCTCAGAGTCCCACGATTGTCTTTGTAAACACGTTGCACCAGGTCTTCTTCAGGGGACAGGTCGCAGGCGAGCGCAAAGGTGTTTCTGTAAACAAGCACCCCTCCTGAGTTTGGGGTGCACGCGTGGGGATCAAGGAATGGCACGTCAGCAGATGTATTTTGGCTTTGGAGTTTGGAATGGCGTGTGAGGAGAACTCTGATTGCCAGGACACAGCTGAGCATTGCAGAATGAGAGTCCTGGTTCTGGATATGAAGGACTTGAATAGCAAGGGGCTTAGCACCTGTATTTTTTATTTACTTGTGTATGGAAACGAGGCATGGCCTGGAATAGTGGGCTGTTTTTTGATCTTCCTTTCTCCGAGGCCGACTCCTGTGTTGTTTTTTGCGTTCCTTACTGACTCTTGAGATCCCGTTTGTATCATCTCTCCGTCCCCCTTGACTTTCCGTGGCACCTCCAAATTCAGTGGCATCTGCAAATGGAATTAATGTGCTGTTTACGGCTCCTTCCAGATCGCTAATGAAGATGTGAAATAAGACTTGGTCCCTGGAGCAGCCCATGACGGCTCCGCACGGCGTCCCGCTCTGTCGTTTGCCAGTGTACTTTGTTTATGGCCCTTTCTCCAGGTTTCAGCCCACGAGGGGGTGCTTAGACAAAGCCCAGTTTGAATTAATTTTTCCAGTAAGACGGTAAAGAACACGCGGCCAGCTCCTCCCTCAGCCCCAGAGGTGTGCTGTGCTGTCTTCTGCGGCCTGCTGGTCTGCGCCCTGCCCTTGGCCCACAGCCGCTTCGATGCGGCAGCAATTCCACTTGGAGGTGCAGAGAGGAGCCATTAGGAGCCACGGCTGTGCGCCTGAGACCCAGCAGGAAGCAGATGTGACCTTGAGATGATGCCCCGTCCGAAGTGCTGCGCATCCTGTTGGGCAGGTGCTGAACCCATGTCTCAGGCGTCCTGGGCGACTGAAGCAGAACTCTGTGAACTGGGTGGCCCAGGCGATGGAAGTTAATTTCCTCCCAGGTCTGGAGGCTGGAGGTTCGGGGTCAGGCATGGCAGGGCTGGTCCTCCTGAGGCTACGCTCTGGGCCTTGTGTGCTCCTGGGGCTCCGTGCTTCACCCCGTGTGTGAGGCACACAATAGGCCCTCAGCTCGGTCAGCACCTTGTGCGCTCCTGGGGCTCCGTGCTCCACCCCGCGTGTGAGGCACACAGTAGGCCCTCAGCTCGGTCAGTGCCTCATGTGCTCCGTGCTCCACCCCATGTGCAAGGCACAGAGTCCTCAGCTCACACGTGCACTATCTCTGTGCGTGTGACTCTTGGTGGCACCTGACAGCACGTGGTCTGTTTTCCTGAGGCATTTTGAGCCTCTCACTGTTGGGACTGTGTCTAGACTATGGCAGGAGGTTGGCGTGGCTGGGGAAGGTGTGGACCAGGTCAGGGGGCTGGGAGGCCGAGGAGCCTGGTGGCCTGCCTAGCACCTGTTCTGCAGCCGGCTTTGTGGTTTGTTACTTGAAGTTATCTGTATGGCAACCCTTTGGGGGAAAAAGTAGTAATTAAACAGCTTCCTGGTGAAAAGTCAACGTGAAGACAGAAAAACTGGGTGGAAGTTTAAAAGCAGTGAACCTGAGGAATGGACCTCATAGAACGTGTGAGTGTGGCCTGTGTGGTGGGAGAGAGGCAGGATTCTGTCCAAATAGTAATGAATTTGCAACATCAGGTATAATGGCTGTCTGTGGATTGCCTCATAGGAAGTTTGTGTGAAGTATGGGACTTAAATGTACCTAATCAAGGTCTATTTCAGGCATTAAATACATAAATAAATAAGTACTTTAGCCAAGCTGGTGTGCCACAGTGGCTTTGCAAAAATGTGGTAAACAGATGGTGAGGAGATTGTTCCTCTGGGCAGGTGCTGGAGACTCCAAGATAAAAGCACCAGGGTAGAGGGGTCCTGGGTGTGGTGGAGGGGGTGGGAGTGGGGATGGTGATGATGAAGATAATGGTGGTGGTGATGATGGTGGTGTGGATGCTGGTAGGGAATAGGGATGGTGGTGGTGAGGATGTGGGTGGTAGTTGTGATGATGGTGTTGTAGATGGCAGTGGTGATGGTGGTGGCAGTGGGGGATGCGGATGTTTGTGGCAATGATGGTGGGGTGGAGATGGGTGGTAGTGGTGGTGGTGAGGATGGTGGGGGGTGTGGGTGGTGGTGATGGTGTGGATGATGGTGGTGATAGTGTGGATGGTGGTGGGCATGGATGGTGTGGTGTGGATGGTGGTGGTGATGTTAGGGGGTGTGGATGGGGATGGTGGTGAGGATGGGGGTGGTGATGGTGTAGATGGTGGTGGTGATGTTGGGGGTGTGGATGGGGATGGTGGTGGTGATGGTGGTGGTGATGATGGTGGTAGGGGTGTGAATGGTGGTGGTGAGGATGGTGGTGTGGATGGTGGTGGTGATGGTGGTGGTGATGATGGTGGTAGGGGTGTGGATGGTGGTGGTGAGGATGGTGGTGTGGATGGTGGTGGTGATGGTGGTGAGGATGGTGGTGGGGGTGTGAATGGGGATGGTGGTGATGATGGTGGTGTGGATGGTGGTGGTGTGGATGGTGGTGGTGAGGATGGTGGTGGTGTGGATGGTGGTGGTGAGGATGGTGGTAGGGGTGTGGATGGTGGTGGTGAGGATGGTGGTGTGGATGGTGGTGGTGATAGTGGTGGGCATGGGGGGATGCTAGTGGTGGTGATGGTTGTGTGGATGGAGGTGGTGAAGACAGTGGTATGGATGGCAATGGTGATGACTGTGGTGGGGTACAGGTGTTGGGGGCAGGTGGCAGGTGACGGTGGAGGCACATGAGTAAATGCAGCACGAGGGGATGCAATTTGCTGGAGAGCAGCAGCAGAAGATGCTGTGTGGACACGGCCAGGGCAGGTTCTTGCCAGGGAGGGCTCGGGGTGACCAGCCCGCTTGCTGCTGGTCCTGAGAGTGAGTAGCAGGTCACCAGGCAGAGCCCGTGGGGCACACCTCAGGCCTAGGTGAGAGCATCTGCAGGTGTGCGTGGCTTGTTGGTCCAGTGCGGCTGAGGCGGGTCCTGGGGAGAGGTTAGCTGGAGGCCGGGGGAGAGAGCTTTCTTCAGGCAGTCAGAGGGGCATTGGAGCCCGGAGCCAGAGGAGTCCCAGGATCAGGCGGGTCCTTCAGAAGGCTCCCGGGGGATTGGGAGGGGACAGGAGAGAGGGATGGAACAGGCTGGCCGGTCAGCGAGACCACTGAGGACCCCGAGCCCGGCTCCTGCTCCTCTTCTGCCTGTCACAGAAATGCTTGTCACCCTCTGGTCTTGGGACAGCAAAGTAGTCTTTAGAAATAAAAGCTAAGTACTATGAAAATACGAAAATCCTCAACATATGGGTAAAATTTCAGGAAGACCAAGAAAGAGAGGATAGCCTTAAAAATAATAAATGTCCACCCATGATGGAGAATAAACGTAAAATGATGTGACAAAGATTGATAAATTAGGACTGTAAAGTCTGTTGTATAATCGGGGACGGGCTTAGCTCAAGCAACCCTGGCCTCAGGAAAAGGGGCTGAGTGGCAGCTGGCATTGGCGGCAGCCCGAATCAATCTCCTGCCTCGGTGCTTGGGAGCGAGTGGCCCGCATTAGAACTGGGATGAATTTTTCAGCAGAGGAAGGTGAAATGTCAGGAAGACTGTAGATCACACTGGCACAGAGTCCTCGGGAAATTAGAGCCATGAAAAGCTGCCAGCGCGGCGCCCTGATGACATACGGCCAGCGTATGTGCTCTGCATCCCCCGTTGCTGCTCCCTGGGCAGTGGGCGGTGCTCTCTGGGGAGCCAGCGTGAGAGGAGGGCTGGGTCAGCCAGTGCCGCCCTCCCCGGGTCCCAGCGGCTCAGGGCCATTGACCCAGGCCCGCAGCTCGGGGACAGCCCCAGCTGCTGCTGTGACCCCCTGCTAATGAAGACCCTGGGGTGAGGGTCAGACACACATAATGAGCCCTCCTGCCTCTGCCTTCCTCGCCCTCCCTGATCCGAATCCTGTTTTTTTCTTCGTTGCTGCCCAGGCCCCAGCTTGGGCCTTGAGTTTCTCGTGGGAACAAAGACAGTTTGACTCCTACAATGACTTTTCTGAAACATGGATCCAGACACTCACTGTGCTTCTCAGAAGCTAGGGCGATAAAGCCCAGGCTCCTTCCTATGCTCCTGACAGTGAGGAGAGCTGTAAATGGCTGTACATTTAGGCAGATGGGGATTTTCACCCTGGCCCCAACGTTTATTACCCCTGAGGCCTTCAGCAATTTGTGGCTTCTCTAAGCCGGTTTATATCCACATAAATGGGAATAATCCTTGTGGGAGTCCGGCGAGTGTTCAGTGCCCGTTCACCCGGAGGACTGGGCTCTGCGTCCTATTGTGAGCTGGCTCCAAGCCGCCTTTCCACCCTCGCCTCCTGCCACGCCTGTCCACGGTGCTCAGGTCTGTGTGTGCCTTGAATCCCCCACCCACTTTTCTAACTCTCAGGCGGCGTTTCGTGCTGCTCTCTCATCCTTCGATCTTCTTCCTCCAGGTCTCTGCCTCTCAGAATCCATGTCCTCTCAGGGATCAGGTGATGTCCAGTTGGTTCCTCACTGCTTTTAACGCGCTCAGCATCGCTTCACCTCGCAGGAGACTTTATGGGAAAGGGGTGGGCGGCTGTCTGGCCCCCAGTGGGAAGAAGTGGAGCCCTCATCACAGCCCTGTCACTGTGGACTCTGAGTCGGAGGCGGTCACCCAGCCTCACTGGGTCACTGGGTCTCCTCGGGGCTGATAGGTAGTACATGTCCTGTACCTTTCTTGTAGATTTGTGTTGAAGCTGAAGTGCGAAGTGTGCATCGGAAGTAGGGTTGCCCGATAAAACACAGGACACCCTGTTAAACTCTAATTTCAGGTAAACAAGGAATAGTTTCCAGGGTAAGTAAGTCCTGTGCTAAGTTTTTATTTCTCAATCTGTGGGTGCACCTCCATATGAGGCTTCGTTAGGTAGCATCCATTCCAGAATGAGGCCCACAGCGGTGGTCAGGCCGTGACGTGCTCATGTCACAGACCAGCAGAGGCAGACAAAGCAACTTAACCATCAAGAATCTTCTCAAGCCTGGGGCACCAAAGATCTTGTTGAAGGGACCAGCGGAGGCTCTTCCCCCTCCCTGCTGTTATCCCCTGAGCACAGAGGCAGTGGCGTCGCAGCTCCTCCTCCCTGTCCCAGCCTCTATCTCCTGAGCACAGAGGCGGTGGGTGTCCTGGGTCCTCCTCCCTGTCCCAGCCTCTATCTCCTGAGCACAGAGGCGGTGGGTGTCCTGGGTCCTCCTCCCTGTCCCAGCCTCTATCTCCTGAGCACAGAGGCGGTGGGTGTCCTGGGTCGTCCTCCCTGTCCCAGCCTCTATCTCCTGAGCACAGAGGCGGTGGGTGTCCTGGGTCTTTCTGCTTGCAAAGCTTTACCTGCAAAGCTAGGGATAAAACTTCAGATTTAAGAGACCAGAAACACGCTGACAATGATGAGCAGGCCTGAGTGGTGGGAGGGAGCCTTGGGAGGACCTTGGGAGCCCGGAGATGGAATATTGGACAGGGTGTATTTTGGAGGCAGTGTGAAAAATGAACTGCGCACCTCAGACGTGAGCCTCATCCCCACAGCAAGCACACAGAACCTTGCAGGGACTCTCTTTGCCAGAAAACTCAATGCCACAGCCGCCTAAAAAGTAGTGCAGCCTTAGCCTCCATTGACCAAGCTGTGGTCAGTGGGATGGCGGGTGAAAGGTTGGAGCACACCTGGAATGCGGTCTCAGTGGCCATCGGCAGAGCAGACAGATGGGGACTGACATGGCTGCAGGTCACTCCATGTGCAGAGTGATGGACAGACCCGGGGGGCAACTTGAGGAAATTTGGGAGAGTCCCGAGACTCATCTTCAGGCATGTGACAGAGGGATAACTGTGCTTTGCGGCTCCAAGCCGGGCAATCTTGGGTCAATGGAAGCTTCAGGGTGGAGGGTGTCATTTGTATGTCAGCACGAGAGTGACCGCCAGGTCCTCGTGTGGCTCCGTGTGCTGCTCCAAAGAAGGCCAGGTCCAGGTTCCCACAGGGTTCAGCAGAGGCTGCGGACAACCCTGACACTGCACAGGGACCCCAGTGTCCCAAGACTGGAGCCCCCTCCCACCCCTGGTACCCCAGGGTGGAGCCCCCCGCCTAGCACCCCACAAATGGAGCCCCCCAGTGCCCCGCGACTGGAGCCCCCCTCCCACCCCTGGTGCCCCAGAGTGGAGCCCCCCGCCTAGCACCCCACAAATGGAGCCCCCCAGTGCCCCGCGACTGGAGCCCCCACCACAGCATACTGCGAGTGGAGCCCCTGCACCCTGGGACTGGAGCTGCCCCCTACGCCTTGCGACTGGAGGCCCCCGGTGCCCTGTGACTGGACCCCTAGCCCTGTACTCTGCAGACGCCACCTCATGCCCTCCTGTTTCTGAATGAGGGATGGTGGGTGAGACAAGAGTTAGTGGGGAGAATGTCTGGCCTGTCTTAAGCCTCAACACTTTTTGAACTAAATGAATAGAAGGAAAAGAAACTGTTGTAAGAGAATGCCACACGTTCTCCGATTTAAAATATGGCACTGCCTTGTGTATGTTCTAAGTGTGAAAAAAGCAAAGTCCTTGACCTTACGGGACTTGCTTGTAGTAGCCCCCTCACCCCCATAAAAATCACGCGTCATTACTTTCTAAAAATCTTTTATGTTTTCATGTGAAAAGAAATCATTTCCAGAATCTCAAAAGATACAAAACTACTAATTATCGTATTTTTGAAAATCACATATTTCTAGGAGGAGATCAGCTTGAGAGTGTGTAACAGGACCAAGGAGAAGAAAATTCTGTGGGATTTTTCTGGTCTGTCAAATAGTAAAGCGTAGAAGGTGGAGGCACTTGTGTTGCTAGAGACCCTTCCACCTGTGCGCATACTAGGCCTAAGTAAATAGTAACCTTATCTTTGCATAGTGCCTGTCAGTTTTCAGAGCACTCTTCAGGCTGTTGCAATGTGGTATTTCTGGTAGTCGTCTAAGAGTGGGCATCTTCATATGCTCCATTTTTGTAAACAAGAAAGTAGGAGGTTCGGAGACATTGATTTGCTTAGGGTCTTGTACGTAACATTTCGGAATCAAGTTTCAAGAAAAATTTATTTTTTACCCAGCAGTTATTTCCCCTAATATATGGAAAACTGGGCTGATTTGTTTATTTGAAAAAAAAATTGATTGATTTGGGGGAAAGAATCATAAAATATCAGTGTAACAAAGTTTAGCATATACAATAATTTTAAATATTTGTATACCATTGAGACATAGCATACACAAGTATAACTGTACCCTGAAGATTCTTGTGTTAAATATAAATATAAAGCCGTCTTACTATAAAGTTTAGATAAATTTTTAGTTTTAAATGATCAAGACTTTTAAAAGCACTTGAGAACTTACTGGTATTTCTTCTCTCCCTAAGAAAAATATTAGAAAGAGAAGATCTTTATAATACCGTTAGTATCTGTTTCCTGTTGTTTGGAAACCATCTGTAGTCTTCAGGTTCTAGAGGAGAAAACAGAACAGATAGCTATTTGCTGTAGTCAATCTTGGGTGACTGTGGAAACATTGTTTTCTGACCTTGGCGCTGAACCAAGCGTGCACTCGTGATATATAAACAACTTTTCAGCTCCTTTTTCTCTAACAGAGTGTGGTGATCTTGCGGCGGGCACATACCCTCAGGGGCTGTTCTCACTTGTGTGGGGTAGTGGCTGTGTTCTGGTGTCTGCAGTGGGGAGACATGAATATTCCAGTTTGGAGCAGCGCAGGGAGCGCCCCTGCCCTGCGCGTACACAGGGGTACTGCCAGAGCCTGCAGGGAGGATCCTGCCCACACCCATCTCTTTCCTAACTCCCGGCTCTGCTGCCTCTCTCCCACATGGTTACCTCCTTCCAACAGGTAGTAAGGGGGGTGTTAAAACAGAAGGGAGGTGTGGACCAGTCTCTTCAACCTTCACTCCCATTGGGAAGCGTCTGTCGTTTTGGGGTCTCGAGTCAGTGACCCTGGTCCTGGTCGAGCGCCAGCTATTTTAATGCACTCTACTCCCACCACCCTCCCGCGCCTTTTTTCCTTTCCTGGGATGCTCTGGGTTTTGGGAGGTGGGATTTTCTGTAGACTGCATAGGCCGTATGGAGCTGGGTTGTGTGTTTATTCCCTCTGCCAATCTCTGTCTTGCAATTGGTATACTTAGACTATTGACCTCTGAAGTATTGATCTCTTAGGGCTTAACTCCGCCATGTTGTTACTTGTTTTCTGTTTCTCGTTGTTCTGTTTCTCTTTCGCCTTCCTGAGTTACGCAAACATTTTTAATACTCCATTTTGATTTAGGTATAGTGTCTTTGAATACACGACTCTGTGTAGGTGTTTTAGTGCTTGCTCTAGATATTACAATATACGCATGCTACTCACCAAACCCACAGTTATTGGCATTTTACTACCTCGAGAGGAATAGAGCAGCTCTGCTTCCATTGAGGCCATCTCCGCCCTCCCACTTTAAGAATATAATTGTCTGAAGTGTTTAATCTCTGTACATTGACCATCAGATGTGGTGGTGTAATTTTTTCACCAACCATCAAATGTGGTTTAAGAAGCTCATGAGGAGAAAGGTGTCTATTGTATTTATTGGTTTTCGCCCATTCCGTTGTTCTTTTCTTTTCTTTTTTTTTTTTTTGAGACGGAGTCTCGCTCTGTCGCCCAGGCTGGAGTGCACTGGCCGGATCTCAGCTCACTGCAAACTCCGCCTCCCGGGTTTACGCCATTCTCCTGCCTCAGCCTCCCGAGTAGCTGGGACTACAGACGCCCGCCACCTCGCCTGGATAGTTTTTTGTATTTTTTAGTAGAGACGGGGTTTCACCGTGTTAGCCAGGATGGTCTCGATCTCCTGACCTCGTGATCTGCCTGTCTCGGCCTCCCAAAGTGCTGGGATTACAGGCTTGAGCCACCGCACCTGGCCCCATTGTTCTTTTCTTTCAGAAGTTCTAAGCCTTTTTTCATTATCATTTCTTTCTGTTTGGAAAATTTTCTTTATCCATCCTTTGAGGTTAGGTCTGCTTGTGGCTTAGTTTTCCTCCTTTTGAGAATATCTTTGTTTCCCTTTCATTCCTATGGATACTTGCACTGAATATAAAATTTAAGGTTGACAATTCTCCGAAAAATTGAAATATTTGAACAATATTGTTCTACTTTGTTCTGGTCTCTGGTTTCAGGTGAGAACTTGGTGATCCGGTTTGAATGAAGAGCACAGGCTGCTTTCAATTTTTGTTCTTTGTCTTTAGTTTTCAGAAGTCTAATCCTGCCATGTCTTGGAATAGCTTTCTTGGGGTTTATCCTACTTGGGATTTTCTCAGGCTCTTGAATCTGTAGGTGATGTCTTCCCCAAATTCGAGGAGTCTCCATCCATTATTTCTACAAATGCTTTTCAACCTCACTTTCTCCTCTCTGGAGACTGAGGCCATCTGCCACTGTCCGGAGTTCCTGAGGCTGTTCATTTTTTTTTCCATCTATTTTCTCTCTGGTCTGGTGTTCAAATTGGGCATTTCCCATTGTTATGTCTTCAAATGTATTCTTTTGTCTGTCGTATTTATTGTGCTGCTATTGAACGCATCCATTTGGTTCTTGTTTATATCTTTCATCTCTTCGTTGAACTTTTCTGAGTTTTTCCCTTTATTTGTTTCAAGAGTCGAGTCCCTCATGGAAGCATCTGTATGGTGGCTGCTTTAAGATTATCCTGTCCATCGACATCTTTTCTCATTCAAATTGTGATTTCCTGGGTCACATTTCAGCCAGCAGTCACCTTGTTTAGGTTTGGGGACTGGGTCCTGGCCTCCTTCCGTGGGCTGTGGTTCCAGTGGCAGCTGTCAGAGGCCCACATTCTGTGCAGGTGGGCCTCATTCTCTGAGGCCTCCGTGGCCACACGCGGCCGATTGCGTTGGCCAGCACTGGAATGTTCTTCCTGGGGCTGGTGCAGCTCTGTTGCATGTAGGAGACGCCGACAGCATTCCCAGGCCTGCTCTTTTAAAAACTGATACAGCACAGTGTACATATTTAGGAGGTACATGTGATATTTTGATACGTGCATACAACGGGTCATGATCAAATAGGATAATTGGGATAACCAAATGGCTAATGTATCTTTCCTTTGTGTTGCGAACATTATAATTCTTCTCTTCTACTATTCTGAAATACACAGTATATTTTTGTTAACTCGAATATCCTACTATGCTATCGACTATTAGAACTTATTCCTTCCATATAACTATGTTTGTACCATTCACCAGCTTCTCTTCATCCCTGCCTCGCTTCTTTTCCCAGCCTCTGGTAACGGGCAGTCTACTCTCTCCCTTGAGGAGAGGCGCGTTTTAGCTGGCACATGAGCGAGAGTGGGGATGCCGTCTTTCCATGCCCGGCCTGCTCCTGAGGCTGTTCGCGGGCAGTGGGCAGGGTGGGGCTCTTGTTTCCTGGCTGCTTGGTGCTGCTACTGCAGAAGTGGGACTGCTGGTTCTATTGCAGAGACAGTCTCCAGAGGCCTGCTTTCTGGGACCCCAGCATGGTAGGGCTCCTGCATGAACACTGTGCCACTGAGGAAGGGAGGCACCCACCCCCGTGCCCTCTGCCTCTGGCTTGGGGCCTGGAGATATTAGGGCAGGAGCCGCTGGGTCCAGGGAGACACTGGCAGGAGCTGCTGGGTGAGGGCTGGGAGGGGCTGTCTGGATTGACAGATATTGGAATTCAGGCCGGGCACAGTGGCTTGCTGTAGTCCCAGCACTTTGGGAGGCTGAGGCAGGCAGATCATTTGAGGTCAGGAGTTTGAGAGCAGCCTGGCCAACATGGTAAAACCTTATCTCTACTAAAATACAAAAATTAGCTGGGCGTGGTGGCGGGCACCTGTAATCCCAGCTACTCGGGAGGCTGAGGCAAGAGAATCACTTGAACCCAGGAGGTGGAGGTTGCAGTGAGCCAGGATTGTGCCACTCTACTCCAGCCTGGGCAATAAAGTAAGACTCCCTCTAAAAAAATACAAATAAATAAAAAATAAAAAGGTTGGAGTTTGAAACCACATATTTATGTAAATCCTAAATAGTAAATATAGGAAAAGGAGTTCTCTTTTTTGACTCTATAACTAAACAGTACAGTTGATTTTGAACAACATGGATTTGGACGGGGGCGGGGGGGGTCTACTTATGCATGGATTTTCTTCCGCCTCTGTGAACTCTGAGGCAGCAAGACCAACCCCTCCTCTTCCTCCTCCTCAGTCTGCTCAGTGTGAAGACAACGGGATGAAGACCTTTATGTGATCCCTCTTCCACTTAATGAACAGTCAATATATTTTCTCTTGCTTATGATCTTCCTAAAAATGTTTTCTTTTCTCTAGCTTACTTCATTATAAGAATATAGTCTGTTATGCATATATCATACAAAATATGTTAATTGACTCTGTTATCAGTAAGGCTTCCGGTCAACAGTGGGCTATTAGTAGTTAAGTTTTTGGGGAGCCAAAAGTTATACACGGATTTTTCAGTTGTGTTGTTCATGGCCCAACTGTAATTTCATCAAGAAAGCCAACCTTCCTATGACAAAAGGGAATATATAACACCAAAAACAGTGGCCAGAGAATAAGTTAAAGAATCTTTTTTTTTTTTTTTTTTTTTTTTTTTTTTATTAAGACGGAGTCTTGCTCTGTCGCCCAGGCTGGGGTGCAGTGGCCGGATCTCAGCTCACTGCAAGCTCCTCCTCCCGGGTTTACGCCATTCTCCTGCCTCAGCCTCCCGAGTGGCTGGGACTACAGGCGCCCGCCACCTCGCCCGGCTAGTTTTTTGCACTTTTTAGTAGAGACGGGGTTTCACCATGTTAGCCAGGATGGTCTCGATCTCCTGACCTCGTGATCCGCCCGTCTCGGCCTCCCAAAGTGCTGGGATTACAGGCTTGAGCCACCGCGCCCGGCCAAGAATCTTAGATAACGAATCCTGCGTAAAACACTCACCTGGGAAACAGAAGCGGGGCGGGGGGGAAGAGAACAAATTCAACCAAATACCCATAGAAAGCCAGAATGTGGGAAAGGTGTATACAGCGCTGTCCAGAGGAGCCAAGGGAAGGGACGGGGTGGGACCCAGGCCACCGCCAGCAAGATGAAACGATGACTTCGGGCCTCTGTCCCGCAAGCTGAGTGCGTCTGCGCTGGGTGCCCGTGCAGGTCACCGCAGTTCCGTTTTTGTGTGTCAGTGAGTTCGGCACAGTGTTGTTGGTAAAAGGTGTGGCTTTGCATCGTAGTGGGCTCACACCCAAGTGACTGCCTCGGAACTCAGCAGAAAGGGCGAGGCAGCGACTGGAAATTTTCAGATCATAGAATTGGTGTGATGATGGTAATACGTAAGAAGGAGTCATCTTGTAGGAAAACACAGAATAAATACGAAATAAAGGAGAACAAAGCCTATGAACCACCTGGGAGGAGGTGAGAATTGATCAGAAATGGATGTGACAGATATTTAGAAGACTGTCTGGATATACACATAAATGAGAGGGGGTGAGTCGAAACCGTCAGATCGCTTTCAGCCCAGCTGTGGGAGAGATTGTGGCGGTGCCATCAATGATGAGGGCCTTTCTGGAGGGCGGGCAGGTCCCCCTTTGTCTGTCTTTCTCTGTCCCCTGCACCTGCTCCTCCCCAGGGTTGTCAGGCCTCTGAAGGTGGCCCCAGTCCCTTACTCGATGGGGGCACAGGACGGGAGTGGAGGGTGGAGCTGGACGGAGGGTAGAACTGGACGGAGGGTGGAGCTGGACGGGAGTGCCGGGTGGAGCTGGGTGGGAGTGGAGGGTGGAGCTGGGCGGGAGTGCAGGGTGGAGCTGGGCGGGAGTGCCGGGTGGAGCTGGGCGGGAGTGCCGGGTGGAGCTGGGCGGGAGTGCCGGGTGGAGCTGGGCGGGAGTGCCGGGTGGAGCTGGGCGGGAGTGCAGGGTGGAGCTGGGCGGGAGTGCCGGGTGGAGCTGGATGGAGGGTGGAGCTGGACGGGAGTGGAGGGTGGAGCTGGATGGGAGTGGAGGGTGGAGCTGGGCGGGAGTGGAGGGTGGAGCTGGGCGGGAGTGGAGGGTGGAGCTGGGCGGGAGTGGAGGGTGGAGCTGGGCGGGAGTGGAGGGTGGAGCTGGGCGGGAGTGGAGGGTGGAGCTGGGCGGGAGTGGAGGGTGGAGCTGGGCGGGAGTGCCGGGTGGAGCTGGGCGGGAGTGGAGGGTGGAGCTGGGCGGGAGTGCAGGGTGGAGCTGGGCGGGAGTGCAGGGTGGAGCTGGGCGGGAGTGGAGGGTGGAGCTGGGCGGGAGTGGAGGGTGGAGCTGGATGGAGGGTGGAGCTGGGCGGGAGTGCAGGGTGGAGCTGGGCATGAGTGGAGGGTGGAGCTGGATGGAGGGTGGAGCTGGGCGGGAGTGCAGGGTGGAGCTGGACGGGAGTGCAGGGTGGAGCTGGGCGGGAGTGGAGGGTGGAGCTGGGCGGGAGTGGAGGGTGGAGCTGGGCGGGAGTGCAGGGTGGAGCTGGACGGGAGTGCAGGGTGGAGCTGGGCGGGAGTGCAGGGTGGAGCTGGGCGGGAGTGCAGGGTGGAGCTGGATGGGAGTGCAGGGTGGAGCTGGGCGGGAGTGGAGGGTGGAGCTGGATGGAGGGTGGAGCTGAGCGGGAGTGGAGGGTGGAGCTGGGCGGGAGTGCAGGTTGGAGCTGGGCGGGAGTGCAGGGTGGAGCTGGGCGGGAGTGCAGGGTGGAGCTGGGCGGGAGTGCAGGCTGGAGCTGGATGGAGGGTGGAGCTGAGCGGGAGTGGAGGGTGGAGCTGGATGGAGGGTGGAGCTGAGCGGGAGTGGAGGGTGGAGCTGGGCGGGAGTGCAGGGTGGAGCTGGGCGGGAGTGCAGGGTGGAGCTGGATGGAGGGTGGAGCTGGATGGAGGGTGGAGCTGAGCGGGAGTGGAAGGGGGAGCTGCAGGTGTCAGGATCACATAGTCTTGGTTGCTGGATGTGGAGCAGAACCGTGTCTTCTGATGAGGTTACCTGGGTGACTCTGAGAAACGCTGGGAACCCTGGACACTTTGTTCCTCAGCCCCGGCCATCTCAACTCCGATCTCTCCAGACCACCTCCCGGCACACAGTGCGCTGTTCCCTGGACCTCTCCAGCCTTGGTGGCGCGCCGTGGGGTTTTGGGAAGATCATCTCTGTGACTTCACCGCTGCCTGTCCTCGTGCCTGGGCGTCTCCAGCCCTTCACATGGATCCTTTCTGTGGGGACTTGGTGACCGTGTCTGTCTTTCTACATCAGAGTCAGCAAATCACAAAATGGGGATTTTGTAACAGGAAATCTTCATTTCAAACCATGAAACGGTGACTGTAAATCGGAGTTTTGAGTCATAGGATTCTATGAGACTGTTCATTATTCAACTCAAATTATATAATTATATAAGCTTTTTAACAGTCTTCCTTTGAAAGCGATGGGCTCTTCGGGGTTACCCTCCTCTGTTGTCTGTTCTGGCCGAAGTCAGCCTGCTGTGAGTCCCCGTCCTCCGCGCACCCGACGGATCCCGCCGTCCGCCAGCAGAGGGCGCGGCTTCCCGGCCCGGAGGCCGCCCGTGCCACGTGTCCTCTATTGTGTTCCCGTGCGGGGAAGCGCTCGGAAGTCAGGTGGCGGCATCGGCGGGTTTGTGGCTGCCCCTTGTCTTTGGAGTAGTCTTCCTGTGCTTCGGGAAAATTCCTAGGTTATTAGCCCCACTTCCCAACATGAAAATAAGAAATCGATTTTCCAGTTTCACTGTGACCTGGCTCTGGGGGCCCGAGCATGTGGGTGAGACTTTGATTCAGAGGTGGCAGCGTGAGGGGCCAGCGGGGGCAGCGTGAGGGGCCAGCGGGGGCTGCCGCTGCTGCTGCGAGAGGCAGTTGAGGTGGCAGCAGTGCCGGTGACTTCCAGGTGGCGGCCGGTCCCTGGCACGCAGCAGCCTAAGGCAGCAGCAGAGCTGTGGGGTGGCTTCCTTTGTGCTGAGTGGCGGCCACAGAGACTCCGCTGCTGGGCCATTGCCTGGTGAGGCTCCGGGCTTGGCCCCCAGACGCTCCACATAGCCTGGCCCTCGGCGTGGCTGGTGAGAGTGAGCTTCCTGGTACCCCTCTTCTTCCACTGAGACCCTCACGTTGATCTCCTTTTCTGCTTATCAGCCAGAGCCAGCTTTTGTGAATTGCAACTATAAGTGCAGCAAATACATGTGACATTGGGCTATGTAAGGCCCCAAACTGGGGATGGTTACATAGGTGGGCACGAGGGCACTGGCTGTCACCACGACTGAGTGCAGCTGTGAGCCGGTGCCGCTGTCACTTTCAGCAGTCTTACTATTTAATCTCCACAGCTCTTGAGTCACAATTTCAGTTTTACAGATGAAAAAGATGGAGTCAGAATTCGCGTCCCTGCCGTGGCTGCCCAGGCCCTCCCTCCCGCTGACCTTGGCCCTGGAGCTTCTGCCCTTTTCCTCTCTTCTGTTCTCAGTATTGATCCCTCTCTCCTGCGTGCCAGACGCCCTGCTAGAGCGCCTCGAGCTCAGCCGTGCAGACACGGCTGGTCTGGCCTTTGGGAGCCTGTCCTGTGATGGGGAGACAGACACAAAGCAAGCAGTTCACCCGGAGTGACAGCGACAGGGCGGCGGGGGTTCCAGGATGCGGGGAGGTCTGTGGATCCGCACTGGGCCCGGACTCCTGGCCACGGCCACCGCAATGGGGCACAGCCTCCATTTTCGTGACATCACGTCACTGCCATTGCTGTCCCTCATCCAGCCTGTCACCGTCCATCACCTGCACTCAGGATCAGCTTGCTGAAGCCCAGCAGCAGAAGGAGAAGCAGCCAGTGGAAAAGAATTGGGGGGCAAAGAAAGGAGACTGCGGTGCTGGGAGGATGAGGCAGCATGAGAAAGTGAAGGACTTGGACTTCAGAAGGGGGATCATCTTTTAATTGCTTGAAACTGCAGTTTGCCACTCACCACACAGATTTTATTTCCATTTAAATTTTAATCAATTGTTAATATTTTAATTTTTTATAGAGACAGGATCTTGCTATGCTGCCCAGGCTTCACCAGAACCACAGAGTATCAGGCAGAGAGACTCTGATCCTGTGATTCATTAGACATTGGGCCAGAGGCACCCTCATTGCACTCAAAGCAGATGGAGTTTAGGAAATTGGGTTTTTCTTTTGGCTGCATGCAAGAAAGTTTTCAGATGGCTGGATCTGGAGACCCCAAGTCGCTGAGGGAGTATTCTATACACAGGTATCTTGAATTCAGTTCCGCTCTGGAGGTTTTGCCACTGCTGGCATGGCCTCAGGAGCCCTGTAAAAAATGTCCTGTGAGCTTCTGCTTTATCACCTCTCTCCGCCTTCGGAGACCTCATGGTGGTCCTGTCAAATCCTAACTGGTGGGCTGCTCCACCTTCTGGCCTCCTGACCCTTGTTTTAGAAGTGAGAAGCCCAGATGTGAGTTCTGAATTTGTTTTTATTCCCTTGTGTTCCTGATAGAAACCTGCCGCATCTAATGCCTAAGACATTTTAAATGGTGGGTTTGAGTATCCGCAGGTATCAAAGATGACTAACCATCCCTTGCCACTTTTCACTTTATTTTTATCGTACTGTGTTATTTTATCACCTTGAGACTGTATTTAATCAGTCTTTGAAATAAAAGTAAGAGGTCTGAGTTGTCAAATATTATAAGACCAGAAACACTTTTCTCGTTTGGTTTTGTTTTTAACACAGTTCAGGTGTGTTTGGCCTCCATTGTGGGTCCTGAGTAAGAACTAATTACTCAATAATGAGCCTGGTCTGCTTGGAAGAAGAAAGGGCATTCTCTGACTTAGTGACCTGGCCTGGGAGAGTCCTCAGTGTTCAGATGGCTGTCCCCTGGCAGGCACATGGAGTGAAGGCCAGTTCTTGGAGTCCCCGGGATCTGCCTCCGTGCTTGTTGTTGTGAAGGGGTCAGAAAAAAGATGTGTGTCTGTTGCCGTCTACTGCATCTCACTTGGAACTGAGTCACTCATCCCGGAAGCTGCATCTGAAAAGCGAGGCTCATTGCAGAATCTCGTGCAGATACAGAGGAACTTGCATGCCTGTGAGTGCTGACCTCTGCTTGTGCAAAGAAACTGTCATTTCCCAAAACATTTTTGGAACTCTTCTTTCAAGAAATGCTCTAAAAGTCAGCTTCAGGGCCGGGCGCGGTGGCTCAAGCCTGTAATCCCAGCACTTTGGGAGGCCGAGACGGGCGGATCACGAGGTCAGGAGATTGAGACCATCCTGGCTAACACGGTGAAACCCCGTCTCTACTAAAAATACAAAAACTTAGATGGGCGAGGTGGCAGGCGCCTGTAGTCCCAGCTACTCGGGAGGCTGAGGCAGGAGAATGGCGTAAACCCGGGAGGCGGAGCTTGCAGTGAGCTGAGATCCGGCCACTGCACCCCAGCTTGGGCGGCAGAGCGAGACTCCGTCTCAAAAAAAAAAAAAAAAGTCAGCTTCAGTGCCATCTGAGAAAATCTCTCTGCTGTGTTTTTGTGGGATACTTTTTGGCTCCTGATAATTTAGCCCTATGAATCACCTTTTTCATTCATCGGGCTGGCCTCTGAGATTTTTGACTATTTTGAGAACTCAACTGTGCCCGGAAAAACAAGATTTCTCGTAATGAAGAACACACAGGAGCCTGTGCTGTCGGAATTGGCGCCGTTAGGAGTTCCCAGGCTCACTCGCTCCCTCGCTGATTAGAACCCATGACATACATGCCCTCTTGTAGAAAGCACGCCTGGGTGACAGCGGGTTTACAAACGCTTTTGGATCATTAGGTATTTATATGATTGGGACTTTCCAGCATCATCTGGAAAGAAATGCATGGTGTGCAGCTTCTTGTTTTCGTTTTTGGTTGATTGATTCTTTTTCATGGAAATCGTTTTGGCAATAAGGCTGTTTGATAGGGTATTAGCACGAAAGCCTGTTTGACCCTGAAGTACAGCCTTAAGAAATGGACACATTGGAGAGGGTGTGAGGCAAGGATGTGGCCGTGGACATGCAGGTGGCATTGAGGTGAGACTGCTGGGAGCCTGGTACAGGCTCTTTAGGGGACAATGACGAAAGCACTGAAGAGCAGAGGAGGAGGTGCTTGCATCCTGAGGCCGAGGCACTGATGAGAAGGAGAGGGGGCGGGCCTCTGTGAAGGCACTAGATAGACCTGTGCTGGAAAGACCGGGAGCCATTCGTATGTCATCACTGTCTAGGCACAAAGGAGAGTGCACGCGCTGCAGGGGAAACTGTCGTCTTAATGTGCCAAATAGAATTTTGGAGCCTTTTGACATCTTAAAACTACTTTTCCGTAACACAGGACGTTCATTTTGCAGTCATGAAAACTGAGAGGTTAAAAGTCGTGTTTGGGATTTCAAAGGTTGAATTATATGAAATTCCTGAAATCTGACCCTTTTTGACCTATAAGAATGGCAGTTTCATATGGTTCAAACTATTGATTTAGTGATCCAGCCACAGCTGTCTGCACTGGAGTTTGCGCTTTGCCAGGCTGCATACTTCATTGGGGAATCTTAGGGTCCCCGTCGAGAGGCACCTTGGAGACCAAATAGTCTGACTTTTGCATCATAAATTTGCTGACTCTGGGCTCTGAGCACTTGAGTGACTGGCCCAGGATCCCTCGACCGTGAGTGGTAGAGCTGAGACTGGGAATGAGATCCTTTTCACTCAATGCCTAGAGAACCAAGCTTTCTACAGACTCTGTCAAAAGAGGGAATGCGGCCTGGTGAATGACACCTTAGAGACATGTAAGATTGCATGTAAACTGCCCAGGATGTCTGTCTTCCATGATTTGGCAAAACCTAAGAAGAGCATAACACAGCTAACACATATGGCCATAACACAAAGAGTGTGTGTGTGTGTGTGTGTGTGTGTGTGTGAGAGAGAGAGAGAATATTTTCCTTTCTGAAGTTTAAAACATACACATAAATGGAAATTCCAGCAGGCTATAGTGTCAAAGTCAACAGTATGATTTGCCTATTGAAACAAAAAAACAATATAATCCAAGCACTCTCTTTTCCTAAGAGAAGGAGATATTCATAACAAGACCATGCCTGGTCAGATCACATTCATGTGGCATCCAGCTCTCAGAACACCATCAGCAGAGCCTCAAGCAGAGCCACCAGGACAGTGAGCTGACCCAGGGCCGAGCACTGCAGGACGAGGGGGCAGTCCATGGAGGCTCACGCGGGAAGCCCTGTGGGGAGACAGACACAGCGACATTCTCAGCAACAGCTAGGACTTGTGATGAATCTTGGCCAGGTCAGACGATGTCCCCTGGAAGGCTGGGCTTGATGCCTGCAGCTGTCCCAGAGCTGTACGTGTCTTATCCCAGGAAGCATTTGTGCCAACACTGGAATGCCTTCTTATGGGGGGCGAGTCTTCTGACGGTGGTTGGATAGAGTGTGTTTGGGGGTTCCTTCCCTGTCATGGAGAGCCCGAACACCTTAGAGAACGCAGCCCCTCTTTGGCTGCTGTCAGTCCTGGTGTGGAGCGTTGCTGAATACCTGAGTGGGCTCTCGGTGTAGCAGATCAAGAACCCCACGACATCTTGTCGGGGGAGGACATTGGAATTTGCTTGTTGTGATCGCAGGACACTCAGCCAGGGGGAGGATCATTATTACAGAACCAGTTTACCAACACCATCAAAATAGTAAGATCCTAGATACTATTAGGATGACTTTGGAGGCCATAACTCCCTTCTGGTTAATTTTATCTCTTTCGAGGGCACGACGCCGGATGAGATGGGCCCAGGGGAAGCAATAGATGTAATCTGACACTAACAAGACTTGGATTCTCTCCCACATAACCCAGCCATCAATAAAACGGCAATATCTAGGCTAGACCAGTGGCTTTGAAATCTTGTTTTAAAGCTACAGAACCCCTTTTCACAAGTGACAAGGAACCCCAATATATAAGCCTGTAATAGACATATAAATAAAACCCCAGTATGTGAAACGGGTAAGAGCGGGGCTGCAGTGGTTGAAGGGGCGGGCTGTGTGAATCTCAAGCTTTTCTCTGCTAACAAGCATCTCTTAAGGGAATGAAGGGAAAATACAATACATAGAAGGAAATGTAAAGCATTATCCATGAGTCCCAATTGTCTGAGATGGCAGATCTTTCGGTGATGATCCCTGCTCTGCCCCACAGGCTCAAAAGTGCCTGGCACATAGTAGACACTGAAAAAGTATTTGTTGAATGTAGTGAATGAGCAAATGAATGAAGGGTTTCTCCTAAATCTACTTAAAAAGCAAGACAAAACTGAACCCAGGAGGTGGAGCTTGCAGTGAGCCGAGATCGAGCCACTGTACTCCAGCCTGGGTGGCAGAGCAAGACTCCGTCTCAAAAAATAAACCAAAAAAAAACACACAAAAAAAAACAAAAGACAAAGATTTTCATGGTCTAGCAGAGGGGTCAGGAAACCACAGCCACAGCTAATTCTGGCCCACTACCTGGTTTTGTGAATAAAGTTTTACTGGCACACGGACACACTCGCTTATTTCCATAATATCTGTGGCTGATTTTGCTCTACAGAGTAGCTGTGTGGCCTGCAAGACCAAAAATATTTATGACCTGGCCCTTTACAGAAAAAGTTTGCCATCCCTCGGACTAGAATGCAAGGGAGAACCTGGCTGTTTCCCCTGGGCATGAGGCTGAACTGGGAGGTGGAACCTCGTAGCTCAACTCATCTGAAACTGGTTGAACTCCGCTGTGGAAGGGACTTTGAAAATCAGCTCATCTCCAGCCCTTATTTGACTGTTAGGGCAAACGCCCACCATCTGCTGAGCCCTGTGCTTACTACTTGCCTCGCCAGCGATGTCAGATGTGAACGGCTGCCTCTGCACGCTGCAGGTGAGGCAGGTGTGGCTGAGACACTCACTTCATGCCACTCAGCAGTTGGCTTTCTTTTATTCCCCACTGAAGCATCAGCCTTTCCTCGCCCCCACCCTCTTCGTTCAGGAGTCAGATTCCATCGATGCTCTTTTCACAGTGTCCCACTCACCTCTTTCTTTTGTGGTCACCAGATACATGCTGAGCTCCTAGCATGTGCCACACTGTCCCAAATGCTGGAGCCGCAAACACAATGAAGCCCCACCTAATCCCTACCACCCAGGAGCTCATGGACAGAGGGAAGTGATTCTGGTACAGAGAGAAGCGTTTCAATTGCCACCACTTGCCTGCCAGATGGGTGCCGGGAGAAGTAGATGGCTTCCAGGAGAGGCAGGAGAACAAGATTAACCCTCAAATTGGAAACCCCTAAAGAAACGAGTCAGAGATTCGGAGAGGCTTGGTCCTAGACAGCTGAGGTGGAAGAAAGGTCAGAGCCCCGGGTTCACCTGTGAGGACAAAGATGCCCAGAGCTGGATGGGCAGTGTGTGGGTGCAGAGTGGGCAGGCTGGATGGACAGTGTGTGTGCAGAGAGGGAACAATGTGTGTGTGGAGAGAGCATGGGCTGGATGGAGGGTGTGTGTGTAGAGAGCATGGGCTGGATGGAGAGTGTGTGTGTAGAGAGCATGGGCTGGGTGGAGGGTGTGTGTGTAGAGAGCATGGGCTGGATGGAGAGTGTGTGTGTAGAGAGGATGGGCTGGATGGAGGGTGTGTGTGTAGAGAGAGCATGGGCTGGATGGGAGGGTGTGTGTGTAGAGAGAGCATGGGCTGGATGGAGGGTGTGTGTGTAGAGAGCATGGGCTGGATGGAGGGTGTGTGTATAGAGAGCATGGGCTGGATGGAGAGTGTGTGTGCAGAGAGGATGGGCTGGATGGAGGGTGTGTGTGTAGAGAGAGCATGGGCTGGATGGGAGGGTATGTGTGTGCAGAGAGGATGGGCTGGATGGAGGGTGTGTGTTTGAATATCAGTTCAAGGGCACAGGTCAAAGCCGGGTCACGAGTCAGCTAAGCTGGTTGAAAGCCATCACATGGTTATAATTATTCCTCCTGTGGGATTCTCCTGATGAACAGTATTACTTCTGCACAATAAGATTATCATTTATGACTTTAAATGTATTTGTTAAATGGTTATATATAATGTTTTGTTTATTGCTTTTAAAAAGTTCAAGATTGAAAACAGTATTTGCACTTTGGATATCATCAAAGAATTGTTAAGGCTGATGTTTGTTGAAGTGTTTGGTCTGTGGTGTTCAAATAGCCACTATTCCATTTAATTAAATTTAAGAAAGAAAAATCTTTCTTTTTGAATAGCGTGTGGTTTCTGTAGCTTCACAGAACGTTAAGGGACGTGTTTAGACATTAACATGTTTGGTGACGGACAAATTCAAAGTTGTCTGTAATCAAGTTGAAGATGACGTGATCATTCCCTTAAAATCATAACATCCAGCCTCTGCTTCCCGGGGGCGGGTCTCACCTGCAGCATATGAAGAGCGTTTACCTGCTGCTGCGGCCACCTGCATCCAGCAGCTGTGGGGACCGCTCCTTTCCTGCAAACCCGGGAGGATGTCACCACGTGTGTCCAGGGTGATGGAGAGGAGTGGAGCAGAGCTTATGGGGTTGAGGTGCCCGTGGGGACTGGTCCAGTCATTGCTGATGGGCCCGTCTTTGAAGCAGGTCTTCTGTGTGTTGTTCTCGCAGCCTGAATGGCTGTCTGGGTGCCAGGACCCCCCTGAGCAGTGCGGGTTCTTCCTGGGGCATGTGACTTTGCCGTGAGAGGAAAAGCAGGCCACATCTGATTGGTCCAGGCCCTCCCCACACATGGACTCCAGGCTATACCAGCATTTCCCTCTGTCTTCCGCCACGCCCCTCCTGAAGCCTCCCAGGAGCCTCCTGGAGGAGCCACAGACCCAGTGAAGACGCCCTTTCCCAAGCCTGCTAGCAGGTCCTGGGAACCTGGTTAGTGTGCTGCAGGCTGGCTTAAGGGGAGGCTCTTATCTGTGCTAGAATGTTGCTGAGTTAAGCTCAAGTCACCGCACAAGCCATACCACGCTATCGATTGTGGGGTGATAGTCGAGATTGTTCTGTGATGGAATGAGAGGAAACAGAGGAAGACTTGTAGGCTGGCAGAGGACTTGGGAGGACCCACGTGGGTACAGAAGAGCTCAGGCCCGGGCCGGTGTCTGCACGGAAGGGCTCCGTGGGGCCGGGGTAGCAGGGCTTATTTCGTTTAATGTGGAAAAGGAACATTCTCTCTCTCCCTTTCTCATTTTCTGCAAAGGACAGTTTTTTTTAGACCTAGCCACTAAAGTTTATATTTAGTTTTAGTTTTTTTTTTTTTTTTTTGCAAAACATTTTTGCTCTCTGCCTCATATCTCATTATTTTCAGTAACAGTCGAATTCATTATAAAGAAATCGACATTATTTTAATCTTCCACATACTACTGGCATCATTTTGGCAGAAGTTGCCATAATGTAGATGAGAGCTTTTTGGTGGTGGTTACCTGTTCATCACACGAGGCTGTGTGCCTCAGGCAGTGCAGACGTCAGCGTCAGACATACCTGGATTTGAGTCCCAGCTCTGGCATGGAGGCTGTATGGCTTTGGGGAGGTCTCTTAGACTTAGACTCATTCCTTGTGAAAGAGGGACAGCAGCACCTATCTGGAGATCACTCTGGGGATTAAGGAGAGGTATTCGTGAGGTGCACAGAGCCGGCCGTCTGTGAGCTACAGGGGGCTGTCCCCCCCACAGCGTGGTGAGCATGGGGGAAGTATCTGGACCTGTCGTGAGGTGCACAGAGCCGGCCGTCTGTGAGCTACGGGGGGCTGTCCCCCACACAGCGTGGTGAGCATGGGGAAGTATCTGGGGCCTGTAAGGCTCATGGTCTTTATTAGACGAGTATTCTATGAAAGGCCCTTGAAGATGACAAACCGTTAACATAAATGACCGGTCAGCCACTTAATGGACTGGGTCCCAGTCTGGCCGTGCATCAGAGTCACCTGAGGACTTAGGGAAAGTTCCAGTGCTGCAGGCCTCACCTTGACCCAGAATATTTCCCAACAGGGCCCCAGATGTTAGCAGGTTCATTCCCGAGTGATGTCAGCATGCAGCAAGAATGGGAAACTCTTCAACCTTCCTCACAGAGCACAACGTGTGTGGCAGGAGGGTCAGCAGACATAGGCTGCCATGTGGCCCCGTGGCGAGCACGTGTCCATGGTGCCTGGAGTGGATGGCCCAGCGGGGCCCCTGATGGCCACAGGACCAGGACACAGACAGGCTTTTGGCCGACAGCATCCAGCTGTGCCACTTGCTGTGACATTGCCGTGGTCATGCGAAGGTGACCAACTTACCTTTATGTAGCATTGTGTGTCTCCAAGAAAATCAGGAAAACGGCAGTAAGGTTGATATTTGAGAACTTTGGTTTGCTCTTTAGAAAGTGGTAACAATACAATGATATAAAAAGGTAATAACTTCTACGTCCATTATACAGATTAAATGAAAGAAAGCATGGAAAGTGCCTGGGTGGGTTTCTTAGCCACACTTCCTCAGGGCATCACCCCATAGATGACTTGAATATGTTCCCTACTCAAGACAAATGGATGCAGATTGAATTTAAAACCACTTTTTTCAAGAGGTGTGCTTTGTATTTATATGAAACTATCTTATAAATTATGACTTTTTTGATACAATTTTGATCTATATCATAATGCATTTAACAACTAGCCATCTCTCTTAGACTCCTTTTGAAAGCAGATAGTTTTGAGTTCCAAGTGTTCAGCACCCAGCATAGTCTAAAACATGGATTCGGGTACACGGCAGGACCGTGTGTGCAGCCTGATACATGGATTCGGGTACATGGCAGAACTGTGTGTGCGGCCTGTTACGTGGTTTCGGGTACACAGCAGAACTGTGTGTGCAGCCCACTATGTGGATTCGGGTGCACGGCAGAACTGTGTGTGCGGCCCGTTACGTGGTTTCGGGTACACAGCAGAACTGTGTGTGCACCCCACTATGTGGATTTGGGTGCACGGCAGAATTGTGTGTGCGGCCCGTTACGTGGTTTCAGGTACACAGCAGAACTGTGTGTGCAGCCCACTATGTGGATTCGGGTGCACGGCAGAACCGTGTGTGCGGCCTGATACATGGATTGGGGTACACGGTAGAACCGTGTACTCTTCATATAGGATGATAGCCCACTCTGCACTGATGTATGTCCTAATTACAACAGAATTGAATTCTTGACCTCCAGTTGTGTGTGTTGTGATACTGGGTGTATCTGTAGCTTCATTCTGGGTGTTCTTGCCCTGACCCCCGGGCATCGCTGCTGCCGTGACCCCCGGGCATCGCTGCTGCCGTGGGGCTGACATCCAGCCTCGCATCTGAGGTATGTTCCTCGGGGTGTCCTCATCGATGCCAGCGGTGGGGGAATCTCTTAGGGACTTGGGCAGAAGCCAGATTAGACCCAGTTTACTTCCTCATCAGAAAACGGAGGGCTGGCCCGTGGAATGTGACGAGTCCATCCCACTCTGGCCTCTTTCTCTCAGTCCCGGCCTGGAGCACCAGGAGATAAAGCAGATTTTCTGTGTTCCTGTCGCGTTGCTCGGGCTGCGACAGAAGCACTGTCTGTGTGTGCTGACACGTGCAATCTGATGGCAGTTAGTGCTGGTTGATTCGCGAAAGGCCCAGATGACCGACGGTCCATGTCGTGGGACCCATCCTGTCACAGCGAGTGTGCTCAGCCCCACTGAAGTGGTCAGGCGCGGCTGCCTGTGCAGTGAGGAGAACGTGGTCCCTCGCTGCCACATCCCCGCCACCTGCCCCTAGCACCCTCCTCCTTGGAGAGCCATGGCGTCCCCTAAATTCATGGCCGGATGAATTCTACGGATGGCCAAGTGGCAAGATCGTTACAAAGACTGAGCCTGTGTTTTTTAAGGAAAAATCTGTAAATAGGTACAAGCTACAGCTGGTTGCTGCCGCCACTTCTTCAGGGAGATTTTTCTCTTGATTGTGGCTTAGGTTCCTGGGAACCTTTGACTCTCCCAATTCCAATCCTTCTTCGTCCAACCCGCTGTCACATTTTAGTGGTAAAATACCATCTTGAAAAAGGACTCTTCCTTTTGTGTTCTTTTGCATTTAAAAGGTGTTATGCGTCTCATAATCTTTTGTGTACTTCATATAACATGTGGTAATTACGCATCCACCACCCTTCATTGTGCATCTTCTTCTGCTCCAGGCAGCATTCTAGGCCTGGGGGCTGTATCCGGGTGAGCGAGACGAGCCACTCTCTTGTGCCAGGCACTGCCCTGTACACTGGGCCTGTAGCATCCACCAGCCACACACCTTGCCCTTGTAACCTGCAGGCTTGACGGGGGACAGACAATGCTAAGTACAAAAGAAAATGTGCAACTTGTGCAATGGGATAAAGGAGAAACAAGTGGCTGGGAAGGAGATGCCAGCCGGGTCTTAGCCAGGAGCCATGGCAGGACCCATCAGAGGGCATCGTGTGGTCCTGTGAGCGACCGTGGCAGCTGGAACTGGGGCACTCACCCTGGAGGCCATGACAAAGGACACAGTGGTCATGATGAGAGGCACGGATCAAGGTGGGGCCAGTATCTTGTGTCCTGAGCAAGTGTGTAGTGCTGATGCTGCCTGTTGAGATGGGAAGCCCCGGGAAGGATGAGACTGGGGAGCCACTGGCATTCAGGTTTGGACACTAAGTGTTAATTGCATATCATGCGTCTATGCGTCTGCTGAAGCTGGTGCCTCTGGGAGCCTGTGTCGGGGAGGTGAGCGTGGGAGATGTGAATTGGGTGCTGTTGGCACACTCTATGGGATTCAAAGCCCTGGGGCTGATTTTAGACTCAGTGCACATAGGGAGACAGGATCACGGATGGGTCTGGGCATGCCTCGTTTACAAGCCGGGAGGGAGACTGAGGGAGCCAGCACAGAAGCGGAAGCTCGGGAGGCTGGTGTAGAGTGGGGAGCAGGGCATGGCTCCCAGGGTCCCAGGGTCCCTCAGTTCGGTTTTGGGTCTGCCATTGCCCTTCTCCCACAGAGGACGAGACTGTTCCTTCTGTCATTTTTGGAGGCATTCGAGATCCGACAACATACTCTGGGTCCCTGGGTCACACGCACCATCCTCTGGACAGAGAGAAAGAAAACCCTGAGCTCGGCATTCTTTGTTTTAAAACCACAATTTAGAGGATCACCCAGAGAGAAGAGAGTGACAGCGAAATGATTGAGAAGAAAGAGACAGGAAGAGCGAGCCCTGAGAGGTCCAGGAAGCAGGCGGCAAAGAGGTTTGCCAATTAATATGGAAACGAATCCTCCCTTGTCTCCCCTCTCCCCTGAAACCGGTGGGGAGATATTAATAGAGCAGTTCTGTTGCCAGGAAGAAAGCAAATGGGCAATTAAAACTCCAGAAAGCTGAGCAGTGCGTGTGCGCCATGGATTTGAAAGCCTGCATTTTAATTGCGGGAGATGCAGCCGTGCAGGCACTTGGAGGCTGTGTGCAGGGTGGGGCTCCACTGGGGGCCTGTGGCTGCCTGGGGGGCCAGGGCTGCTGGGACCTGTGTTCGTTGCCAAGGCCACCACCCGGCCCTCCTGCCCTCCCATGCAGGAATGGCTGGTGCACCAGAATCTGGTTTCATCCCCATTCCCCTGTGTCATGGCCGCTGCGTGCGCGCGTCTGTCCTCTGTCCCAGGCTGTGCGCCATCTGATGCTGCCACGTCTGACGGGGCCCGCTGAGCAGTGTTTCCTGGGCTTGGTGGAAGGTCAGGCTTGTCTCGGGATCCTCACGTTTGGCGAAGTCCAGAGGTGGACACCCGAGGAACGGGGAGGGCTGTTGCTTAGCAACAGATTCCAGCCGCATCTACCCTGTAAGGGCCACGGTGACTCCCTGGTTTTGTCCCTGACGGTGCTTTTCTTCCTGGCTTGGGTTCCTACATCATTAATAACTGTCGTTCACTCTGCCACCAGTCAGAGAAGCAAAAGAACTTTCTGGACACCCCAGCAGCCCCAGCCACACGACACTCATGTTCAGCTGTAACGTGGTATTTCACGTCACCTCCTTGTTTGCCCTGTGGTCACTTTTGAAGAACTTGCATAGTTTCAATGACAATGTCCTAAACTGCTAGAGTCCCAAAACTTGCTTTGGGTTCAGTGTTTGGATTTCTTTCTCGTCTTGAGGTACGAGGGTGGCCTGCGTTTTGGAAGACCTCCAGGCTAGCAGAGGGGCAGGGGTTGGAAAAAGCACACCTGCTTCCAGAACAGCATCTGAAGGGTGGCAGGACAAGCATGTGCCGAGGTCCCAGGTGGCGGCGGGAGACTGTGACCCTGCCCCACCCGCTGCTCCCACCCGCCGCAACGCCACTCCGTCAGGACGTACCCCGTGACAACCTTACCTACAGCAGACTTGGGCTGCAGGGAGGAGAGGGAACCGTGTGAGGGGCCACGAAGAGCTCTCATGGCACTTACCCCTTGGTGCAAGCAGCCTACTCCTTACTCAGTACTTCTGCACACGACCTCGGACCTTCCACCGCCCAGGTCCGTAGGGGCTAGAGCGTGGTGAATGAGCTTTCTGGAGCATGGTGAGTGAGCTTTCTAGAGCATAGTGAATGAGCTTTCTGGAGCATCGTGAACAACCTTTCTGGAGCATGGTGAAAAAACTTTCTAGAGCGCGGTGAACGAGCTTTCTGGAGCGTGGTGAACGAGCTTTCTTGAGCATGGTGAACAACTTTTCTAGAGTGTGGTCAACGAGCCTGGTGCTGCAGCTGGGTCTAGGTATGATCTGCTCCCCACCGCCCCCTCTGCCAGCCGGCACTCTGGTGTGTTCTTGGATGGTGGCTTCAACTCTCCGAGCCTTGGTTTCCTTGTCTATATGTGAAATTGATAGCTCCGCCTCTTGGAGCTGCTGGAGGATGGACTCGGCACGTGGGGATGCAGGGGCTGGCTTGTTCCTCTGGGGCATTGGTGCCTGTGCTCTGCCAGCCGCTGTCTCAGGTGCTCTGTGGGGCGCTCTGGACTGTGAGATCCCTGCTCCCCCGGAGCACACCGCCTATGACATGTGACATGTGCTTCTGAAAACGCTTCCAGAGTCACCAAGGTAGACGCAGCCGAGCCTGATGCCTCAGCCTTTCCCTGTCACGGACACCAAGTGTCCCTCACCCCTCGGTCCTCCCATGTCCCCAGGATATGCCTGGTAGAATGGTCCCCACCCCTGGGGGTCCTCGGCACTGCTCCTTCTGGGCCCACTCCTGGGGCTTCCTGGAATCTGGCACTTGACACCTGGAGTTGAATGGAGGCCATGTCATGGCAGCACATTTTACACAGGAACGGTGTGTGCATGCATCATGCACAGGCAGACACAGTGACAGCAGTTGGGTCACCCTGGGTTTGTAAATGAGGCCAACCTATTTGTTTTTATTAGCATAAAAACAACCTTTTGTGCTGCCTGTGAGTTCTGAGGGTGGGGATTCAGGCAGGGGTAGCAGTTGTGGCTTGTGTCTGCTCCACGTGCCCGGGGGCTTAGCTGGAAAAAGCTGGAGTCCTGGGAAGGTTTGTTCACTCCCAGTTGCTGCAAGTAGCGTTGGCTCTCGGCTAGGAAGATGGAGCCACAGCTGGAACACCTATAGGCGGCTGCCCCGTGTCCTCAGGGCAGGGCACTGCTTCCAAGGTGAGGGTCCCAGAGACAGTTGGCGACTTCTGCTCCGTGCGAGGGTCCCGGAGACAGTCGGTGGCTTCTGCTCCGTGCGAGGGTCCTGGAGACAGTCGGTGGCTTCTGCTCCGTGCGAGGGTCCTGGAGACAGTCGGTGGCTTCTGCTCCGTGTGTTAGTAACTCTTGTGCAGCGTCAGAAGCTTTGCCTCCGCGTGGTCAGCAGAGCTTTCTTTGGACTCCAACACTTTAATTCTTACGGAGCAAGCAAAAAAGAAAACAAGCAAACTCTTGTTTTGAAGCTAGAAGTGCTCAGTCCCCAACACTTGGTATTTAATTGACCCTGAGCCTTAACAGAAGCAGAGGCCGTGGGACCGTGGCCGTGGGGCCGTGGCCGTGGGACTGTGGCCGTGGGGCCATGGCCGGCGCTCGCTCGCTGCAGCTGGGCAGGCGGTGGGTGCTGCTGCTCCTGTTCACCACAGCCGGGGCCTGGGGGTGGGGGTGGGGTGGGGGCGCTGACTCTGTTTCCTGGCCCCCATTCTGACCCCAGCCCTGACTTTGAGGTTTGCTCCAGGGTGTGCTCGGAGCCTGCTTCTCCCCTGCTCTGTCCCAGGTCCTTCCTCCTGGACTGGGGGTCTCTGGTTTGTGTGGAGACAGAGGCAGTGAGGGCCGCAGGTTCGCTGACCTCGGGGGACTGTCCGGCCTGCCCCGAGACGGAGCGTGAAGCCGTCTTTCATGAGGACATTTTCCGTGGTGATTTGACGTGTCCCTGTGTATTTAACCAGTTCTCCGTTGGTGACCACTGGCTTTCAATATCTTGCCCTTGTACAACACTATTGAAAATCCATACCTACGCGTCTGTTCTTTCTGGGGGAGAATTGCTGGGTCATGTGGTTCTGACGCCCGCTTTCCCTTCTCAGGGCGACCTCACCGGGACCTACCCCAGGCCGTCTGCACTCTCTCCTCCCACAGCCACCTTCTCTTCCTCTGACTCTGCTGCTGGCGGCCCCCCTTTCCCAACTATGCGCTCCTTCCTGCCACAAGCGGAAAGGCAGGATAATGACACGGGGAAATGGACTGGGAGTTGGGCAGACCTGAGTTGGAATCCTGGCTCCATTGGAGTTGCTATGTCCTGAGAAGTGAACTGCTCTCTGCCCCCGACGTTTCTCATCAACAGAATGGAAATAACAGCTGCTTCATGGAGTGAGATTAGGTTGGCTAAAGAATGCAAAGTGCTGGCACGTAATAGAAATTGAGTACATTTTGGTTCTGTTTCCCTTTCCGCACCACTGTCCATGGTCTGCACACAGCTCAGGACCTGGCCTCCGGCCCTGTCTCCATGCTGCCTGGCTTACGTGCAGCCATGGCTCAGCCTTCTGTGCCTGTGGGCTCTCCCATTTGTGCACTGTCTGCTTCCTGGCCTGTGTCTTGGGGAGACAACCTGGGGCCTCTGTAGCGCTCCCTTGTATTTCCTCAGGTGGTTTTCCCTTTTCCTTTTTCTTTCTTTTTCTTTTTATTTTTTTGAGATGTAGTCTTGCTCTGTCTCCCAGGCTGGAGTGCAATGGCGCAATCTTGGCTCACTGCAACCTCTGCCTTCTGAGTTTGAGTGATTCTCCTGCCTCAGTCTCCTCTGAGTAGCTGGGATTT
Organism: Macaca mulatta; assembly: GCF_049350105.2. NCBI lineage: Eukaryota > Metazoa > Chordata > Mammalia > Primates > Cercopithecidae > Macaca > Macaca mulatta. Next base: position 121,577,530 of record NC_133418.1, read on the forward strand.
ACAGGCAGCCGCCACCATGCCTGGCTAATTTTTGTATTTTAGTAGAGACGGGATTTCACCACGTTGGCCAGGCTGGTCTCGAACTCCTGACCTCAAATGATCCTCCTTCCTTTGGCCTCCCAAAGTGCTGGGATTACAGGTGTGAGCCTCTGTGCCCAGCAGGTTTCCCTTGTCTTTTCTCTCCCTCTTTAATTAGTGGTGCTCACTGGTGTCTGGCCCTCCTGCCCTTCTGGGCGTCCTTTGCAGCTGGGGGAAGGCATGGCGAGTTTTGGCCAGTGTGCCTGGAACGTGGCACGTCACTTCTGGGTGTGAGCTCCTGAGTCCTCTTGTGCCATTGCAGGCAATGCTGAGGCAGCAGCTTCCAACTCCGCATGGGTTGCAGAGTGAGGAGATAGGAGTGGCCTGGCCACCTGCCAGGAGGGGTGGCCGGGGCGGGAGCTGGGCCTGGTTGTTCAGAGCCCCTTGGGTGCCTCCATGTTTGTTGGCGCAGTGTCACTTGGCTGCTCGGACCAGTGCGCTGTGCTGCTGGTATAGGGAAGGAGGCCAGCCTGGCGTGGTGGTGCTGAGAGGCGCATCTGCTGTGTGGACCCTCTTAGGATGCCCCTGCCCAGGAGAGCCTCATCACTGTGATGGCAGTGGGAGCTGAGGGGTGGGGCATCTGGCCTTCCCCTGATTCCTCAAAGTGGCAAGGACTGGGACATTTCTTCTCCAAATGAGGACTGCAAAAATGGGGAAGACTAAATTGGGTTGGGGGGCATTGGAAGTGGAATAAATAAGTGAAACAAAGCCGAGTTTGCATTCCGTAAAAGGACAGATCACCCCTAGGTATGCAGGGCGACTCCACTGCTCTGCGGCTGACAGGCATTGTCTAAAAATAGTGAGAGCACCTCCTCGAAGCTAATTCTTTCCTCCTACGCTGTGCATTTTGTTTGGGTGGTGAGAGTGGCATAGTCATTAATAAGGCAGCAAGGCAAGCCCATTTGTCAGTGGGAAGAGCGGGGCCTCTGGACCTGCTCCTTGTTCCTGGAGCACGGAGAGCACTAATGGGCACCCGCCGGGCACAGCCCCTGCAGCGTCGAGGTTCGGCCAGCACGGCGACAGGCGCCGGCCTGGTGCAGACTCGGGAGCGCACACTTCAGTGGCTGTTCCCTGGGCAACGGAGTCGCCGCCGCCAGCTGGCTCTGCCCCCAGAGCCCATCAAAGCACACACCCTGCCAGGAGCCGGCGCAGCAGCCCGTACGGCCATCTGTAGGCACCGATGTCGGCACGTTGGCAGTTGGGTTTCAAGGTTAAACACGAGGGAATGAACGGGAGACTAACTAGACAGAGACCGTAATCTGGGTATGTTTAGTATGCACCAGGTGGGAGGGAGTGGAGAGGGAGCGCAGGAAAGGAAGCGCCGGGCTCACTGAAGCCTGTGGGGCTGTGTTTTTTGTTTGCTCCACACGGAAGGCTGGAAAGAGATTTCATCACTTGGTCTGAGGGTAAAAGCATGTTCCGTCCAGGGCAGCTGCTAGCCATGTCCACAGAGCTGTCCGTCTTCAGGCCTCTGTGCAAGCTGCACGGAGGGGCAGTGCCCCCACCAGATGGAGGCCCGGGGCTGCTGATGGCTGCCGACATGAACCCAGCGGGGAGCTGACTTGGCTCTCCTGTTGGCTGGTTTGTCCTAGAATTTTCATAAACTTATTTATTTGATCTTTGCAGGGATTCCCCCTTCACGTGATGGCTGCACCAACTGGCTCTCATCAGTGAACTTTTTTGTAGCATTGAATATAAATTTCTCATTTCCACATACCCAGTGTCCCTTTTAAAGCATCCTGGCATTTGAACTTGGTATTTCCACCTAACACTCAGTTCCATTCATGTGAGCCCCTCCAGTGCTTAAAAAGGGTCACTACCAGCCGGGCACGGTGGCTCACGCCTGTAATCCCAGCACTTTGGGAGGCCGAGGCAGGCAGGTCACGAGGTCAGGAGATCGAGACCATCCTGGCCAACACGGTGAAACCCCGTCTCTACTAAAAAAATACCAAAAAATTAGCCGGGCGCGGTGGCGGGCGCCTGTAGTCCCAGCTACTCGGGAGGCTGAGGCAGGAGAATGGCGTGAACCCGGGAGGCGGAGCTTGCAGTGAGCCGAGATCGCGCCACTGCACTCCAGCCCGGGCAACAGAGAGAGACTCCGTCTCAAAAAAAGAGAAAAAAAAAAGAAAAAAAAAGAAAAAAAAAAGGGTCTCTACCATCCTGCAGAAACTTTGGTTTTAATCTCTCATTTTTTAAAAAACTATTTTTTGTTTCTGTTTTTCCTCTCTGATCTATCTATAGGAATTTGAAATAAACACAGTTACATTTGAAAAGATATGGAAAATTCAAATAATGTATTTCAGAATCAAGTTTCAACATAAAATTTTAATTTGGGATGGTTGGACGGGTAAAAATAAGAATATTCAGCATTCCCCGTTGTCATGTAATTAATGTCAATGCTGTTTTCGCCTTGACCGTCTGAAGGGAGCTGGTTAGGACCTACTGAGCCCTTCCAGGCCCGTGTTCCTGTGTACGTGGGTGTTGCTCATGAGTGTCGTGTGATAATAGTGACTTTCTGGAGCCGCTGACTACATTTCCAGATTTTCCCTCAATTTTTTCCTCTCACCACTCCAATCGCTCTCTTCTCTGTGCCTTTTTCCATCATTTTGCTTTGCTTTACCTTTTCATGAAACAGATGTCAGTATTCCCAGGCGCCTAATCCCTGGATCTGTTTACCTTTCATAATGAAGACTTCCGTCTTTCGAGAAGTGCTCGCTAACTCGCCCTACGTTCTCGGGAAACGTGCACTCTCGCTGGATTTCTATAAACAAATCTCCAGCCTTCCTGGAGGGACGCCGAGAAGCAGGGCAGGTCCCGGCCACCACAACCAGAGGGCACTTTTGGGCCCAGAAGAGAAATCTGACTTCCCTGATTTTCAAGTTGTTGAGCGGATGTTTGTATTCACTCAACAGTGGGAGCCAGACCTTGAGTACAGAAAGACGAGGGAGTGTGGCATCCATTCCAGCCATGAAGGCAAGGACAGGGTGCTGTGCCCAGGGAACATGGCTTTATGTGGGATGGGGGTGGGTATGGTGCTTGGGTTCGCCCGGAGGACCACGTAGAGACAGCACCCCAAGCTGGAGGCCGGGACAGAGGATGAGACACCAGAAGGAGGGAGATCAAGGGGAAGAAGAGTGTCCAGCAGTGGCAGCCGCACAGGCGGCACCTGGAAATGACCACAGGAGGAGGCGCGGGTGGCACCGGCTCCTCGTGCTAAGACCTCCAACCTGGGCGGGCAGCTTCTCATGTCCTGGGTCTGAGAGAAGCTGCCTCTCCTTGAGTGCCCTGGAAGGCACAGCTTTCAGTGTGGCACTGGCCATGTCCCCCTGGGTGCCACCACCTCTAGGAGCCACATCGTGGAAGCCATACCAGTGACCTGTCATGGAAGTGAAGGAAAGAGTTTCCCCTGAACAAAACAGTCTGCTGATGTTAAAATCAGAACGGATACTGGCAGCTGACTTAGATAAGGCAACCTCATTTGCTCGCAGCCTTGAGCCCTTCCCGTCTGCAGGCGTGGTCAGGGTTGTGAGCAAGTTGGCCAGAGCCCCTCTTCCCCTGGAGCAGGTTAGATTCAAGTTGGGGGAGACAAGCAGGGAGGCAGGGCCAGTCTGCCCAGGGCCCCTCACCTGCAGCCCACCCTGTTCTTCATGCCAGGGTGTGGCTCATGTGTGAAGCCTGAGATGCCGCCTCGAGGCACCTGGAGGATGGGAACGAGGCTGGGCGAGGAGTTGGGAGACCAGGTCCGAGTTCCTAGGCCGGGCGAGGCATTGGGAGACCGGGTCCGAGTTCCTCTGTGTTTGTGAGGGAGCGTGGAGCCTCCTTGAGGTATTGTTGACTTGTCTGTAACTGTGGGTAACCACCAAGGTGCTTTGCAACCTGTGAGGCTCCGGACTCAGGTGTAAAGGGGCTACTCAGAGCAGTCAGTGTGGAAGGAAGAATGTTTTGGAATTACTGCTGCATCCCCCTTTTCCCTCAGTTAAAGAATCAGAAAGGCATAAACCGCAACGCATCCCTTTCCTCTTCTAAGGTGATTACAAGAAAATGGTTAACCAGAATGGGCTCCATAGAAATCATACAAATACATAAAAGTAGAAAGATAAATAGTAACATTTATTTTTCTTTTCTCTGTCCTTACAAAAAGCTACTTGCAAAACTGCAGCTGATAGACTCCAGGCTGCGCTATGGTGACTAGTAAGAGGATGAGGTCCTGTGCCTTCTTTTTAGCCCGAGACATGGATATAAGTGAGAGGTGTTTGATTGCAGTGAGTCGTATGGCGTGTGACGGAACGCAGCTAAACTCCCCAGGTTGTGTATAACATCGCATCCCGGTGCCGGTTCCCCTCACAGCTCTGTGCATCGGGTCAGAAGCAGCCTCCTGCAGTCGCACAGATGAGCAGGCTGCTGTCCCGACCCTTGTGCCTGGGCGTTCACCATTCCACACCTTCTTTAAACTCACTTCTGTTGAGTGTCTACCTTATCTCCTGGGCTTTGTGATATGTGCATTCATTTCCACCTCATTTAATATTTTAAAAATCCCCAGAAGAGAAGCATTGATATCTGTCTACATTTTGCAGTTAGGGAGACTGAGGCTTAGGGACTGTAAGCAACACCTTGCCCAGGATCCCAGCCGGCAGGCCACAAGCAGGGACTGCGACCTTGCCTGGTGTGATGTCCATTTGGCCCTGCATCCCTGTATCCCACGCTCCCTCGCTGGGCTCAAGGTGACAGACTATTCCCACCTCTTCCCAGTATTTACTGACAAATACGTTTTTACAGATAAATTGATTGAATATTTTTATAAGAGAGCATTTTTGATATTTCAGTCTGGGAAAAAATATTGGAAACCTAAATACATCAGTCAGAAAATCATCAGATTTCCAAAGAATGAAGGGATGAAGATTTTTTGGAGTGAGGGGTGTTAATGAATTTCTGACATGATCGGTTGCCAGGTGTATAATGCTGATTTTTAAAAACTGCCTCCTAAGGTGCTACGTGCCACCTTTCCTTTACCAAATGCTGGCAAATCCACACTTTCCTGCTTTAGTGAGAACACGGGTGGCGAGCCACCGTCCGGAAAGCAGTTTGATGTCGAGCAGACGTCACTGTTTCCTTCCGTAGGTATAAAAAAAAGACTTGATGTAGTCAGAGCACAGGTGAACTCACGTATCAACCAAGGTTTCTGCTGTCTGCCAGACTGCTTCTGTTGGCTGGAGGTGAGGCTGATGGGCTGGTGGGAGGTGGGGCGGTGCCCCCCGTGACTCCTCCCTGCACAGGGGCAGCCGTCGTGGGGCTTATGGGGGTGCTGGGCAGACATGGCCTTCCGTCTGCTTCATCTTCCGGGCCTGCCTGAATCCTGTATGTAGTTGGGTTTGGAGGCGGGCCGACCTCACTGATGATCTGGGGCCCTGAAGCAGACTCAGCTGGAGGGGAAGACCCCTCCCCTTACAGAAATGGCCACAAGTGGAGCCTCCAGTAGTGCAGGCCAGGCCAGGCCAGGCCGACCTCAGGGGTCGGAAGTCGTGAGGAATGATGAGGCTGAGCTGAGCCTGGCTGCTTCCCAACCTGCTCCTGCCAGGATGCTGTAGGGACTGGGGAGGACGGGGCTTGGATTAAGGAGAGATGGTGCCCCGGGCAGAGCAGCTCTGCACGGAGGGAGGGCATTCTGTCAGAGAGCTGGCAGGCCACAGGTGAAAGGCAGGTTCCCCTGGCTTCTGCAGAGAAGTGGTAGCTTGGAGGAGGCAACATGGGGCCCATGGTCCAAGGGCAGGGCATGTGGGCAGCGGCACCAGCCGCAGCCTGTGTGTGGTGTGGATGGCAGCAGCCGATGGGGCAGGATGCGGGCATGCAGGTGGCCTCTGCCATGTACCTGCATCTCCCCGTCCTCTCGTTTCCATCTCAGACTCCCCTGGGCCTCTGGGGCCTGTGCCTCGTACCTGGAGTCCCCACAGACAGACTGAGGGAGCCTGGGGACAGTGGTGGGACCAGGTGAAGTTCAACCACAGGTGCAGACCCTCCTGTTCCCAGGGATGATTAGGGAGGGAAGTTCCCTAGTGAGAGGAGCAGAGGGTGGGTTGCGGCCCTGAAATGGGAGCACTGGTGCAGCCCTGACTGGCTTGTGCCGCCTCATTCCATCAATGGCTGGAGAACACAGGCACGGGCCGAGGAAGTGCCGCCCAAGGGCTGGAGTCCACCGTGAAACATGCCTTCTCTTGTAGCTCCCTTCTGTCCCCACCGCAGCCTGAGAGATGCACAGACGGGGCAGCAGCGTTCACAGCAGTCAGGGCCCTGAGCCGAGGCTGCGCAGCAAGTAAAAGGAGGGCGGGGTGAGATGCGGCCGACTGCAGGCAGCGCCCATCGGGGACCCCACTCGTGCCCCGGGCTCCTCAGAGTAGCAGGTGGGCGTTACTCAGCCTACTCAGGTGGTTCTCACTTAATTAACAAGAAAAGGAACCCAGTGAACACCTGGGGGAGTAGTCCCCGGGGCCTGGGCTGTTACCAGGATAAGTGAGTTCATATTTGTGAAGCACGTAGGTGAAGACCACAAAGGCAGGGCGAGGTAAATGTTGGCAGAATGGTCTCGCCACCCATCACCTGGTAAGGTTTTGAAGCTGTTCATCTTTGATATGGGGTCAAGGCATTTCTGCGGACCTGAGTATCCCGCATGTAAATCACCCTTCTTATGTAAATTATTCCCAGCAATGTCCTCTACAGTTTCCAGCTGTAGTTTCAATGCACTGGATGGAGAACAGAAGACACGTGTGGAGCCGTGTGAGTGGAGAGGCTCCTAGATTTCTGTGGTTTCTCCCCCAACGTCGCACTTTGTTTTGCCTGCATCTAAATGGGCAGGGTTTTTAATAATGTGTTTTTACTGAGACTTCCTAACACATTCAACTTAGTTTTCCTGGTACCTTCTCTTTCTTTTACGTTTTTAATTAGAGTATTGGATTACACAGTACCCGTAACTGACAAACACGTTTGCTCCCTGGTGACTCCTCTCGTGGTTTAAGGTATTACTCAAAATATAAAGTGTAAATTTAGACATTTCAGTAAATTAATCTATCATCATAGGTGTTTGCGTTTTAACCTAATCATATGGATGCTATTATTTTTAATATTACTCATGCTTAGAGTTGTGTTCCTTGTTAAAACAACCAGAACTTAGAGAAAACTGTGAACTCAGTGCACATGCACTGAAAACGCCATCCGCTGATCAGTTATGTCTGCAGATCTAGAGGAAACCTTTCCAGAGCATCCCAGCATAATTCTAGGGATGCGGAAGAGCAGCCATATTTACACTTTTTCAAAACCAGTTGACATGGAGGTAGTGGACAGTGAGCCGGCCACAGCCTGAGACCAAGTGGCACATGGGCCCCTGTGCTCCCAAACCAGCAGGAAGACACATAGCTTTGTGTGGAGGCCCAAGGGTGCTGGGTGCAGCAGGAAAGAGCAAGGTGACTGGACTCCTGACCCTGTTAGAAGAGCAATCTTGCAGAAAGACTGCAGCTAAACTGGATGTAGTCCATCTCTTACATGGTATAAGAAAACATTATAAAAGCAGTATTTTTCAAGAAAGGAAATTTCAGAACTGTGGATAAAAGTATTTGTTCAACGTAGGCTCCCACATCATCCCTTCTCTGTCTGTAGATGAATATTTATGCATCAGAATAGCTAATTATGTTACCAATAAATCATCAAAGAGTGATTTTTAAAAGTTTTTGATATAGCATTTGCAACAGCAAAGAAGTAAACAGTCCACTTTAGATTGATTTTCGCCCTAAATGGTAATTTCTAAAAATCGAGTACACTTATCTCGACAATCTTTCTGTGTTTCATAGCAATGCCTATGAAATTGAATGGTTTCTTCACTTTAATGCGGTCCTTTCGTTGTCTACCCTACTGTTTTGTAAGTTTTTAAAATACTTACTTGCTTAAGGTCATTAGTACAGTGGATGCAATAGAGTAGAAAAATACAATCGACTTTGAGTCCGAAGCCTTGAGTTCTATTTTTGCTCTGCCGTTAGCACTTGTGGGACCTGAGGCAAGTTACTTAGCTGTCATGGTAGCAATTTTCTCCCGTGACCTCTATAATAATCTTCCTGAGTGTATAGTCTTTGGCAGCTAGATCATTTAACTTAGCAGTGTTTACACTGTAGGCTTTCAGCACATCTTCAATTCTGCCTTTTCACGTTTAGCCATTGTTTACTGCCTCTCACAAGGGTGTGTTATTGTGAAGATGCAACTTTTTCCTAATCTTTCATTCTCTCTTGGTGGTTTTTAGAAATTCTGATATTGATGTGGAGTCTCTTTTCCATAAAAGGGGAACATCAGTTAAAAAAGAAATATGATTGTTTAAGACTAATTCTTTGAAATATATTAAGATTTTCAATGGTCTATTGTATGGGTTAATTTTTATGTTTCATTTGAGAAAAAAAATTGTGTTGTGTTTGATTCTTTTATAATCTTGCTATTTTAAATTTTTTCTAACTGGTTCTATCAGTTATTGAAAGATTTAAAGTCTCCCACTATGATATTGGATTCCTCTATTTTTATTTGTTCTGTCAATTTTTGCTTTATATGTTTTTTGTGTAATTTTATTTAGGGCATACAAGTTTAGAATTTTTTTTTTGTTTTTCTGAACCTTTGTATTATTAAGTGGTGACCTTTGCTTCTTTTTCTCAGATCTATTTTGGCAGATATCAACATGGCTAAATCAGTTTCTTTTGTTGCTTGATGTGACATTTTCTGTTCTTTGCCTTCCTGTGTCATTAAGTTTTAGGGATATGCCTTATAAACAATGTTTGCTGATTTTAAAAAAATTCAGTCTAACAATCTCCAGCCGATGTCCATTATAGTTACTGTGAATACTGATCTACTTCTAATAATTCTTGTCATCTTTCTTTATACTTTTCTTTGGTACTACTTTCCTTCATCTCACTTTATGCTGTTTTGGGGGGTTTTGGTCATTTCTTGTTCTCTTGAGTGATTGTAAATCTTGTTTTTGCTCCATTTCTCTTCCTCTATTGTTTTAGAAGTTATATGCTCTTTTTCTACTCATACCATGTTGTTATTCTTGTTATTCATATTTAACAGAAATCTGAAATTAATTATTCAGTATTTCTCTATTCCAACAATATGAAAACCTTTTAAATCTATTTTAATCCCCCTTCTATCTTAGATATTTTGTTGGCCAGTATTTTAATTTTACCTTTGGGTATTTTTATTAACCTCAAAAGTAAATATTAGTATTATCATTAATGTCACACATATTTAGATGTTTTCTAGATTTTTGCCACTTATTTCTCTTAACTTTTTTTTTTATTTTTAAACTTCGAATTTGAGACCTTTCTTCTGGGATCGCTTTATTTTCCAAGTATGTCCTCAGAAGTTTCCTTAGTGAGGCTTTTGGAGGTAAATTCTCATGGTTTTAAAAATATTTTATTTTATTTTATTTACACCCCAAGTAGGATCTCATGGCTTGATTTACCTTAACATGCCTTTATTTTTGAGTAGCCGACTGAGCAGCTCTGGCCTGACGCATGTTGTTGTGTGCTGTCTCTGGATTCCTTTGTTGCCCTTGGGAAGTCAGCTGCCCAACTGTTGAAAGCACTGGAAACCCGTAACATTCTGTGTTTGTCTTTGGTGTTCTGCGTTTTTGCTACAGTGTGTCCAGGAGTGGATATATTTTTAATTATGGTTCTTGGAGATAGTTGTGCTTCCTGAGTCTGAGAATTTGTTTATTGATACCGTGCCTGCTGTCTTCTGTTTTTCGTGTGCACCCCACTTAAGGGTACGGCGAACCCTCTCAGCCTTTCTCCCACATTCCCATGCCACAGTCTCTGCTGCGTCCTGGGTTCTTTCTTCACATCTTTATTCCAAATGATTAATTCTCACCACTTATTTCCAATCTGTTAAATTGCCAACCGAGACTTTCATTTCAACAGTCATAATTTTTACTTTTAGACACTTTATTTAATTTTTTTAGGAAGATTCTTGGTAAATTGTGATAAGTCTTTTGTTGCCTGCTCATAACCCAGCTTTTATTTCTTTGAACATTGCGATTCTAGTATCTGAAGTCATTGGAATGCTAATTTGCTCTGTTCTCTGGGCCTGCCCTCATTCAGGCCACTGTCTTCATGGGTTTGTCCTGGGTCACAGGCTCCTATCAGGCTGCTCTAAGTCTGTGGGGCCTCCAAGGGGCTGGCCTGTGGGTGCGTTCCTCCAGAGATGATTCTCATTTGTTTCAGAAAATGTCCAGGGTGGCCCAAAACCTAGGACTTCTTTAAGTTAGATTCTTGGCTTAGGATTTCGTGGACCACACCAGTAAATTCAAACTCAGACTTTTGTAAGGATCAACGCAGTTTTCAGGTTCTCAGCGTAGACTCTATTTTTTTATAAGAGCCATAGCGGAGATAAACAAGTGTTTTTTGTTTTTGACATTTTTCTATGCATGCCAGCTGGAGAATAATGTTTTCTAGCTCATTCCTGTAATGAGGATGTGGGTTTTAAGGAGCCTGGCTTTTTGCAGAGGTCCTAGTATCCCCTCTTTACCTTTTGTGGACCAAAAGCTTACTCTCCTGTTCCGTGTGTGGCCTTCAGGTTCCCAACAGAGGCCAAGGTTGAAGGGTAACCATGGTTTATCATTTTGTTTTCAACAACAGCTTTACTGTTTGCTCTCAGTCATATTCTTCACTTCCCTGAAAGCATAGCTATGCCTTTAAAAATATATCTAAGTATTTTAGAGAGCCAGGTTTTTTTGTTTTTTGTTTTTGTTTTTTTCAGAATTAGCTGTATTGCTAGAATCCAAAGTCCTAGAGTCTATTGATACATGAAAGAGAATGTGAACAAAGATACTGTAAGGTAAAATAATCCTAAACCTTTACTTCCGTCCCTGGGCTTCCCATAACAATATCACACTGCCTGGTAGCTGTTTTCACCTAGATAGCTCTGACATCTCAAAAGCAGCACAGTCTAAACTGTGTTCTCTGAATTACTCATGTCAGTGGATGATGTCGCCAGTGGTGTAGAGTCTAGGAGACTTTGTCAGTCAGGGTCAAGAAACCACCCTAGATACAGGCGCACCTCATCTTATTGCACTGGGCTTTATTGTGCTTCTCAGACATTGTATCTTTTGCAAACTGAAGGTTTGTGGCAACCCTGTGTCCATCAAGTCTATTGCCCCATTTTTTCAATTACACGTGCCAACTTTCAACAGCACGTCCCACCCTGTGGCACATTTTGGTAATCTCACAATATTTCACCTTTTTTCATCATTGTTGTATCTGTTGTGATGCTCTGTGGTCAGTGGTCTTTGATGTTCCTATTGTAATTGTTTGGGGGCTCCACGAGCCGTGCCCATGTAAGATGGCGAAGTGAATCTGTGTGTGTTCTGAGTGCTCCATCAACCGGCAGTTTCCCATGTCTCTCCTTTTCCTCAGGCCTCTCTATACCCTGAGAACGATGATATTGAAGTCAGGCCAATTAATAACCCTATAGTGGCCTCTAAGTGTTCAATGAAAGGAACATCTCTCACTTTAAATCAAAAGCTAGAAGTGATTAAGCTTAGTGAGGAAGCCAAGCCTCAGCCAAAAGCTGAGGTAGACCAAAATCTGGGCCTTGCACACCAATTGGCCAAGTTGTGAATGCAAAGGGAAAGTTCTTGAAGGAAATTAAAAGTGCTGCTCCACTGAACACACAAATGATAAGAAAGCCAAACAGCCTTACTGCTGATAATGGAGAAAGTTTCAGTGGTCTGGACAGACGATCCAAACATGCACAACATTCTTTTAAGCCAAAGCCTAATCCAGAGCAAGACCCCAACTCTCTTTATTCCGTGAAGGCTAAGAGGAGTGAGAAAGCTGCAGAAGAAAAGTTGGGAGCTAGCAGAGGTTGGTTCCTGAGGTTGGAGGAAAGAAGGCATCTCCACAGCATAGGAGTGCAAAGTGGAGCAGCAAGTTCTCCCGAAGATCTGCCTAAGATCAGTGATGAAGGGGGAACACGTCAGAACACTAAACAACAGATATTCAGTGTCAGTGAAATGCCTTATATTCGAAGAGTATAAGCCATCCAGGACTTTCATAGCAAAAGAGAAGTCAAAGCTTGGCTTCAAAGCTTTAATGGACAGGCTGACTCTCTCATTAGGGGCTAAATGGAGTTGTTGACTTTTAAGTTGAAGCCAATGCTCATTTACCATTCTGAAAAAACCTAGGCCTCTCAAGAATGATGCTACATCTACTCTGCCTATTCTCTATAAATGGAACAACAAAGCCTGGATGACAGCACATCTGTTCATAGCATGGTTTAGTGAATATTTTCAGCCCCCTCTTGACACCTACTGCTCAGGGACAGATTCTTTTGGAAATTACTGTCCATTGGCAATGCACCTCGTCACCCAAGAGCTCTGAAGGGGTGGTACCAAGAGCCAAATGTTGTTTTCATGCCTGCTAGCACAGGATTCATTTTGTAGCCCATGGATCAAGGAATAATTTCAACTTTCAAGTCTTATTATTTAAGAAATACATGTCTTAAGGCTGTTGTTGCCACTGCCAGTGATTCCTCTGATGGGTCTTGGCATAGTAAATTGAAAACCTAGAAAGGATTCACCATTCTAGATGCCATTAAGAACATTTGTGATTCCCAGGAGGTGGTCAAAATACTGACATCAATAGGAAGTTAATGGGGGAAGTTGACTCTGGCTCTTGTGGACGAGTTTGAGGGGTTCAAGACTTCCATGGAGAAAGTCACGGCAGTTGTGGTAGAAATAGCAAGAGAACTAGAATTAGAAGTGGAGCCTGAAGTTGGGACTGAATTGCTACAATCTCACCGTCAAACTCGAATGAATGAGGAGGTGCTTCTCAAGGATGAGCAAAGCAAGTGGTTTCTTGAGATGGAATCTACTCCTGGTGGAGACGCCGTGAACACTGTTGAAATGATAACATAGGATTTAGAATATTACGTAAGCCAGGTTGATAAAGCAGTGTTAGGGTTTGAAAGGACTGACTCCAATTTTGAAAGAAGTTCTACTGTGCATAAAGTGCTGTCCAATAGCATCACGTGCTGGAGAAATCTTTCATGAAAGGAAGAGTCAATAGATGCAGAAAACTTCATTTTGGTCTGAGAAACTGCCATTGCCACTCCATCCTTCAGTAGCTGCCACCTGATCAGTCAGCTGCCATCAACACTGAGGCAAAACCCTCCACCAGCAAAAAGATGACAATTCCCTGAAGGGTCAGGTGATTGTTAGTGTTCTCTAGTAATAAAGTATTTTAAAATCAAGGTATTCCCAATAGCTTTTTAGACCATAATGTTTTTGGACACTTACTCGACTGCATTATAGTGTCAGTGTAACTTTTACATGCACTGGGAAACCAAAAAATTCATGTGACTCTCTTTTTGCCATATTAATGTTATCGTGGTGGTCTAGAACCAAACCTGTAATAAGTGTGCCTGTGTTCCAGAAAGCGGGGATTTCATCCAGGGAGGAAACACAGATCTTAGTTACCATGGGAAGCAGCTGCCACCCCCGCATGGAGACGCAAAAGGAAAAGGTAATAAACCTGGAGCTTAGAGGAGGTGCCCCGCAGAGCACACACTGGCACACGCCGACACACACCAGGCCCTCTGCAGGAGCATTGGCATCCGCAGAGCAGGTCTTCTGAGAGCCTCTTTGGAGCTGAGACCCTGCGGCGAGCATCCATGTGGGCACAGATGGGCTTGCACCCTGCTCAGCCTGAGCCCCGACATCCCCTCTTGTTTCGTCCCCGCTCTGTGCTTTCCAAGTCCTTGTTATAAGGGCAAAATGGAGGCTACAGCCTCTAAATCAATACAGACTCATATCTCTGCCCATCTGGACAATGTGGACAGCCAAGTGTCCTGCTCAGAATTTTGCCTCCTGGTATGATTTCTCTTTACCAGTTGTCGTCAGAGACACTTCTTCAGGGAGCACTTCCCATTGCTGCAGCTCATGAGGCCGCGCTGTGTGCAAGCCAAGGGTCGGTGCTCCCGAGCTGAGGGCTGGTGCTCCTCTTCATTCGCGGTGCTGGGGAGCTTCCCAGGAGAACAGAGGCAATGCAGCGACGCCAAGGCAGAGGGAGCTGCTACCCGTAGTTATGCCACCTGCCTGTGCCTCAGGACCTGCTTGAACACAATTTTGTTTGGACGAAGTGAGATTTCCACGCAGTGACTGAGTGCGATGACTGAGTGTGATGATTGAGTGTGATGATTGAGTGTGATGACTGAGTGCGATGACTGAGTGTGATGATTGAGTGCGATGACTGAATGCGATGACTGAGTGCGATGACTGAGTGCGATGACTGAGTGCGATGATTGAGTGTGATGATTGAGTGCGATGATTGAGTGTGATGATTGAGTGTGATGATTGAGTGCGATGATTGAGTGCGATGATTGAGTGTGATGATTGAGTGCGATGATTGAGTGCGATGATTGAGTGTGATGATTGAGTGCGATGATTGAGTGCGATGATTGAGTGTGATGATTGAGTGCGATGATTGAGTGCGATGACTGAGTGCGATGACTGAGTGTGATGACTGAGTGTGATGACTGAGTGCGATGATTGAGTGTGATGATTGAGTGTGATGATTGAGTGTGATGACTGAGTGCGATGACTGAGTGTGATGACTGAGTGTGATGACTGCGATGACTGAGTGTGATGATTGAGTGTGATGACTGAGTGCGATGACTGAGTGTGATGACTGAGTGTGACTGCTGCTTCTGCCTGCGCTTAGGGCTTGATGTCAGACCACACGCGTTTTGTGGTGTGCAGTGCTCAGTGTACAGCATGCCCACATGATGGAGTGGGTAGGGAAGCCAGGAGCTGTGTCCGGACAGGAGAGAAGTTACATGCAGAAGGGACACTGCTCGCCTCCCACGCCTCACTGGCTGGCCTGTGATTCTCCCACGGGCCCCCCAGAGGCCCCACACAGCATGCTTGTTCACCCCGACACGGGGTGCCAGTGGCCATGCAGGTCTTCACAGCCCGCCATATGACAGAGGTAGGCTTTATGTCATATGTTACCTCCCAGATTCAAAAAGCCCCACCAAAGTCGGCCTCGTGGTGGTGAAGATGCCCCCATCTGCTCCACATCACCAGACCTTGAGACCTCCCTAAGCCAAGGGGAGCCGGCTTACTTCCCACCTGTGTGCACCTGTGTTGTTCAGGCATCTGAGGTGCCCGATGCTTCCTGGTCAACAGACCCCAAGCGCATGCTGTCCTCAGTGTGCTTTCTGTCCTGTGATTGAGGTCTTTGTGGATGAGGTCAGGCTGTATTGGTCTGGGCAGGAAGTGGAAACAGCAGGTTAAACAGGGAAGTTTAGTATAAAGAAGCGCTAAGTGTGGTAGAAGAGTCACAGGCGTCAGGTATTAAGAAACTCCCTCAGGTCACCCCGGACGGAGCAAGAGCAACTCAGGAAGGAAGATCTTGGCGGGGCGCAAACCTCAGCCCACCGTGCAGCAGAGGTGGCTGCTCTGGCCAGGCTGGAGCTGGTCCACAGTCGCTGGATTGGCAGGAGGCTGTCCTCTGGATTGCAGGTGGGGAGTAGGTGGTCACAGCTGACAGCATGCTGTGCCGAGGGTGTGGGAACCCTCTGGGCTGTAGGCAGGGTACAGATAGGCCCCATGGGTGCCTTCAGAGGGAACCAGGACACTGGCATGGGCTCCAGGCCTCCCGGAGCTGGTGTGGGCAGGAAGTCTTGGGGGGCCAGTCTCTGGATTGAGAGGCTCATGGAAAGGCTATCACTGGACTGAGGTGACGGGGTCACAGAAGGACCAAGGGCCCAGTGTTGGGGCCACGCTTCCCTGCACACACTCACAACCACTCCAGGACTGTGGCGTGGAAGGCCCTGCCTCCTGCAGTCTCCCTCCAGGGCCTTTGGCTGAGAACAGGGCGCATCTCCAAGGAGAGCAGCCGAACAGTCTGTGCTACACAAGGCATGGTCTGCAGGGCGCCTACAGCACCTGAGGCGGCAAGTGGGTCACTGGCACAGGTGGATGGAGCCAGCCAATTTCTTCCTTAAAGGGCCAGAGAGTAAATATTTTAGGCTTTGTAGGCCATTCGGTCTCTGTCTTATATTCTCCTCTGTGTCCTTTGATGTCTTTAAAAATGCAGAACCACTCTTAGCTCACGGGGTGCAGGCCAGATGTGCCTGATGGGTACAGCATGTTGGCCCCAGGCCTGAGTCTTGATGTAGGTCTGCAGCAGGACGTGAACAGGTACTGCTGGCCTTGCCAGGTGACAGCGAATGGCTTCCGGTGGCCCTTCACATTGGTGGTGTAGACCAAATTGCTAGATCAATCTTTGCATCAGAAGCCAGGGCCTGCATTCTTGTGTAGACGTGCTCTGTGACAGCAGCGTATCTGAAATGGCCGTGTTGGGGTTGCCCACCTGATTAAGTTTACGATCATGCACTGTCATTCTCCGAGAACCCTCTGCCGCTACGCAGGCCAAACAGCTGGGTTTGGTGGGGTGTGGTCAACGGCAGCACCCGGCATCTTTCCCAACCTCCATGGTGGTCCTAACTCTCCATCCCACCAACACTGCAGTGCTGCTTTCGGTGGACTATTTTCATGGGTGAGGGAATGTCCCGGGGCGTCCCTCTGGTCCTTCCTGTCATCACTGGCTCTGTAGCCATGGAGTGGGTGCTGTGTGGTCGTCCTGCCAATGCCAGGTCCGTCTATTCCAACGCACATGCAGGGATTGGAGAAATAACCGCAGGTTGGATACACTGACCCCACTGGGTTCTCTGAGGTGGACTTGGGCCACAACCTCCAGGTCTCTGCTTGGGGCCGTAGACCCTGTGATGTGTTGGGTCCAGCAGGACTGGCATTGATTCAGGGTCTGGGGTAGTTCCCTCTCCCCATGGTCAGCTCTCCTATAAAATAGCCATGGGTCCTTCCCCAAGGGGACCTGGGTTCCCCTAAACCGAGGGGCCATAGGCCTGTGAGCTGGCTTAGGTGAAGAGCTGAGAGAGGCCGCGCCTCTGCACTGTGGTCATCAGGCCAGCTTTCTGTCTCTGCCCTGAGCCTTTCTGGCATGTGGAGTTGGGGCTGAGCAGCCTGCCTGTCTTTTTCTCCCTTGGCCTCTGCCGCAGCTCCATCTGGTCTAGACTGCTCTGATTGGCATCTCATGCCTGCGCCCACTGTATCTCTGGAGCTCACGGCCGGCGAGCCCCTGACACCCCCACTTCTCAACACCCTCTTCCTGTTGGGGCAGCAGCCTGTTGTGATGCTGGCACCACCTCCTGCTGCCTCCTGGCCAGCAGAGCTTGTCAGAGGCGCGGGTGCCCCTCACGAATGCCTGGAGGATAAGAGACCTGATGTCATCCTTATCTTGCTCATCAGCCTTGCCGCCTTCTGCAGTCGGTCTCTGCCCCTGCACGCTCAGGAGCTGCAATCTGTACATGGTGCCATCCCTAAGGCGTTTAAAAGGCCATCGAGGAAGATATTTTTAGGCCCAGATTTTCAGGCATCCTGTCGTGCACCCCGAGGCATACCTGCATCAGGTGAGCGCCCAGTGAGGCTGTCGTTTGTCCTCATCCCTCCTGCTCAGCTCCTACCAGACTCAGAGATGGCTGCAGGCTCTAAAAATAGCCCCATCTTAATGTACTGCTTGTGCAGCCTGGAAGCCTCCTCCTCCTCCAGCTGGGGATCAGATTAAGTCCCCCAGGCAGGGCATTGTTCACCCTTTAGCCGGCCTGACTGGAGCTACTATTCATGCTCACAAAGGCTCTAATCTCCTTTGAATTCCTGTAAGCCTTTTGCCTGGTAATCCCTTCCAGCAGGCAGCACAGGCGGTCACGAATATGCCTCCATCCCTTCATTTTGCCCTGATTATCTCTTTATCTCTTTAAGGGTCTTTAGCTTTTGTGTTAACATGTAAAAAGTAGGTAGTGGCATCAAATTGGCTTTAAAGACACAACTTGGAATTTTCTCTTTCAAAGCAGGGGGCTGTTATGGGAGTCAGGAGGCTCCATTCATTCTGGACATCAGTGCTAATGAGCCGTTTGAACTTGGAAAATCAGTGGCTTCACTGGGCCTCAGTTTCCTCATTTGTGAAATGAGGGGGCTGTGTTCATTCAGCATGATATCGGCGTTCCCTTCCAGCCCAGGTATCCTGTGGTTCTCTGACTTCTGTCGGCACAGACGTGGTGTCTGTGGGCAGTGCTGCTGTGGTTTGTGCCATAGGCCTGGTTTTATGTGGCAGCCTTAAGCCCTGCCCTCTGCTGGCTCCTAGTCATTGTGATGCTAATTCGGCACAGGAAGTTACATTTTCAGGACCCCAGTTCAGGAGTGTGTGAAAAACACAGATGAAAGACGAAATGCCTCCCTGCTTGTTACAGCGTTTTCCTTCTAAAGATCAGGTTTTGCTTCTTAAAAGCTCCTTCGTTTCTGTGATGGCTGCTGGATGTGTGTTGAACACTCTTGGGATCCAACAGCTACAGAAATCCTCCGAGTTTCAGAGCCGATGAGTGTGTCTCCATGGGTGCTTCTTCCTTAGTGCTGTTTACCTTCCATTTCATCTGCCTCTGAGGATATGGAGAGTTTCTGGAGGTACGAATGCCTACCGTATTTCCTGAACCCCAAGCACACTCCTTATTCAGCAACGTGCGCAGCTCTGTTCATTTCTTTGGGTGGCAATGCCAGAGACACCTGCTGTCTGCACACACCTCTAATGTTCTCTGATCTTCCTCAGGGTGATTTCTGGTGTTCACATTCTTTACTAAGGCATTTTGAACTCATCTTGTACCCACCAGATTTTCAGACTAAATTCTAGAAGGGCAATTTTATAATCTTTTGGAAAATCTAAGTACATTTTTCATACACTAGAAATTTCATTAATTTTATTTTCCTTTTATTTACCAATTTTTAGAAAAATGCATTGAGGCCAGGTACGGTGGCTCAAGCCTGTAATCCCAGCACTTTGGGAGGCCGAGGTGGGTGGATCACGAGGTCAGGAGTTCGAGACCAGCCTGACCAACATGGAGAAACCCCGTCTCTACTAAAAATACAAAAATAAGCTGGGCGTGGTGGTGGCGCCTGTAATCCCAGCTACTCAGGAGGCTGAGGCAGGAGAGTTGCTTGAACCCAGGAGGCGGAGGTTGCAGTGAGCCGAGATGGCGGCACTGCGCTCCAGCCTGGGCGACAGAGTGAGACTCCATCTCAAAAAAAAAAAAAAAAAAAAAAGAAGAAAAGTGCGTTGGTTCCGTAGTGTTTTGCAAAGGAACGGGGTGAGGTTGTCTTCGTGTGTCACATGACCTTGCACGTGGCTAACACCGTTGATGCTTCCACCCACTGCAATTCCCTTTTTTGATCTGTCCTGCCCCAAGGAAGCCTCCTGTGGCCGCTGCTTTTGACACTTCCCTAGCAGTGCTGGGAGCTTCCTTATTTGCCAGACACAGGAAAGCCTTTATTTATCCAGTTCTTCTGGGGCATGGCAAGCTGAAGATGATTAGGACATTCATTACAATATGGAAGCAGCTTGGGTATGCATCAAGGCTAATAAGCCGGATGAACGGATAAAGAAACATGATACAAATAGAGCACTGCTCAGCCCTAAGAAGGAAGGAAATCCTGCCATTTGCAGCAACATGGATGAACCTAGAGGTCTTCAGTGAAATAAGCCCAGCACAGTCAGACACCACGCAATCTCACTGATATGCAGAATCTAAAAATACTGAAGTCACAGAAGCAGAGTAGAAGGTGAGACCAGAGGAAAAGGGAGATGTTGGTGAAAGGATACAAAGTTTCAGTTAGGTGGAGAAATGAGTTCTAGAGATCTATTGGATGTCTTGGTGACTACAGTTAGTAGCAATGTATCATGGTAACTGAAGTTATTAGCATTGTATCATATACTTGAAAATTGTTAAGAGAGTAGATTTCAAGTGTCTTCACAACAAAAAATAAGTATGCAAATATGAATTGGCTTAACTTAGCCATTCCACAATGTATACACATATCAGAACATTATGTTGTATACTATAAATATATGCATTTTTAAATTTGTCAAATAATAAGAAAGTTCATGTTGCTGCAGCATCATTTGTTGGGACACAGAGCCATCTGGAAATACTGGGTTCCATGCCTCTGTGTGCTATTATCGGGGCAAGGAAACTGACAGAGGAGCTGGGTCCAGCACTGTGCTGCTTCCTGGGGAAGGTGCTGGCCGCACGGTGCTGCTTCCTGGGGAAGGTGCTGGCCGCGCCATGCTGCTTCCTGGGGGAGGTGCTGGCCGCACTGTGCTGCATGCTCTTGCTGCATGAACCCGGCACACCCGGGTGGTGTGGTGTGATGTGGATAGGAGATCCTGGGTCCACTCCTGCTTGTTGCATAGTGCGGTTCTGGGGCTTCTCTGATTATGTGCGTTTGTGGTGGTGGGGCCATTGCGGGGTGGTCTCTGGTCAGGGCATCAGGTTGCTGGCTTTGTTTTTGCAGCCAAGAAAGGCAAAGTCATACTTGGAATAAGTATCGGGTGAACCCCTTCCCGTTCTCAGGATGGAAGGGGCCCTAGGCATCACCTTGCCGCATGCAACACCATGAGTCTCCAGGTTCTCAGTCTTTTTCCTTCCAGGCTTCTAACCAGTCACCAGGCAGTTGGTCATGCCCTTGAGCATGGGCCACTTTTTGCCCGCTGTGGGGATGGCCAGAGCAGTGCTGGGAGCCCTGCCTTTCTTCACAATCACCTTTCCCTCCATGCTCTTCCAGCCCTCTCCTGAGTGTAGCCATCTGACAGCGCCTGCCCATGTCTGGCTTATGCCCTCTCCTGAACTCATTGATCTATAAAGCAGCTCAGGTCTCTTCTCCTTCTTCAGCTAAAAGTACAGGACTCCCACATGGCCACAGGCATGAGTGCAGGGAGGGTCTGGGGCGGGGAGGTCATGTATGGTTTGGGCACCCACCATACAGCTTTCTGGTGCCCTCTGGTCCTGCCTGACTGTGTCCTGTGTGCGCCGTCTCTACTTTGTAGTAAATCACTGCTGGCCCTGCCCAACCCTGTGACCTGGTGGCTATGACTGAGCTCTTCTCATGAGTGACACCTGGCACTTGGTGCCCCATGGTCAGGAGCTCCGTTATCAGGACCTGGAAGCATGGTCACAGCTGTTTATCAAAGATGTGGTTCTGTGCTGCAGATGGCATGGCTTGCTCCAGAGCCCCAGGACCACATGGTGACTCCACCCAGGCTCTCCACAAAGTCCACACTGCATGCTTTCTACCACCGACAACATGCTTTCTACCACCGACAACATGCTTTCTACCACCGACAGCTTCCACACCAGCAGGTCTACTAGGCGTCCCCAGAGGCGGGGCTGCCTCTCCCCAGCCTGATCTTGCTGCAGTGCCCTCTTGGCCTAAGCTGGCAGCTTTACGTGCTACCCCAGCATCTGGGCTGGCCCAGCCTTCCTAGGTGTGTAACGTGCCACCTCTAGAATGAAGAGGCCTGCCAGGCATTGCAGCGTCATTTCTGCTTTTGCTCTGGAGGGTAGGTCCTGGTGTCCTCAGCAGAAGTAACAGGTCCTGGAATCACCATAGCCTGTGTCTCCTGCCGTCTTGCCAAGGTCTTCTGCATGCTCCTCCTACCTCGTCACTGTGATGTCATGAATGCAGTGGGTCCGTGTGATGTTCTCTGGGCTGCCCAGACCTCTTTGAACTATATTATGGTAGAAAATGGGAGACCAGCACAGCTCTGTGGCAAGAGTGTATACTGTTTTCCTTTGCTCGTGAATGCGGATGGTTTTCTCATCTTCTTTCTTCATTGGGATAGGACAGGATGCATTTGGTGGTCCGTGTGCACACATCATGTGCCTAAGGGCCTGGGAATCTGCTCTAACAAACAAGACTCCATGGCTGGCACTGTGGATCTGAGCAGGCTCCTGCTTTGCTGAGCTGAGAGTCATCCACAGTCATTCTCCAGGGCCCATTGGCTTTCTGCAGAAGCCAGTGGTGAATTCAGCAAAGCCACACCTACTTCATATCCTTGATCCTTAAAGTAAGCACAGATCTCTACCACTCTTTGATGGGATGGGGAGCGCAGTTTCAGAGGCTTCTATGTGACCTTCCCATTAACTCCACGGGCCACAGACCCAATATGGACTTGTCATAAACTGCCCAGTATGTCAATCCTATTTGACCTTAACAGACCCTGGAATTGCCCACTGGGTGCATCCATAGACCCAACGGATCTGCGGTAAGCCAGGCTTTGCCTAGGACTTTACTTATTATCTGGTGTCCCCATGCCCCACTCGGGCCAGAGGACACTGGGACACTTTGGGTTGCTGGGCCTCTGTGCGTGTCTTTGTGTTCAGCAGACCTGGAAATGTGTGGGAATTACCCTTTGCCCAGGGAATGGCATTCAGGAAATGGCAGTGGGTCCCTTTGGTACAGACTGGGGTAATTGTTGCAGTGTACACCTGCCCTAGGGTTGCAGGTTCCTAACTCGTGGGGAATCAGACCATCTTTATAGTCAGTGAGTTCCAGCTCTGAAGCTGGCTCCAATCTGGAGCTGGGTAAGGGATCATGACTGTGAGTGGGGTGACTTCCCTCAGCCTTCCGCTCATTCATTCTTGTTTTCTTTTTAATATGTATGTGTGCTATGTATGTTTGCATGCCTGTGTGCATGTGTCAGGCAGGCAGTACTCTCCTTGCATGCCTGTCTGTTTCGCCGCTTGGAATACCATCTCCATTAACTGTCTCCACAGCCCTCTGCCAGTTGAGCTTCCTTGGCCGGCACTCTGGTCTCGATGGTCATTATGATAATCGCTACCCCCTGACTTCTGGCAGTTACATCCCGTCACCCGACCACAATTACTTGGGGCTGGGTTTCACCGCCCAAGTCAGAAAGCGGCCACAAGGCTTATTATTAACAAGCCAAGCTTTGTGACAGCTTCTTCTAAGAGTGGAATTATTGGGTCATCTGGTAAGTGAATGTTCAACTACAAAAGTGTTTTCCAAAATGTGTGTACTGTTTTACACTCTTTTTTACAATCTGTGAGAGATCCAGTTACTGTACATCTTTGCCAATACTTGCTACTGTTGGTCTTTTTTAAATGAAAATTTCACCATTCTAGTAAGATGTGTGGTGAATCTCATTTGGTTTCACTTTGCCTTCTTCCAATTATTAATCATGTTGAGCATCTTTTCTAGTGCTTGTTGAACATTCATATGTTTTCTTTTGTGAAGTGTCTGATTTGGTGTTAGGTACATTTTAAAAAACTAAGGGTTGTTTCATTATTAAGCTGTAGGAGCTCCTTATATACATTCTGGATACAGGCCCTTTGTCAGATGTATATATTATGAATATCTCCCCCTGGTCTCCCTCCCTCCCTCCCTCCCTCCCTCCCTCCCTCCCTCCCTTCCTTCCTTCCTTTTTTTTGGTTTTTGTTTTTGTTTTTGATGGAGTCTCGCTCTGTTGCCCAGGCTGTAGTGCAGTGGCGCGATCTCAGCTCACTGCAACCTCCATCTCCCAGATTCAAGCAATTCTCTTGCCTCAGCCTCCTGAGTAGCTGGGATTATAGGTGCCCACTACCATATCCAGCTAATTTTTGTATTTTTAGTAGAGATGGGGTTTCACCATGTTGGCCAGGCTGCTCTCAAACTCCTGACCTCATGATCTGCCTGCCTTGGCCTCCCAAAGTGCTGGGATTACAGGCGTGAGCCACCACGCCTGGCCAGTGCTTCATTTCTTTAATAGTGTCTTTCTAACAGCAGAGTTTTTAATTTTGATTTTAAAGAAGTTATAAATGTTGATGAAGTCCAATTAATAGGGTCTTTTGGTGAATAGAAGTTCTTAATTTTAATAGATTCTATGTTATTGTCTTTTTCTGTATGATCCAGCTTTTTTTCCCCTGCCATTTAAGAAATCTTTGCTTGTTCCAAGGCTGAGAAGATATTCTACTATGTATTCTAGAAAAGATTTGTATTATTTTATCTTTACATCTTTATCATCAGTCTATCTGGAATTGGTTTTTGAGTATGTGATGAGGTAGGATACAAGTTTATTTTCTTTCATATGGATATACAATTGATCCAGCATCATTTATGGAAAAGACCATCCTTTCTCCACTCTGAGTGTTATTTTTCTAGTAAATCAAGTGACCATCTTTCTAAGGGTCTGTTTCTTTCCAGCTTCCAAAACTTCATTGCTCTTCTTATCCTTGTGGGTTTATGTTTTTAAAAGAAAATAGAAACAAAAACCCCTCTTTGTTACAACATTAGAAAGGTTTCAGAATGAAAGTTTTCAGAATGAAAGGTTTCAGAGTGAAAGTTGAAGTGAGTGTAGGAAGTTGAAGTGAGTGTAGATTCTCTTAACGATATTTTCTGGGAGGTTCCTCCATTGCCTTCTCTACTCTATGAAGTTGATGGACTCTGGGGAGAGAGGTGAATAGCGCTAGACGAACTGGTTATGTGGAAACTTCGCTGTCCAACTAGTCACTTAAATATCATCTCTGGTGTAGGCTTTGAAGGAAGGTAGCTTACCTGAGAGTGGAAAATCTTATTTCACATGCACCACTTTTGCTTTATTGAGGGCAACATGGAGTTTGGCGAGCTGGCAGTTACAGGAAAGTCACTTTGTTTACACCTGAAAAGAATTTGCCAAAGAAGGAATTTGTTGGGGATGTGGTGGGGAGTGTCTGCCATTAATAATTTCTTCCACAGAATAGCTGTTTTTACTATACCCTCCCTTTGTCATCTTATATATTGCATTCATTTTGAAGTACAGCCACAATTTAGTGCTCCTTTTATTAGTTCTATCATTTGTAAGATTAGACATGTATTTTTCTGCCATTTAGAAAGATTAAGATAATCTCCACCTCGTTGGATTAGTGTGTGCTGGTGGGTTAGGCATTCCGTTTTTTCTTTCCTACTCTAAATTGCCGACTTTCTCTTCGGTTATTTGCGTGTTTCCAGGAGTGCCATTGCCAATCTCATGAGCTCTACAGAAGACCGTGTAACTGAAAATTTCAGCAAAATAAATAAATAAATAAATAAATAAATAAATAAATAAAATTCTCATGTAGACGGAACTGTCTGTACACTCCATTTTTGTAAAGTTGGAAATGTTAACATTGTATGAGTATATGATGAAGGATTTTTTTTTTCTTTAAGCCACAATTGCGTGTTCTTTTAGACCCAACATGGTATATAAAATGGGCACTGAATTTGGAATCAGAAAATCCTGGTTGAAATCTTAATCTTTTAACTTCGTATCATTCGATCATGGTTAACAATGGTAATAATAATATTCACAAAGCTAGATATTTTGTCATTGAGTTCGTTGCTGCATTTCTTGGTTGATTAGTTGATATTCAGATTGCAGGAGCATCATCATTATCAGTAAGTGATACATTTTCGATTGTAACATAAGGTCATTGTTATTTTGTAATGCCATACTGTTTTTCTTCTTGACTACTCATGGGATGTTTTTTTGTTCTAACACAATATATAATATTTTTATATTCTTCACTTGATATAAGTTGATGATTTAATGTTGAATCCTGTTTGCTATTTTACTACTATTCATTAAAGGCCATCTTTAAAAGGGAGAGGTGTTTAGCACATACTCAATTTAAAACTAAATGGAAAGCAAATTCGGAAAGGATTTATCTTCAAGAATTCAATGTTAAATCTAATTTTTAAAAAAACTTATATTGAGAAATTTTCTAGAGAGTCAGAGACCTAGAGCCTGGCACCTTCCCTGAAAACAAGTGACCCCAGTCTTTCTAATGCAAGTTGAGTCTCTTTATCCACAAAGTAGCTTTTCTAGGTACTCTAGATTCCTGGAGCATCTTAAAAATAAAGAGTGTCAAGACTCAGGGAGACCGAACAGCCACCAGCAGGCCCACGTAAGGATGGGACTCCCATTTCTAGGAGAAGGGGCTGTATTGATGACACAGTGAGACGGGGCTGCTGCCTGTTGTGTGCCGGGGCTCCAGGCCTCAGCCTGCAATGCCTCTGAATGGCGTTACCTTCCAGTCCCAGACACTCATCACTTTAGGTAAACTGAGGCAGAATAACATGAGTGACAGGATTTCCAAATGGAATATTGCTCAGTGTGCTTAATAGTCATTTAAGGTGATCTCATACAGCTATGGGGAGAACACCCATTTAATGCCAACCTTAGACACCAGCTGCATGTGTGGTGATTATATCTTTAGTCCCCCATTTCACTCCCTTTTTTGAAGAACTATTGAAGAAGAACGGAAGGAAATCGATTTTGAGGGAATTAAATTTTCTTTTGAAACAGCATGATGGTGTTTAAAACAAAGAGAAAGTGAGCGAACAGGATGCCGATGACAGACCGTGCCGGGTTCTGCCTGCCGACTCAGGCTGTGCTTCTCCCTGCTCTGTCTTTGCTGCCTGCAGTCATAAATATTTTAAAGAGCAGATGCGCCCTGCTTATGGATTTGTGTAAATGTGGGTGTGCTGTCTGCAGAATGCGGGGCACACCGTGCTCTGTTGACATTATCCATTATGCTCTGTTGCTCAGCTTCAGACAGCAAAGTCCTGACATGTGCAGCCGTGTGGAGGATGCCGAAGGAATTGGAATCAGGCAGCCACGAGTCCCCCGATGATTCATCCAGCACGGCGCAGACCCTGGAGCTGCTCTGTCACCTTGACAACACAGCCCACAGCAACATGGCCTGGTAGGACTTTGCATATTTCATGCGCCCAGAATGAGCCTGCAGGTTGGCCAGGTGCAGGAGCTTGTGCAGATTCCTTTGCAGGAGCCACCATCCACGCTTCAAAAACGCTCCTTTCTTTTAAAAAGCTGCTAGCATTTGATTTTTAATTTTAGTCCCCATGCTTTCCAGATTAGCCACATTGACGGAAATGTAGCAAGCGCGCCTGCATCCCCTCTTTCTCCTCTTCATCTCAGAGGAGTGTTGCCCACGGGGACCTGCCAGAGGGTAAAGGGTCAGGCGCCGTACTGCCCTCGGGTGCTGTGTGGCTTTTCAGCTTGGTCAGTGTGCGTCGAATCATACTCGCACGTAAATTATTTACCACTTCAGGTTGCAGCCTATAATCCCTTCCTCCTGTGGACAAAGCATGAATGCACAGTGTGCATATGGGGCTGCGTGCCCGAGCCCGCCCCTGTACGGCATGTGGCGTGTCATTCACGTGGCTCCCTGGCCAGTGGCTGCTTCATGAGGTTGGAGGCCTGGCTGTGTCCACCCACTGGTCGTTCCCAGGGACCTCTCCACGGCAGTCAGAGCTGCTCTCTGAAGGCCCTGAGGCCTTGGTAAAAATTAAGAAGCAACATTTTCTAAAGGAGATTGCGGGGGCATAGTGTTGTTATGAGTGTTGACAATAATGATAGTGATCGTCTCACTTAATGCAGTAACATGTGCACATGCGTGTGTGTCTGCAAGAGACTCATCGTTTGTACAGTGACTTCTGTCTAGTCAGTTCTACCAATTAAATCAATTTAATACAACAAATACTTATTAAACACCTGCTACACAAACCCTGCCAGGCTCCAGGGACACCAAGGTGACAAGTTAGAGGACCCGGCCTCCGAGAGTCATGATCTCCATGGGGAGACCCTGCATGTACACAGCTAACTGTGGGTGGGACCAGCCATGATGCACCCGAAATCATTACGGACTGTGCGCTGTGGCCCCGGAGGGAGCAGGCATTAATTGTTATTAGAGGAACTGAAGAGGGATGCGCTTATGAGATGGTGTTTGGAA
This sequence comes from Macaca mulatta, assembly GCF_049350105.2. NCBI lineage: Eukaryota > Metazoa > Chordata > Mammalia > Primates > Cercopithecidae > Macaca > Macaca mulatta. Next base: position 121,605,304 of record NC_133418.1, read on the forward strand.
CGGGGACCGAGGACCAGCTCAGGTTTCCTCCGTCAGGTATGGAGGAGAGCAGTGCTGTAGGTCAGGCTGTCTGTGGCTCCGGATGCTCTCTGTGTATCAGTTTGTGGTGGAATTATTATTATTATTATTATTTATTTATTTTTGAGACGGAGTCTCGCTCTGTCTCCCAGGCTGGAGTGCAGTGGCGTGATCTCGGCTCACTGCAAGCTCCGCCTCCCGGGTTCACGCCATTCTCCTGCCTCAGCCTCCGAAGTAGCTGGGACTACAGGCGCCCACCACCATGCCCAGATAATTTTTTGTATTTTTAGTAGAGACGGGGTTTCACCATGTTAGCCAGGATGGTCTTGATCTTCTGACCTTGTGATCCGCCCGCCTCCGCCTCCCAAAGTCCTGGGATTACAGGTGTGAGCCACTGCGCCCGGCTGGTGGAATTATTTGTATACTTGCTGTGCTTCTACCAGTGGATATTTCTTCTTGCGGAGATGCTCTGAGTATTAAAATCACAGCCAGTCTTGCACAGTAAGGGGAGGCAGATGGAGAGTCCCAAAGTCCCCAGGAGTGATTGCCTCTGTGCTGTCACTGCCTGCCCGAATGCAGGATCTCTGGGCAAACCACACTGCACTGTTCCACATTTCAAATCATGGCCACATCCCCAGCAAATAGACATTTGTGCACATCTGTGTGGTGCACACGTGAGCACATGTGTGTATGTGTTAATGTGTGTACACATTGCAGGAGACACTGGCACCAGGGAGCAGATGAGTGAGACTCTGTGCAGGTCAGTGGTCATGTTAGGGAGGTTAGCATGTGTAGAGGATGACAGTCCTGCTGGGATGTGCAGAGACAGCTGAGCTCAGAAAAGGGACGTTGGCCTTGGCCCTCCCTGGGGACAAGGAGCTGTCAGACTGCTTCTCAACTTCCCACCTTGTGCAGACACTGTCACATACACTGTATGCAAAGACAGGCCACACGGGTGTGTGTCATGGGGAACCAATTATTAGATTGTAATGTTACATTGCATTGTATGTACATACACTTATGAACATAGTTGTTGAAGGCTGGGTGCAGTGGCTCACACCTATAATCCCAGCACTTTGGGAGGCCGAGGTGGGTGGATCACCTCAGGTCAGGAGTTCAAGACCAGCCTGGCCAACATGGCGAAACCCCATCTCTGCTAAACATACAAAAATTAGCCGGATGTGGTGGCATGTGCCTGTAGTCCCAGCTACTTGGGTGGCTGAGGCAGGAGAATCACTTGAATCTGGGAGGCGGAGGTTGCAGTGAGCTGAGATCATGCTACTGCACTCCAGCCTGGGTGAGAGAGTGAGACTCTGTCTCAAAACAAAACAAAACAAAAAACAAAACAAAAGAAATTGTTGATATTAAACAGGCAAATTCAACTATCTTGAACTATCTACCTTGGAATGCCATTTACTCTGATTTTGCCTCTATTGTTTAAAGCATTTCTTGAATTCTATTTTGTTATCCAATATATTATTGCATATTCTTTTTTTTCTTAAGCTTTTTATTTTGAGGTTGTAAATTCACATGGAGTTGTAGGAATAACAGAGAGATCCCATGTATCCTTCAGCCAGTTTTCCCCAAGAGTAACATTGCATAACTATTGTACAGTATCACAAACAGGAAACTGGCATTGATACAGCCCACTGCACTTACACAGATTCCACCTGTTTATATGCATTTGTGTGTGAACACTGGCTTCTATGCCATTTACTGTGTGTGTGGGTTTGTGTAGCCACCACCAGAGTCAAGGCACAGAACAACTCCAACCCTAGGTCCTTTGTGCTACCTTATATTTATAGCCACAGCCACCTTCCTTCCCCCTCTGAGGCCTTAGCCCCTGGCCACCCCGAATCTGTACTCTATTTCTGTATTGTTATTTGGAGAAGGTTCTATAAATGGAGTCACACAGTGTAACCTTTGATAACTGGTGTTCTTCACTTAGCTTGATTCCCTGGAGGTTGAGTTGCTGCTTCATTTTCAAGTTTGGGTTCCAGCCGCCACGTGTGCGGGTCAGTGGCCGGTTCCTCTTTGCTGCTGTGGGACATTCCACGGCATGACGCACCACGGTTTGTTAAGCACTGACCTACTGAAGCTCATCTGGGTTTTTCCTTGTTTTTGGCGATTATGACTACAGTTGTGGTAACTATTAACGAACAGGTTTTTGCATGAACAGGAGGTTTTATTGCTCTCGGCTCAGTTAGTTTTGTACGGAGCTGCTGCATGTGTGAGCCACGACAGAGCATGAGGGCCCTCCTTTCTGCATCCTCCCCAGCATTTGGTGTCATCTGGCGTGTTCTTTTAAGTGTCTTCCATGGCGTGAAAGTGTTGCAATTAGACAGGGAATTTGATTTTGGGGAACGTCGGCCTGGTGAATACAGCACAGGTGAAGGCCACCCTTTGGGGTCAGACTCCAGGTGCTTGGTGGTAGTTTTGTTTGCCTCCTTTTGGCACATAATTGGCAGCAAGAACAGCTCCAGGAAATGTTTACTGCACAAAGCTTCTGGCCAGCAGGGAGTGCCTGAGAATGCCACACGGTTCCCCACACTCATGTTGCTACCGCTGCAGCCACTGTCACGGCCGCCATGGGTGTGCCCTACAAACTAGAGGCGTGCCCCACACCCCAGGGAATGGTGTTCGGGGCTCCTGTCCTCCTGGCCATTTCAGCTTTTGCCTGTCTGGAGCAACCCGATGTCCTAATTTCGGTCACCTCTCCTGTGTCTGTTTTCAGCCCTCCAACAAGCAGAGGCTGAGCAGAGCACCCCTCCAGTTGCCCTTAGCTCCTGTTAGTGGGAACAGTGAAGGCTAAGGAAGGAACTTATAGAGTCTTGTGACCCGGCGTACCGCCCTGAACACTAATCAGACGTGCTCCAGAGCCCGGCAGCCTATGGAAGCAGACAGAGACTGGCCGGGAAGTACTGAGCCCGGTTTCTCGTCCTCACCTGCTCCTCGGGGGCAGTAGGGTCACGAGGAAGTCACTCATCTCTCTAGCTCAAACCTTCATCCCTGAAGCGGAGATGACGTTGCTCAGCTGATGCTTATGTGTCAGGGCCTCTACATGGTGTCCCCCAAGAGTCCAGCTCTGTAAAATATTTGAAGAGATTTATTCTGAGCCGAATATGAGTGTGGCCCGTGACCCAGCCCTCAGGGCGTCCTGAGAACATGTGCCCAAGGTGGTGGGGGTGAAGTGTGGCTTTCTACATTTTAGGGAGGCACGAGACATTAATCAAATACATTTAAGAAATACATCGGTTTGGTCCAGAAAGGGGGGACAACTCAAAGCGGGAGGCTTCCAGACTGTAGGTAAATGTAAACATTTTCTGGTTAACAATTGGTTGAATTTGTCTAAAGACCTGAGATCAACTGAAAGGAATGTCTGGGTTAAGATAAAGGACTGTGGAGACCCAAGTTCTTATTTGCAGAGGAAACCTTCAGGTAGCAGCTTCAGAGAGAACAGGCTGTAAAATGTTTCCTGTCAGACTTAAAGCCTGTGTCGATGTTGATGCCGGAGAGGCAGAATGAGGCATGTCTGATACCCACTTCCCATCCTGTCCTGAAACAGTCTTTCGGGTTAAATTTTAAAAGAGCCCTGACTGGGGAGGAAGTCCATGCAGATGGATGGGTTCTTAGAATGTTTTATTTTTGTTGTGTCCCTTACCATATTTGCTAAGGAAGATCCTAAAAACAAGGCAGTGTCAGGATTCCTTTAAGGCCTCCCCGAGGTCCCCGCCAGCCCTGGTGCTCTGCAGCTCTGCCCGGCAGGAACGGAGGCCCTGAGCTGGGCTAAGAGGAGCTGCCCCGCCCCCAGCACCACTTAGACGCTCCTGTCTCAGCCTCGCCTGTTTACCTCCCTCTCAAGTCACCACGCTCCACCCCTACCCCGTGATTTCTTGCCATTTTGCCCATTTTGTGTGTGTGTGTGTGACAGAGTCTGCCTCTGTCACCCAGGCTGGAGGGCAGTGGCGTGATTTCAGCTCACTGCAACCTCTGTCTCCCGGGTTCAGGCAATTCTCCTGCCTCGGCCTCCTGAGTAGCTGGGATTACAGGTGCCAGCCACCACGCCTGGCTAATTTTTGCATTTTTAGTAGAGATGGGGTTTTGCATATTGGCCAGGCTGGTCTCAAACTCCTGACCTCAAGTGATCTGCCCACCTCGGCCTCCCAAACTGCTGGGATTACAGGTGTGAGCCACTGTGCCCGGCCCATTTTGTCCAATTTTATCTTTCTTCATAGGAGTTATCACTGCTCAGTATTCCCGTCTCTGTTCTCACTCACGTGTGGTTTTCTCTGTGGACGCTGAGCCTCTGCAGAAGCTGCTGGCTTTGTCAGGTCCAAGGCTGTGTCCTCAGCACCAAGGACAGCACAGGGCAGACACTCCGCGGATTTGAGTGAGAAAGTGAATGCTTTGCAACAACCATATCGTATCGAACCGTTCTATGAACCAGGCCCCTTTGCTAGGGTTTTGCATGCATTACCTCATCCATTTCCCACAGCGATCCTGTAAAGTGGGGGCTGCCCTTACCCTGTGGCCCCAAGAGGTTAAGGTAAAGTGTTACTCACTCCTCAGAGGGAGTGTTCAGGATTCATAGCCAGGTCTCGCCCCAGAACTCCAGAAACACTGGGGTCACCTCCCTGCTGAAGGAACAGAAGGAGCCATTTGTGTTCTTCACAGTGTGATTAAGAAATTGTTTCTGTTCCTGGGAATGTAAATGTATCTTCATGAGAGTAAGTTTTGAGGATGTTTCAGTTTTTCTAACTGGTCCTTTTGGTTGATAAACATCAATAAAGTATGCTGTATATGGGAATTACGCATTTTGAAAATTACAAAATGCCTTTCTTTTCTAACCTGCTTTCCCCTCTCTACCTCTGGTTTGCTGCTTCTTCAGCTACAGTGACTGTGGGAGAGATGGTGGATTCAAGGTAGTAGACCTAGGGTGGAGGCTCTCGTTTCAGATTTGCAGGTAGTTATTTGTAGTGTTCTAACTTTGGGCAAGTCATTTCTGTTGAGGCCTTGTTCCCTTGTGTGTGGAGTGGGGGTGGTTGTGGGGCCTCTGATTCTTTCCAGTTCTACATTTATTAGATATAGAGGACATTTATTTATTTGTTTATTAGATGTAGAGTCTACATTTATTGACTCTTGCTCAGTGCCACATAATTTTGTTTTTAATGAATCAAAATAAGTTACAGACCCTCTTCCCACCCTCCCTTTAGCCTCACAGTGGCTGATGCCCCTGCTACTCCAGCCAAGGCAGCCGGCCTCAGGAGTAGGAACTTACAGAGGGCACGGCCGCAGTCTTCTGGCTGAAAAGGACTTTGGAAATCATTCAGATGAGTTCCCTCTGTGAATGAAGTCAGTTCAGCAGACCGCTGGCCGCCTGGGTGGGATGAAGTCAGTTCCGCACACCACTGGCCGCCTGGGTGGAACTGGACCGAGCACTCCCTTGGGGGTGCTTTTATCAAATTACACCCATCTAGTGTAATGTTTTAACTATTTTTCAGTATATCTCTCACTGTTATATTTTAGGTTAGCTGCCAGTGTTAGTCTGTTTACAATGCTATAAAGGAATACTGAGACTGGGTAATTTATTTTAAAAAAAAAAAAGAGGTTTATTTGGCTCAGGGTTCTGTAGACTATATAAGCATGGTACCAGCATATGCTCTTGGTGAGGCTTTAGGAAACTTACAACCATCATGGAAGGTGAAGGGAGAGCCAGGACATCACATGTTAGGAGAGAGAAGCAGTTGCCCGAGTCTTTTAAACAAGCAAATCTTGTGGGAACTAACTGAGCAAGAAGACCTACTCATCTCCAAAGGACGGGTGCTAAGCCTTTCATGAGGAATCCACCCCGGTGATCCAATACCTCCCGCTAGGCCATGCCTCCAACATTGGGATCACATTTCCACGTGAGATTTGGAGGGAACTAACATTCAAACCATATCATTCTGCCTCTGCCCCCAAAGATCTCATGTCCTTCTCACATTGCACAATTCAATCATCCCTTTCCAATAGTCCCCCAAGGTCTTAACTTGTTCCAGCCCCAACTCAAAAATCCAAAGTCTCATTTGAGACTCAAGGTATGGGCTGTAAAATGAAAACCAAGTTATTTATTTTCAAGATACAATGGGGGTGCAAGCATTAGGTAAACATTTTCATTCCAAAAGGAAGACATCAGCCAAAACAAAGGGGCAGCGGACCCCATGCAAGTCTGAAACCTGGCAAGAAAGGCATTAAATGTTAAAGCTCCAACACTGACTCCACGTCCTACGTCCAGAGCACACTGGTATGAGGAGTGGGCTCCCAAAACCTTGGCCAGCTGTCCCCATGGCTGCTCACATGGGTTGGAGTTGAGTGCTTTTTGACTTTTCCAGGCTCAGGATTTAAACTGCCTCTGGCTCTACCATTCTTGGGTCTGGAGGACAGAGCTCCACTAGACAGTGTCCTAATGGGGACTCTGTGGGGGCATCAACCTCACATTTTTCCTAAGCATTACCCTAGCACAGTCTCTCTGCAGTGGCTCCACCCCTGTGGCAGGCTTCTGCCTGGGCACCCAGGCTTTCCCATGCATCCCACGAAATCTGGAGGAAGCTGCCAAGCTTCCTTCACTCCTGCATCCTATGCACCCACAGACTTAGCACCATGTGGAAGTTGCCAGGGTGTATAGCTTGCACCCTTCAGAGCTGTACCTGTGGCTCCTTTGAGCTATGACTGGAGCTAGATGCAGGGAGCAGTGTCCCGAGGCTCTACAAGGAAGCGGGGCCCTGGGCCCTGGGCCTGGCCTGGGAACCCATTCTTTCCTCCTGGACCTTTGGACCTTGGTTGGGAAGGGCTTTCCCCCTCCCAAGATGCCTGAGATGACTTCAAGGCCTTTTTCCCATTGTCTTGACTATTAGCCCTTGGTTCCCTTTTAGTCATGGAAATCTCTCTTGTTAGAGGTTGCTCCACAGCCCTCTTGGATTCTTCCCCTGAAAATGCTCTTTGCTTCTTTTCTGCTACATGGCCAGGTTGTGACTTTTCCAAACATTTATGCTTTGATTCCCTTCTAAACATAAATACCAACTTTAAGTCATTTATCTGCTCCTGTATCTGATGGTAGGCTGTTAGAAACAGCCAGGCTAGCTCTTGAACACTTTGCTCCTGAGAAATGTCTTCTGCCAGATACTCGAGGTCATTTCTTTTAAGTTCAAACTTCCACAGATTCCCAGGGAGTGGATACAACGCAGCCAAGCTCTTTGCTAAGGCGTAGCAAGGATGACCTTTGCCCCAGTTTCAAATAGCTTCCTCCTTTCCGTCTGAGGCCCCGTCAGGCCTTCCCTGTCCATATTTCTGTAAGCATGTTGGCTACAATCACTTAATAAGTCTCTAAGAAATTCCAAACTTTTCCTCATCTTCCTTTCTTTTTCTGAGCCCTCCAAATTCCTTCAACCTCTGCACGTTACCCAGTCTTAAAGCTGCTTCCACATTTGCAAGCATCTTCGTAGCAATGCTCCCCTCCTCAGTACCTATTTAATGTGTTAGTCCATTTTTGTATTGCTATAAAGAAATACATGAGACTGGGTAATTTATAAAAAAAGAGGTTTATTTGGCTCACAGTTCCACAGGCTGTACAGGAAGCATGGCAGCAGCATCTGCTCCTGGTGATTCTTTAGGAAACTTACAATCGTGGTGGAAGGTAAAGGGGTTCTGACACATCACATGGCGAGAATAGGAGCACGAGAGAGAATGGGGAAGTCCCAGACTCTTTATTTTTAATTTGATTTATTTTTTAATTTTTTAAAGACAGTCTCCCTTTGTTGCCCAGGCTGGAGTGCAATGGTGCCATCTTGGCTCACTGCAACCTCTGCCTCTGCCTCCCAGTAGAAGCAATTCTCCTGCCTCAGCCCCCCGAGTAGCTGGGATTACAGGTGCCTGCCACTACGCCCGGCTAGTTTTTGTATTTTTGGTAGAGACGAGGTTTCACCATGTTGGTCAGGCTGGTCTTGAACTCCTGACCTCAGGTGATCCATCCACCTCGGCCTTCCAAAGTTCTAGGATTACAGGTGTGAGACACCATGCCCAGCCCCCAGACTCTTTTAAACATCCAGATCGTGTATGAACTAACTGAGTGAGAACTCACCACCAAGGGGATGCTGCTAGGCTATTCAGGAGGGATCCATCCCCATGACCCAATACCTCCCACCAGGCCCCACCTCCAACATTAGGGATCACGTTGCAATATGACATGTGGAGGGGACAAACATCTCAACTATGTCACTGCCTTAAGTTCTTTCTGGACAAGATGGGCTATAGATTAATAAGAAGAATTAATAAAATTCTACACTTTGTTACAGTAAGTGAGGCTAAATGAGATGAATACAAATATCACCCTTATAATTGATAATACATTTTTACTTTCCAAGGGTAGGTAAGAAAGGTTTCTTTAGGACGCCTTTTAAAAATATTGTATATGGTTATTCTTCTATAAAGGATTAGGTTTCTCCCTGAGTCAATGATTAAACTGATAGCTAAATGCATCTTATCGATATATAGAGCATACATATTGATAGTGAATAATGAGCAATTGACTGTGGACCCACCACATCCTCTAATGCCTCCCGGCGCTTTACACCTACCCAGCTCATGTTTATACCAGTGCCTTTCAGAGCTCTGATAAAGGGGAGGTTTCCTGGAACTCTGCAGGTAAGAGCAGGAAGGAGGTAATTATATCTTCTGCAAGTACGGTTCTCTTGTGTCGGCTTGCTGTGAAGTTGGGATGTGGTGTCTCCACAATGCATCATCATCACCATTGGTTCGATGGCTGATTAGCCACAACAGGGTAATTTTATGGTTTTCCATCTCCCTTTGATGATAAAGAGTCTCCCCAGCTGTTCAAGAGTTATACACCTTCACTGTAGATTAATGCTCCCTGCCGGCTAGTGGAAGCAACATCAAAATAATGGAAACCTCAGCGTATTCTTGTTGTGCTCCGTTTCCCAAGTGGTATATCAAGAGTCGTTCTAGAAATCGCCTTGTTTCTTGGATGATGAAAATCTCCTTTAAAGGCGAAGTTACTAGAATCCATAATAAGAAGCTTTTGAGGGATGGGAGTGAAGTGAATGACAGCTGTAGCTCCCTCCCTCTCTCCCTCCGTCCCTCTCTCCCTCCCTCCCTCTCTCTCTCCCTCCCTCCCTCCCTCCCTCCCTCTCTTCCTCTCTCCCTCCCTCCCTCCCTCCCTCCCTCTCTTCCTCTCTCCCTCCCTCCCTCCCTCCCTCCCTCTCTTCCTCTCTCCATCCCATATGGCCACCACCCCAGCAGGGAGGAGGCCACAGGGAGGAGTCCTGTGGGCTGGAGCTGAGCAAGGCTGCACTCCACGCACTGTGTGTTTCTCTGACATGCCCAAGTGCCCATCACCTGCATGGTGGCCAGCTGATCTCTGTCTGCCACCTGAGCCAGTTTCTGGGGGAAGACAACCCCCTCAGTGTAGATGGAGGTAAATATCACAATGAAATGCCAGACAGGCTGAGAGCGTTAAGCATTACCTGGGAAAGCGGGGTGTACGTGTTAAGATTATTATCAGAAGAAAAGAAAAGGGCACAGAAGGTGGTATTGAGGCGGGAGGAAGGAAAGCAGTGTGTGTGGCTCCCCCAGGCACCAGAGGCATTTTGTTCAAAAAGCAGGATTTGGCTTCAGCTCTCTTCATTTTTCCTCATTTTAGTTTAGTAAGACAGAGCAGTGGGAATTGGCTCAGGTTAAATGTTACAAAGAGGAGTGAACCGATAGCTATCCTTCACATTTTGTAAATGTTGTGTTTGAGGATAAGTAGTAAGAAAATGTGCTTGAAAGTCTCAGAGACCCTGTGATATGATTCTGCTGTTAATGAGGGTAGGGAATTGTCCATGGTTATGGCCGTATTGCCACTGAAGGTTTATTCGGTTATTTTTTTGAGACAGGGTCTCGCTCTGTCACCCAGGCTGGAGTGCAGTGGTCTGATCATGGCTCACTACAGCCTCAGCCTTCCAGGCTCATGTGAGCCACTCACCTCAACCTCCCACAAAGCTGGGACCACAGGCGTGCACCACCATGCCTGGTTAATTTTTAAATTGTATGTAGAGATGAGGTCTCCCTACATTGCTCAGGCTAGTCTCAAACTGCTGACTCAAGCAATCCTCCCACCTAGGCCTCCCAAACATTGGGATTACAGGTGTGAGCGACTGAGCCTGGCCCAGATTCTTGTGAGAAAGATTTACATTAGTGCTGTTTGGTTTTAGCCAGCCTGGATGCACTTAGGTGTAAAGTGCCTCACGCTGGCATGCTTTCCTGGTTACTGGCTCGTGAGCAGAGTTGTCCGTTCGCTTTCCAAAGGAGCTCAGGATGATGCCTAACATCCCTTAGTTTGTGTAGGAAAAGAACGACTTATGATATTGTAGGAGAATAGAAAAATATTTTCTTTCAAGTTTGTTTAAAGTCTCCATTTAAAATGGGGAATGCGGCCGGGTGCAGTGGCTCACGCAGTAATCCCAACATTTTGGGAGGCCAAGGCAGGCAGATCACCTGAGGTCAGGAGTTTGAAACCACCCTGGCCAACATGGTGAAACCTTGTCTCTACTAAAAATACAAAAGTTAGCTGGGCACAGTGGTGGGCACCTGTAATCCCAGCTACTCAGGAGGCTGAGGCAGGAGAATCGCTTGAACTTGGGAGGTGGAGGTTGCGGCGAGCCCAGATCACTCCACTGCACTCCAGACTAGGCGACAGAGCAAGACCCCATCTCAAAAATAAATAAAATAAAATAGGGAATGGTTATCAGAGTCTCCCTTGCCCCATATAAATGTTATTGAAGTTAATTATTAGAAAGGAGATGATGAGAAAATACTTTAGTAAAATGCAATGTGCAGGTGCAGCTTATTCTAGGAAGAGTCAAAATACAAAAATCTAAATATACAGTGCAGAAAATATAGATAATTACTTATATTACAAGAGAAATTCCTATCTCCCCTAGGATTTTAGTTCAATTTCCATTAAATAATGTGGTTCAAAAGTATGTTTTTGTTGATCCTTTTATGAAGCAAATGGGTGTTTTAGGTAAAGAGAGGCAGGTCAGTGTGTCCGGGGGAATGGCTTAGGAGACGCCTTAGTCCATCTGGGCTGCTTTAGCACAATCCCATCAAACCGGGTAGCTTCCAAACAGCAGAAATGGATTTTTATGCGTTCTGGAGATTGGGAAGTCCAAGATCAAGGCGCTGGCTGAGCCGGGGTCTGGTGAGGCCCCTCTTTGCGGTTCACAGATGGCGCCTTTTTGCTGTGTCCTCACTTGGTGGAAGGGAAGAAGGAGCTCCCTCAGGCCTCTGTGATAAAGGACACTGATTTTGTTTGCCAAGGCTTTGCCCTCATGACCTGATGACCTTCTGAGGCTCTGACTCCTAATACTTCCACCCTGGGGATTAGAATTTACACATGTGAGTTCTTGAAGGGGGCAGCTTCCAACAAGAACACAGCAGAATACGTTTTTTGAAGTTCTATTTGTGATATTTAAACTTGAAGTTTAAATAATTTTAAAATGTTATGCCTGAAGGTATACTAACCCCGCATGTAGGGAATTTTAACTAGAGTTGACTTTTCTTCTATTGCTTAATAAACAGGGGTCAAGGCAAGGAGAAGGAGAAGAAGTAGAAGAAAAAGGAGACCAAACTGCTGTTCGGTTTTAGGCAGCACGTTTTACCTAGAAATATGTTACGGTTCAAAGGCTATGTTTGGACTTGCTGAGAAGACCCAGGGCGAAGACCGATTTGTTAATGTTTCCCTCGAAGCCCTTTGCTGATGCAGCCGTGCTGTCCCACCCGCATCCTGGGGGGAGCTCTGCAGTGAGGGAGCCCCTGTGGGCCTGGGTTGTCACAGCCTTAGGGAGGAGACACCGTGTGAACCCGAGAGAGGACCCAGGTGAGCCTTGGGGCTGGTGGGAGTTCTGTCCGTCAAAAGGACATTCTGAGCCCTGGCTGTGCTCCTCCAGCCCTCTCTGGGATAGAGGATCAGGACCGTGAGGCCTCCAGCATGGAGCCATGTCCTGGATGTCACAGCAGAGCCATGCCCTGTACGTCACAGCCCATGTCTGCTCCAAGGACAGGCTTGCCCGGGCTGTGGCCCATTTTCCACCAGAGGGTAGAGTTTTGAGGAGTGGAGGGCTAGGTGATGAGGGCCATTGTTTTTCTGCCTACACACTTGATAAATGGTCCTGTTTCTGCTTGTGAATTCTTTTTAAAATTTTTTGATTTTTACTTTAATTTCTTTCTTTCTTTCTTTCTTTTTTTTGAGATGGAATCTCACTCCTGTCACCCAGGCTGGAGTGCAGTGGCGCGATCTCGGCTCACTGCAACCTCCGCCTCTTGGGTTCAAGCAATTCTCCTGCCTTAGCCTCCCACGTAGCTGGGATTACAGGCATGGGCCACCACAGTCAGCTAATTTTTGTATTTTTAGTAGAGACGGGGTTTCGCCATGTTGGCCGGGCTAGTCTCGAACTCCTGACCTCAGGTGATCCACCCACCTTGGCCTCCCAAAGTGCTGGAATTACAGGCGTGAGCCACTGTGCCCAGCCTTGGTTGTGAATTCTTAGTGTTAGAGTGCTTGTTTCTGTTGAGCCATGCTCAAGTTCTATGAAGCATTTACTTAGGCTGTTAATTATTGCTGTCAGTCTCCACAAAAAAGAAAAAAAGTTGGAGAAAAAAGCCATTCCCCTCACACGCAGCCTGAATCTTCCCTTTGTTTTCTGTCAGACTTTAAATGGGGTTATTTGGTTGATGGAGCTATAAACACAGACTTTCAATGACTGAGTCACCCCGTGTCAAACTTCCATGCCTACCTATCAGAAAAGGTTACCAGGAAGCACAGAACCATGATTCTGCTCCTGGAAGTATTCCATAGGTCCCAACATAAAGAACTTGTACATCTGCAGATTTGATCAAAGCGAGCTTGGGGACTGAACGGTGTGATTCTCGGAGTTTCCTTTTTAATACTTCTTACACCTGTGGAAAGCTGTCACATGCTTTGTTGCGGCTTTTCAAACAGGAAGAAATTAACCGCATTGCCAATCCGTATGTTGTAAGCGATTTGTAAGCTGGGGAAATAATTCGTTACATTCTTTTTAAAAAGGGTTTTTCAAAGTTTGACTGGTAAGCAATGACATCATCATCATCATTGGATAGATACATATCTTTCTTAAAGTTTTTCCTTTTTCAGTACAATAATAAACTTGAGTTTTAGAAAGCATTAGGAATCTTCGTCTGAGCACAAGCTTCCACGCCATCTGAAATCTGCCTGGTGTCTTCCAGCCGTCGGTGGCTGCTGCCTGGTGCCTGGTGTGGAGTCAGGGGCTTCTGTTCTGTTAGGAGCTGTGCCTGTTGCCATTTGTCCCGGCACCTCCCCTCCGCATCCTACGCGGTGGCAGGGCTAGGAGGCACCTGCACACCATCGAATGTAGTTGGTTTTATGTTGAGGTTGTTCTGAGAATTTCTTGGTGTCCCTTGAGTTATCCCCACCCCACGTGCCAGACTCCGGAATGGGGAATCACTCATTTTGGAATCACTTATTTGAAGAAGACAAGTATACATTTTGTTTGATCAGCATGAAACCTGCCGAATTAGGACCATATCCCACGGTGATGACCCTTGTTAACGCCTCAAAGAAGTTCAGCTCGTTGTTTGCTTGTTTCAATTGATCTGGGCTTATTGACAGAGACAGCCCCTTTGCAGCACCTTCCTCTCAGTGGCAGTGAAGGGACGCCGCATACTGACATCGGGTGCACACCACTTCGTTCCCGACTTGCTCATATCGTTTTATGTCCTCTCCAATTCAGTGGGGGAGAGTGATAAAGCAGAAAAGTGGGTGATTTTTACGAACAAAGAAATAAACGTCTTAGTTTGGAGTAGCAAGTACGGCAGAAATTCTAGGTTATTTTCTCATGTTTATGGCACTAGTTTCATGGTGATGGTCCATGATAAAATAGAAATTCTCTTTTTATTGCACTTTGCATACTCCAGTTATTCCAAGGTATACTGCAAACTGTAATGATTATAGGGATTGCTACGTATAAAATAACAGCAGTTATTTCCAGATGTATCACCCATGGATAAATTGTGAAAGATACGACAGAGGAGCTCTCCCTACCATCATTCTGCCTGGCAGTTGGGCCGCCCTGGATTACCTCGTGGCATCTGCATCTCAGCTCTGCTGAGCCTCCTTCAGAACGCTTTTCTTTAGGAGGGACCTGCTGGCTGTTCCTGAGGAAGGATCTGCTGGCTTTTCTTGAGGAAGAGTCTGCTGGCTTTGCTCTAGGAGGGATCTGCTGGCTTTTCCTTAGGAAGGATCTGCTGGCTTTTCTTTCTTTACGAAGCGTCTGCTGGCTTTGCTTTAGGAGGGATCTGCTGGCTTTGCTTTAGGAAGGGTCTGCTGGCTTTGCCCGGTGTTCTAGTTTCATGTCACCCTGGAAAAGAACAAAGAGACCTGTTTATGTGTTTGAAGCTTCGTATGTGAATACATGTTATAGGACCGAAGACCCACATATGTAAGAAAGGAGGTGGAAAGAAAATAAGAGTTAGGAGAAGAGAAGTCTAGGGTGGGGTTACTGAGTAGCCAGGAAGGGATGCCCTGAGGGTCTGCGCCGTGCTGAGCGCAGGGCCACGTGTGGAAAGCAAACAGGCACCCAGGATGTCCCATGCAGAGCAGACGTCCCATGCAGAGCAGATGCACGATACCCACCTCATGGCCAAATCAGAAGACAAAACTGCCGGCACAGTGAGCCTCCTTCCTGTGTCTAAGCATCTGTGCATCAACCACAGAGATGGTCATTTTTCTAAGAAAGTGAGCCCAGGTTGTCTGTACTTGAAGATTCCCCAGCCGTATTTCCTGTGTGAAGGCAGCTTTTATCTGCTCTCCCTTCTGTGTGTACCTGTGGGGTTTTGTTTGCTTTTCTTACATATTTTAATTTGTGAACTGGCCCATACCCCCCTGTAATATTGAGAAAGGGAGGACACAGCCCGATGGGGCCTGTCCCCAGAGGTCCCAGACCCTCGGTGCCTCCTCCTTCCTGTCGATCCGCTCTCAGACTCTCCCAGTGGCCGGGTGGGGTTGGCTGTGCTGGCGGCCGAGCAGAGCCAGGTTGCGTCCTGTCCTTGGACGTGGCGCTTCACCTGTTGACTGTGGGTTTCTGTGTCTTTTCTTTTTCCTTCAACACACCCTCCCCTTCGAGGCTCTCCTAGAGACTTCATGCCAAGCTTAGACAGTCCTGGAAGGAAACCTCCGGGAGTTTCTCCATCCTGGGCTGGCTGGCTCCCTTCTCCTTAACGCAATCTTTTCCAAGGCTAGGTAGCCGACGGTGAGTGGCATGGTGAATGTAAGGAGCTGGAGGGCCCGTCTTGTCTGGGAATCTCAGGGCATGCGGATGGTGTGGCCAGATGGCCTCCTGCAGCATGGGAAGCAAGCTCCTTTCTCTTCACACTCATATAATTCAGACTGCGAGATGAACCCTTTCAGAAATGAATGGCAAACATTCAAAGGCATCCCTTGATTCATACCCTGAAGTTATTCAGAGTTAATTTTCCACATTGGATGCTTTCTCTGTAGAAAAGAAAAGTCTTCAAATTCTCCCGACCGTGGGGAAACCTGGAGGAAGGCTGCACTCTGGGCCACAGTGGCAGTGTGGGGTGTGCATGGCGTATGGTGTCTAAGAGAGAGGGAATGTGAGGAAGGTCCCCCACTTTGTGCATCAGCCTTAAAAGCAGAAGAGAACAAGCAGCATCCCGGCAGGGACCCAGAGCCCAGGGCTCCAGGACGGGAATTGCTGGTGCAGGACACAGGACCTCCCGCAGCTCTGGAGTGTCAGCAGCCCATGGAGGGAGACCAGTGAGGCCCAGCCGGCCGATGTGGGTGGAAGAGCACCAGGGGGAAACGGGCGCTCCTGAAAGCCGTGTTGGTGACTCCGGTCCTGAGCTGCTGGGTAAGTAGGATGGCCGCACATGATTGAGTTTCAATGCCTTTCAGAACAGATGAAACATTTAGTTTTAGACATCTCTTGGAGGATTTTTTCTCTTAAAATGTATCTCCATGACTCTTTTTGGTGCATGCAAAGGTGATCATTTCAGTGTTCCAGCCAAATTTTAAAGAAGCTTTTACAGTTTTTGTGAGGGAGGCTGTTGGTATTTGGGTGAGATAAGCCTTTGTCATTGAAGTTGTTTGCACGTTAGGGAGGTTTGTGAAACCAAAAATGTCCTTCACCCCTTGGATTTCTCAAATACCCATGGAGGGCAGCACCATGTCCAGCTTGAAGAGCACAGATCTAATTGTGTCTGATAATAGTGAAGGCTTATTGAACAGCAATCGTGTGCAGGCCTGTTCTCAGTATTGACTATTGACCATCCCAAACCTGTAATGTCAGTTTACTGCTGTTCTCCCTGCTGGACGGATGTGGAAACCAAGGCTCAGAGAGATGCAGGCACCCAGGGCTGAATCCAACCAGGCTGCTGCAGACTCATGTGCCGCACCATTCCACGCTCCCCTCTCAGCACGTTCCATGTGATTGCCATGCCGTTCCGTGCTCTCCTCTCAGCACATTCCATGTGATTGCCATGCCGTTCCACGCTCCCCTCTCAGCACATTCCATGTGATTGCCATGCCGTTCCATGCTCTCCTCTCAGTGTGTTCCGTGTGATCTGTGCTCTTAGTCATACGGCCGTCCCTGTTCCAAGACCCTAGCAGACCCCTGAAATGGCTGGTAGTGGGGAACCCTAGGTGTACAGTGCTTTTTCCTGTGTGCAGTACATATGATAAAGTGTAACTTATACATTAGATGCAGTACGAGCTTAACGCAGTAATGACTAATAAAATAGACCACCTGTAACAAAAGACTGGACCAAAGGTTCTGTGAATGTGGTCTCTCTCTCCCTGTCTCCCAGTATCTTGTTGTATTCACCTGTTTTTAGACTGTGGCTGACCTCAGGTAACTGAAACTGTGGAAAGCGAAACTGGATAAGGCAGGACTGCCATATGTATGTTGTGTGTGTGTGTGTGTGTGTGTGTGTGTGGTTTTCAAAATACACCTTAATCCTGAAAGGTCAGATCTTGTTTCCTCAGGTTATTGATTTGCCGTTTTTTTGGACAGTTCCTCCTCGCCCTCCCCGTCTCCCAGGTGGACCTGTGTGGGGATCACTCAGTCGAATCCCTCCCCAGGTGCATCCGTGTGCGCCTTGTGAGGAGCTATGGCAGCTGCTGCAGCCACTGTAAGAAATCACAGCCCCCCGTCTTTGTTTTTCTCCTGTGTTAACATGGTACAAATCAGTATAGTCAGAGGCTTTGAAGGCACCAGATAGTGTTCCCTTAGTCCTTTTGCCTAATGGTGATATCGAAGCCAACAAGCTTCCTGAAAGTTATGAGCTTTCAGGCCACGTGCAGACCTCAAGAGCCCTTGGTTGACTCTCAGCTCTGCCATTTATACCTTTTTAATTTGGGGCTGGTCACCCAACTTTCTGTGTTTGTTACCCCATCTGTACAATAAGGAGGAGCGTAGGAGTCACCTCCCAGGCTCACAGTCAGTGTGAGAAGGAGAATGCCATCCAGGTAGCCCAGGGCCTGCACCGAGCAGACACCTTAGGTGCCACCTACAATGAACCTGGTCCTCTGGGATCCTGTCCTGAAATGGTACCTGGCCTGCCTGGTCTTGCCCACGACTGCATCCCTTCTATGCCCTGGCCCGAGTGTGTCCTGCCCTGGCCCTGTAGTCACCTTTCTTAGGTGTGGTTCTCAGCCAGGTCCTCGGGCATTGCTCACAGATCCCCGTGTCCTCCTGTGTGAGGTCATCACCTGCGCTGAGCTCTCAAGGCTCTCATCAGTCCAGCCTCTGCTCATGTCCCTGGGCCAGGCCGCGAAGGACAGGGATGAGGACTGGGATTTGTTCCTGACTTACCAGAGGTGCCACTTTGGCCAGGTTCCTTAACAGACCTCTCTGAGCCCAGTTTCCCATCTTTAATCGTTGTTTTCCTGCCCAGTTCATGCTTTTCCCCACATATTCTTGGTGGATATAATAGTATTCTGTAGACGTTAACACACAACACACATACGGCAATGTCATGACAGCCTCCCTGCCTCACAGGGTTGTTCAGCGCCGTGCTGCGGGCTGTGACTGTTCATGTCTAGGTGGCAGGAGGATGGTGTGGTGCCGGCACCGTCATGCATTTGGAGACGCTCTTAGTGTGTCAGCAGGAGTGCCCGGGTGTCGGTGTTTAGGTGGCAGGAGGACGGTGTGGTGCCGGCACCGTCATGCATGTGAGGACGCTCTTAGCGTGTCAGCAGGAGTGCCCGGGTGTCGGTGTTTAGGTGGCAGGAGGACGGTGTGGTGCCGGCACCGTCATGCATTTGGAGACGCTCTTAGCGTGTCAGCAGGAGTGCCCGGGTGTCGGTGTTTAGGTGGCAGGAGGACGGTGTGGTGCCAGCACCGTCATGCATGTGAGGACGCTCTTAGCGTGTCAGCAGGAGTGCCCGGGTGTCGGTGTTTAGGTGGCAGGAGGATGGTGTGGTGCCGGCACCGTCATGCATGTGAGGACGCTCTTAGTGTGTCAGCAGGAGTGCCCGGGTGTCGGTGTTTAGGTGGCAGGAGGATGGTGTGGTGCCGGCACCGTCATGCATGTGGAGGCGCTCTTAGCATGTCAGCAGGAGTGCCTGGGTGTCGGTGTTTAGGTGGCAGGGGGATGGTGTGGTGCCGGCACCGTCATGCATGTGGAGACGCTCTTAGCATGTCAGCAGGAGTGCCCGGGTGTCGGTGTTGCTCTTGCCGTAATTATTAGTGCTCATTTGGCAAAACCCACTTTTTTCCACTTAAGTCCTGACCCGAGGGTCTCACGGGAAGGGAGGGCCGTCTTAAAGCTCCAGCTTCCATGCAGAGCTTAGGATGCAGTGGTCAGGCGATGGGTGCTAATTTGGGGCCTTCTTTACCTCTGGACCAAGTGCTGATGTGGGTCAATATCTACTAGGAAATCTGATTAATAACAAGCTGATTAATAACAAGGAATTTATTCCTCAAAGAAAAGGATTTTGATGAACTTTCTGGTAATTTTGTTCCTTTGTATTATGTGATAAGCCTTTAAAATCCTGCATTCTATAATAAATGTGTGGAATCTTAAAATAAGTTTTGCAAAAGCTTAGAGTTGAATTAAGTTCATTTTGAGACTTCTTCAAAGAGCTGTAATTGCAGGAGCACCAAAAGGTTTCCACGCTTGTCGGGTGCTTTAAAACATTAGGCAGTGCCGTAGCATGGACCTGAAGGCCCTGGCCCACTTGAGCACTTGCCAGTCACCTTGGGAAGTCACTGAGAGCTTTGGCTAGTGGGTGTGGGGCTGTGTGTGTGTGTGTGTGTGTGTGTGTGTGTGCGTGCGCACGCGCATGCGTGCATGTGTGGTGCATGTTTGTGTTTCTAAAGGAAACCTTTGGTGAAACAGAAGCTACCCACTGCTGTGCAAATGGTCATAGCTCGTACTCTTCAGACGAAGGCCGGTTGAGGCCAAGAAGAGGGAGGAGCTGAGGGGATGTGACCTGTTCCTGTGGCTCCACGTCGGCATCACCTTTTTAAGTCATTTGTAGCGCTCCGTTGACTCATACATCTTTGAAGAGGGTAGTGAGTGAATAACAGGTAAGCAGCCATCAGAGGTAGTCATTTTCTTTTTTCTTTTTGATTTGCATTTTCCAGAGTTTTTTTTTTTTTTTTGAGACGGAATCTCGCAAGGTTGCCCAGGCTGGAGCGCAGTGGCACGATCTCCGCTCACTGCAAGCTCCGGGTTCACGCCTTCTGGGTTCACGCCATTCTCCTGCCTCAGCCTCCCGAGTAGCTGGGACTACAGGCGCCCACCACCACGCCCGGCTAATTTTTTTTTGTATTTTTAGTAGAGACGGGGTTTCACCGTGTTCGCTAGGATGGTCTCGATCTCCTGACCTTGTGATCCGCCCGCCTTGGCCTCCCAAAGTGCTGGGATTACAGGCGTGAGCCACTGCGCCCGGCATCTTCCAGGGTTTTTGACGTGCAAGTTTGCATATTAGTCTGAAACTGTTCTAACTTGCTGGTGGAAAACACATACGGACTGAAAAGGCAGGATAATTACCTTGCTGAAATTCTTTTCTCACCTTTTATGAAAGAGAAAGCTATTTTCTTGAGGAGTCAAGTTCCTATCCCAGCAAGGAAAAACTGATGACAGATTAGGGATGTAGCCACAGGCCTGGGACCAGCTGGCTAGCTGAACTCTCCGGAGTGTCTTTTGGAGGCCGTGGCCTTGTGACCACAGAGATGAACACTTATTTCAAAGCACAGGATCTTGACACTCGAGAGAGCAGGTCTCTTGTGCAAAGTAGGAGCGTCTTCCAGCCCAAGGGCAGGGCTTGGAAAGAGACTGCAGAGGCGTCCAGGGAGCAGTGCTCAGTTTTGTGAATACTGCCGCTTATAATTCAGCAGCTTCCCACACTTTTACAGCATGTGCCGCAGCGACACGGGCTGCAGGGGACCCCAGCATGAGTGAGGGATGGGACTTTCTTCTTTCCCTTGACCGCCACGGCCCTGGGCTCAGGCAGCCTGGGTCTGGTCTTATTTATTGTGCGTTCACCGTGTTGGGCCTCCCCAGTGTGAAGCATCGTGACACAGGGCCCTGGCTGCCGGAGCCTCGATGAGACGTCCTCCCACGTGGATGTCCCCAGCCGACACGGAGCACTCCTGCCCACTCTCGGGGACTCTTGCCTGTTGTTAAAGGTGGAAAAGGTAGAGAAACAAGAAGGAATTCTGAGCGGTTCAGTCAGACATGTGTAAAGCAAAAAGTTGGCTTTTCAGTTTCAGAATTTAAGCATGCGACGTATTCGATATTTTCAGCCAGTGACACTGAGCAGCACAAACCACAATTTAGTTTGCACAAAACAGCAAAATACAAGACATGCCAAACACATGTGTCCTCATTCCTGCTAGTTTTTTGTTTTGTTTCATTTTTAATTCTAGCAGTAACATGGATCCACACTACCCCCTCACTCTGTGGCCCTGGGCCTAATCCAGCCTGCCGCCTACTTGTGTAAATAAAGTTCTGTAGGATCCTGGCTGCTACCCTTTGGTTATATGTTGCCTGTAGCCACTTTAGGGCTACAGTGACAGAGCTGAGTAGCTCAGAAGCCTGACCTGACCCACAAAACTGAAAATACTTGTTATTGAACCCCTTATAGAGAAAGCCTGACGCCTGCTCAGGGTGGTGAGAACTTTGACGTCTATCTTTGAGATTTTTAAAGTTCTAAGGGAGAAGTTAGTGACTTCTCTATTGCTGTAATTCTTCACCCACTTAGGCCTCAACTCACTGGACATTTTACCCAGGTGGAACTTTGATGAAGAACAAGTCAACAAACTTTCCTTTGAAGGCTCCTTAGCTTGACTTCCAAAATAGATGCAATGAATGAAGAAGCAATTGTCACACAAGTGTGAGAAGCAGCCGGTACACATTTGACGGGTGGACAAACTTCCTAGTTGTTAGGAAACGCAGATTAAAAGCGAAGACATACCCTGTGAGGTCGGCTTGGGAAAGGGATCAGCACGGTCACTCTCACAGTTACGGCTGGGATCCAGTGTAACGTACCTTCTAGGAAGACAGTTTGGGAAATGTGTCTGTCTTTCGGCCCAGCAATTATAGCTCTAAGCACTTATCCTAAAGTGTGCCAAGAAGTCTGTCTCCAGGGTACTTATTGCTTCATTGTATGAATCAATTGTGTGAAAAATTAGAAACAACTGAAGTGTCATACACAGGAATTGGATTAAAAAATTATGGAAATTCACATGATAGAATTCTGTGTAGCCTTTGGAAAGAATTATATCTGTTTGATATGGAAAGTTACCCAGGATATATTTTAAGTTTAAAAAAAAAAAAGCAAGTTGCAGAATAACGTTAATAGCCTGATCACATTTTTGTAAGTCATAATTACGATTGTATTATACACACCAGTGTATGCATAGAAAAGACCTGGAAAGCTGCGTATCAATCACTTATTAACAATAGTTACCATCTGCGGGTGGGAGTATGAGAGACTTCTACTTTTCTAAAGTTTGAAACTTTTTAACGGGCATATGTGACTGCGTTTACGGTGTAAAGTAATACAGCTTAATGTGAGACTTCACAGAGGCAAGAGGCTTCTTGTGTTTTACTCAGAGGAGAACTCCTTTAATGCCCACTTAGGGCTGTTTATTATTTTGTTAACAAAACTTGTTAGATCTAAGTGTATGTGCTTTTCACGGTGGCTGAGAGAGGAGAGAAGCCAGTGCAGACAGGGACGCACACACAAGCAGAAGGAGTGGACAGCCATCCACAGGGCTGCTGACGGAATGTTCATAAAAGCAAACCCTATTCAGGCCTATTCAACATGCAGGAACCGGCTCTCTCCCCCGAGAGGAGTGTGAGTGTGATGCTGTCCCAACGGTGTTGAAATGGGTCATAACTGGCCTGTGCTCAGTGAAGCAGGCAAAAGGGGGATGATGCACCTCAAAGTAAATTCTAGGCAAAAGGCCTAAAATAACTAAAAAGAGACCAACGTTGAAACAGGACATCAAAAAATATCTTAAGGCAAATGAAAATGGAGCCACAATATACCAGAACTATGGGATGCAGCAAAAGCAGTTCTAAGAGGGAATTTAATAGGAATAAATGCCTATATTAAGAAAAAAAGAAAGATCTCAAATAATCAACTCAACTTTATACGTCAGGGACTACAGGCAAGAACAAACTAAGCCCAAAGTTAGCAGAAGGAAGGAAATAACAAAGCCCAGAGCAGAAATATATGAAATAGAGATGAGAAAAGCAATTGAACTATCAAAACTAAGAGCTGCTTTTCGAAAAGATAAACAAGTTGACAAGCCTTTAGTGAGGCTAAGAAAAGTGAAAAAACACAAACAGTATCAGAAATAAGAGACAGTATAAATGGTTCCACAGAAATACAAAGGATCATAAGAGACTACTGTGAACAATCATGCATAAACAAATTGGATAACCTAGAAGAAATAGAGAAAACATACAACCTACCAAGACTGAATAAAGAATAGAAAATCTGAATAAATCAATAATGAGTAAAGACATTAAATCAGTAATCAAAAATCTCCCAAGAAAGAAAAGCCCAGGACCTGATGGCTTCACTGCTGAATTCTGTGAAACATTTTAAGAAGAATTAATGTTTAGTGGAGTATTTAGGGTTTTCTATATTAGGATCATGTTGTCTGCAAACACTTTTTCCTTTCTGATCTGGATGCGTTTTGCCTTTGCTTTCTTTTTCTTGCCTAATTCCTCTAGTTAGAACTTCCAGTTATTATGGTAGATAAAAGTGGCAAAAGTGGGCATCCTTGTCTTGTTCCTGATATTATAAGAAAAGCTTACAACTTTTCAGATGTTAGTTGTTGGCTAACGCACATGCCATATATGTCTTTTTATTTTGTTGAGGTAAATTGCTTCTATATCTAATTTATTTAGAGTTTTTATCATGAAAAGATGTTGAATTTTGAATTTCTTTTGAAAAGAATGTTTGAATTTGTTTTGAAAAGATGTTGAAAAGAATTTCTTTTCAAATTCTTTCAACAAAATTAAGAAGAGGGAACACTTCCAAACTTGTTTTATGAGACCAGCATTAGTCTGATGTTAAAGCCTGACAAAGACACTACTAAAAGAGAAAATTACAGGCTAGAATATCTGATGAAAGTAGGTGCAAGTCCTCGATAAAATATTAGCAAACCAAATACAGCAGCACAGTAAAAGGATTATATACCATTATTAAGGGAGTTTTGTCCCTCAGATACAAGGATGGTTCAATATACCCAAGTCAGTAAATGTGATACACCACATTAACAAAATGGACAAAAACCATACAAGCATCTCAGTAGAGGCAGAAAATGCATTTGACAAAATTCAACATCTTTTCATGATAAAAACTCTAAATACATTAGATATAGAAGTAATTTACCTCAACAAAATAAAAGACATATGGCGTGTGTGTTAGCCAAAAACTAACATCTGAAAAGTTGTAAGCTTTTCTTATGATATCAAGAATAAGACAAGGATGCCCACTCTTGCCACTTTTATCTACCATAATAACTGGAAGTTCTAACTAGAGGAATTAGGCAAGAAAAAGAAATAAAAGGCAAAAGGCATCCAGATCAGAAAGGAGAAAGTGTTGTAGACAACATGATCCTAATATAGAAAACCCTAAATACTCCACTAACACATTGTTAGAATCAGTAAACAAATTCAGTAAAGTTGCAGGATACAAAATCTGCATACAAGAATCAGTTGCATTTCTGTATACTGACAATGAAATATCCAAGAAAGAAATTAAGAAAACAGTTCCATTTACAACAGCATCAAAAAGGTAAATTTCTTAGGAGTAACTTTTACCAAGGCAGTGAAAGATCTGTACACTGAAAACTATAAAACATTGATGAAAGAAATTGAAGAAGATGCAAACCAATGGAAAGATGTTCAGTGTTCATGGATGGGAAGAATTAATATTGTTAAAATGTCCATACCACCCAAAATGATCTACAGATTCAATGCAATCCCCATCAAAATTCTAATGGCATTTATCCATAGAAACAGAAAAAAAGTCCTGAAATTTTTATGGAACCCCAAAATACCTTGAATAAGTAAAGCGACTTTGAGAAAGAAGAACAAAGCCCAAGACATTACATTTCCTAATTTCTTATCATAAGACTGTTGTAATAGAAACAGGATAGTATGACATTACAAACTGAGATATAGACCAAAGGAACAGAATAGAAAGCTCAGAAATAAACCTACATGTGTATGGTCAACTAACCTTTGAGAAAGATACCAAGAATACACAATAGGAAAAAGATAGTCTCTTCAGTAAATGGTATAGGTTGTGTATCCGTGTTCTCAAAATTTGAAATCCTGAATGCTCCAAAATCTGAAACATTTTGAGCATGAATATGATGCCACAAATGGAAAATTTTACACCTAATCTCATGTGGTGGGTTATAGTCAAAATGCAGGCCCATGACACACAGTTTATTAAGCATTCCCAATGGGAAAATAATCCTCCCACCCCCTTCAGCTGTAGGGTATGTTTTCTGCACACACCCCCACGAAGAGTAAGAAAATGTCATGTGTGCAGGCTGGATGTGCCAATGGCAGGTTCCCCGCAGTGTTCCACATGGCCAAGACCTATGTGTGTTACTCACCATGTTTTTTGCTTATTCTTTGCATTTCTATATACTGACAGTGAACTATCCAAGAAAGAAATCAGGAAAACAGTTCCATTTACAAATCAAAAAGAATAAAATTTTTAGGAATAACTTTTTACCAAGCCAGTGAAACATCTGTACACTGAGAACTATAAACCATTGATAAAAGAAATTGAAGAAGATGCAAACAAATGGAAAAATGTTCGGTGTTCATGGATGGGGAAGAATTGTGTTCTTATGTGGTGTAAAGATAGTGTTGAAAATGTCAAAAAGGTCAGCAGATACCCCTGTAAGTAATAGTGATACGAAAAAAAGGAAGCATTTGTATTTATCTATAGCACAGAAAGTCATGCTGTCGGAGAAACTGGACAGTGATGTAAGTGTGAAACAGAAGAGTACCATGTTGGAATGATCACCATATATGAGTTGAAGAAATAGAAGGATAAAAACGTTGAAGTTCTGTGCTGAAAGTAATGAACAGACGTTAATGAAAAATAGGAAAACACTGTATAAAGCAAAAAATGAAGATCTTAATTGTGTATTGAAAGAGTGGATTCATCAGCATTGCAGTGAGCACCTGCCACTTAATGGAATACTGCTCATGAAACAAGCAAAGATCTATCACGATGAACCGAAAATTGAAGGGAACTATGAACATTCAACAGCCTGGTTGCAGAAATGTAAGAAAAGACACAGCATTAAATTTTAAAAGATGTGTGGTGATAAAACATCTGCTAATCACGAAGCAGTGAAGAAATTTATTGGCATGCTTGCCAAGCTCAAAACTGTTGAAAATCTCATCCCAGAACGAGTCTGTATTGCTGATGAAACATCACCGTTTTGGTGTTATTGCCCTGGAAAGACACCAACTTCAGCTGATAATAGAGCCCCTACAGGAATTAAGGATGTAAAGGAGAGAACAACTGTGTTAGGATGTGCTAAAGCAGCAGGCACATGAAGTGCAAACCTGGCTGTGATAGCAAAATTTTGTGCTCTTACTGTTTTCAAGGAGTGACTTTCTTACTATTCCATCATTCTAACAAAATGCATGGATCACCAGGAAAATCTTTTCTAGTTGATTTTACAAATATTTTATACCAATAGCTCATACTCACTTCTAGGAAGCTGTACTGGACAACAACTGTGAGATTTTGTTACTCCTTGACAACTGCTCTGTTCATCCTCCAGCTGAAATTCTCATCAAAAAGGATTTCTGTGTCAGGTACTTTCCCCTAAATGTGACTTTATTAATTCAGCATTTGACCAGGGTATATTAGTCCATTCTCATGCTGCTAATAAAGACATACCTGAGACTGGGTAATTTACAAAGGAAAAGGGTTTAACTCACAGTTCCACATTGCTGGGGAGGCCTCAGGACACTTAATATCATGGTGGAACACAAAGAAGAAGCAGGCGCCTTCTTCACAGAGTGGCAGGACGGAATGAGTGCAAGCAGGGGAAATAAGAGATGCTGATAAAACCATTAGATCTCATGAGACTCACTCATTCTCACAAGAGCAGCATGGGAGAAATTGTCCCCATGATTCAATTATCTCCACCTGGTCCAGCCCTTCACATGTGGGAGCTGTGGGGATTATAATCCAGGGTGAGATTTGGGTGGGGATACAGCCAAACCATATCATTCTGCCCCTTCCCCATCCCAGATCTCATGTCCTCACATTTCAAAACACAGTCATGACCTTCCAACAGTCCTCCAAAGTCTTATTCCAGCATTAACCCAAAAGTCCAAGTCCAGAGTCTTATCTGAGACAAGGCAAGTCCCTTCTGCCTATGCATCTGTAAAATCAAAGGAAATTTTGTTACTTCCTAGATATAATGGTGGTACAGGCATTGGGTAAATACACTCATTGCAAATGGGAGACATTGGCCAAAACAAAGGGGCTACAGGCCCCAGGCAAGTTGAAAGTCCAATAGGGCAGTCATTAAACCTTAAAGTTCCAAAATGATCTCCTTTGACTCCATGTCTCACATCCAGGTCATGCTGATGAAAGAGGTGGGCTCCCAGATTCCTTGGCCAGCTCTGCCACTGTGGCTTCACAGGGTACACCCCTCTGGCTGCTTTCATGGGCTGGCATTGAGTGTCTGCAGCTTTTCCAGGCACACAGTACAAGCTGTTGGTGGATCTACTATTCTTGGGTCTGGAGGACGGTGACCCTCTTCTCACAGTTTCACTAGGCTGTCCTCCAGTGGGGCACTGTGTGTGGGGGCTCCGACCCCACACTTCCTTTATGCACTGCCCTAACAGAGGTTCTTCATAAGGGCTCTGCCCCTGCAGCAAACTTCTGCCTGGACATCCAGACATTTTCATACATCCTCTGAAATCTAGGCAGAGGTTTCCAAACCTCAATTCTTGACTTCTTTTCACCCACAGGCTCAGTACCATTTGGAAGCACCAAAGCTTGGGGCTTATACCCTCTGAAGCAATGGCCTGAGCTATACCTTGGCCCCTTTTAGTCACAACTGGAGCAGAAGCAGCTGGGATGCAGGGCAGCATGTCCTAAGGCTGCGTAGAGCAAGGGGGCCCTAGACCTGGCCTGTGAAACCATTTTTTTCTCCTAGACCTCTGGGCTGTGATGGGAGCAGCTTCCATGAAGGTCTCTGACATGCCTTAGAGAAATTTTCTCCATTGTGTTGGTGATTAACGTTTGACTTCTTGTTACTTATACAAATTTCTGCAGCAGGCTTGAATTTCTCCCCAGAAAATGTTTTTTCTTTTCTGTCACACAGTCAGACTGCAAATTTTCCAAACTTTTATGCTCTGCTTCCTCTTGAATGCACTTCCACTTAGAAATTTCTTCTGCCACATACCCTAAATCATCTCTCTGAAGTTCAAAGTTCCACAGATCTCTCAGGTGGGGGCAAAATGCCACCAGTTTATTTGCTAAAGCATAGCAAGTGACCATTACTCCAGTTCCCAACAAGTTCCTCATCTCCATCTCAGACCACCTCAGTCTGGACTTTATTGTCCGTATCACTGTAAGCATTTTGGTCAAAGCCATTCAACAAGTCTGTAGGAAGTTTCAAACTGCTACATCTTTTTTGTCTTGTGAGCCCTCCAAGTCTCTAGGAAGTTCCACACTTTTCCACATTTTCCGATCTTCTGAGCCCTCCAAACTGTTCCAACCTTTGCCTGTTACCTAGTTCTAATGTCACTTTCACATTATCGAGTATGTTTACGACAGTGCCCCACTCTCTGCAATACCAATTTACTGTATTAGTCTGTTCTCGTGTTGCTAATAAAGACATAGCTGAGACTGGGTAATTTATAAAGAAAAAGGGGTTCAATGGACTTACAGTTCCACATGGCTGGGGAGGCCTCACAATCATGGTGGAAGGTGAAGGAGGAGCAAAGGCACATCTTACACAGCATCAGGCAAGAGAGTGTGTGCAGGGGAACTGCCCTTTATGAAACCATCAGATCTCATGAGACTTATTCACTGTCATGAGAACAGCATGGGAAAAACCTGTCCCCATGATTCCATCACCTCCCACCACGCCCGTCCTCTGACCAAATTACAATTTAACATGAGATTTGGGTGAGAACACCAAGCCAGACCTTATCAGTATTGGCCTTGGCAATGATCTTTTGGATAAGACACAAAAGCACAGGCAGCAAAAGCAAAAATAAACAAATGAGAGTGCATCAGATTTAAAAGTTTCTGCACAGCAAAAGAAACATTGGCAAAATGAAAAGGCAGTGCACGGAGTGGAAGAAACCGTACATCCAATAAGGGGTTAATATCCAAACTACATAAAGAACTCATACAACTCAACAGCAAGCAAACAGAATAACCCAGTTTAAAAATGAGCAAAGGACCTGAATAGACATTTTTCTAAAGAAGACATATAGATATCCAATAGGCATATGAAAAGGTGCTCAACGTCACTAACCATCGGAAAAATGGAAATCAAAACCACAATGAGACATCACCTCACACCTTTTAGGATGACCAGTATGAAAAAGACGAAAGATAAGTCTTCGGGAGAATGTGGAGAAAAGGAAACAGTTTTATATATTCAAGGTGGGAATGAACAAAATGGAAAACAGTTTGGAGGTTCCTCAAAAATTAAAAATAGAACTACAGCCCAGCAGTCCTACTTCTGGCTACATATCCAAAGGAAATGAAATCAGTAGCTCAAAGAGATCCCTGCACCTCCATGTCAATGGCAGCTTTATTCACAGTAGCCAAGATGTAGAAAATAAGTAATTGTCCATTTGACAGATGAAGGGTTAAAGAAATTGTGGTAGATCCATATAGAGTGGAATGTTATTCAGTCTTTACAAAGAAGGCAGTTCTGCCATTTGAAACAATATGGATGAACCTGGAGGACATTGTGCTAAGTAAAATGAAACAGAAAAAGACAAATACTGCACGATCTCACCTACCTGTGGAATCTGAAGAAGTCAAACTCCTAGAAAGGAAGAGTACAATGGTGGTTACCAGAGGCTGGTGGGAGAGGTTGGAAATTGGGAGGTGTTGGTCAAAGATTGGGAACATTCACCTTATAAGATGAATGCATTCTGGACACCTCATGTACAGCATGAGAACTATAGTTAATAATAATATATTGTGTACTTGAAATTGGCTAAGAGAATGCATCTTAAGTGTTCGCATGATAAAAAAGGCAGTTAACTATATGAGGTGATGGATATGTTACTTAGTATAATTGTGGCAGTCATTTCACAATGTATGTGCCTATCAACACATCACATTGTGGCCAGGCGTGGTGGCTGATTTCTGTAATTCCAGCACTTTGGGAGACTGAGCCAGAAGGATTGCTTGAGCCCGGGAGTTCGAGACTAGCCTAGGCAATGCAGGGAGATACAAAAAAATTAAAAATTAACCAAGCATGGTGGCATGTGCCTGTGGTCCCAGCTACTTGAGAGGCTGAGGTGGGAGGACTGGTTGGACCCAGGAGGTCAAGGCTGCAGTGAGCTGTGATTGCACCACTGCACTCCAGCCTGGGTGACAAAGCAATACCCTGACGCCCACACACCACAGTGTACTACCTAAATACACACAAATTCCATTCGTCAAGGACACTTCAGTAAATCTAGGGGGAAAAAAACCCCCAACAATATGATCTGAAGCAGTATTTTCCAAATGTGTTTTGACCGGACCTACAGATAGTTTTACATAATGACTGCCCCCATACATGTAAATATATGTGCACGTAACTGAAATATACTGTTCACAAGGGAGTACTCACATTGAAAACCTGTGGCACACTGTGCTCCACTCCATTCCACACCAGCCTGGTGCTGGCCCTCGTGCCCTGATGTGGCTTCATGGTCCGTCACAGGCTGCAGCCCCCAGCGGAGGAGCTCCGGTGCTGGGATTCACGATATCTCACGAACCCTTAGGCAGCCCTTGGAGTAGGCAAGTTTCTCTTCAGATGTAGCAGGGGTTCCGGCAGGTTGTGGCATTGCCGGTGGCATTGCCAGCAGGGACTCAGGTGAGCCCGACGTTCAGACTCGGTAGGTCCAGTGCCATTACCGAGGGAGCTTGCATTTGAATTAGGAAGATGTCCGTGCCGGGATGTCGAAGGACTGCGTGTGGTGGGGAGGAGTCTTGTTGGAGCAGTTATCCCTGGGCAGCTCAGCCTTTGCCAGGGTGGCAGAAAACTTTCACACGGGGCTGCCTTTTCCTGGCCATGTATGGGGCAGGCAGTGTGCCTTGATCATGGGGCCCTGCAGCAGAGCCTGGAGCCTCGTGATAGAGCGTCCAGCCAGCCACCTCTGGTCCTTTGAGGTGAAGCCTGTTTGGCAGTCAGGGCTGGTTGGACAGACAGGCGTGCAGCACCCAATTCTGAATCTTTCTGGTTGAGCAACCCAATATGTAAAGTAAGGCGGATGTGACGGTATTCCAGGTAAAGCCGGGCGCGCGGTGGGAGCTCCGTAAGTGCCGGTTGCCGTTACGGCGTGGTTGAAGCTGACTTCCTGCTGGAAGTAGCACTTGAGCTTGAGACTCTGTCTGGTGAGTCCTTAAAGTAAGACACTGTATGTTTTCTTGTTTTAATAATGGCAGACAGCAAACACAGGCCGAGGTGGGACCAGGCAGAGACTACAGGGAGACAAATTTAGCTGCTAAGATGGGAATCAGGCAAGTGGTGTCTCCAGACAACCTGGGATGAAATAACAAACCCATGGCCAGATCTTAGGTTAGATTGAAGAAAAGGCAACACAACAGACATTAAAAAGTACAATTCAGTGAACTTTGTTTTGCATTTAGAGTTTGAGAATGATAGAGAGGTGTAACTACTCCAGAGGGTTGTTCCCGGGATGGTTCTCGTGGATGGAAGAGGCGGGTGCCATGGAGGAGCACTTCCTGCTCGATACATGGGGAGTTTATGGGTCACATGGGACATGTGGTTGGAGCTGGGGAGTCCACTGGACAAACCGGTTCTGGCTTTGTCCACAGGCATGCCGCCATGCCGTTCCAGCCCTCGGAACAGGTGCGGGCAGGTTTGGGAGGAGGAGCATAGAGAGAACAGAGGGCAGGTGTCCACCCTGGGGGCTACCTGCAGGGCTGCACCTTGACCTGGCCCCAGCAGCCCCTTGCGAATTGATTCACAAGCAAAACCTCTTTTTTAATGAGGTACTTTGGATACTGAGTAGCAAACCCTTTCCATGGGGTTCTAAGGTGAACCAGTCTTCACTGAGTTGTGCTTGATACACAGACTTTTTCTAAGTTTATTTTTTATGCATTTAAGAATGCACAGAACATCCTCACATACTCAGAGGGGGTGGGATGAATTCTTCCCTCCTCCTTCATCAGCACACAGTTTACTAAGGGCCTCTTAGGTGCCCGTCACAGCCTGTGCTGGCTGTTTGCATGTTCCCATGAGTGGGAGGCGTGAGCTCGTTGCTCCTACAGTGGAGAGTCTGGCCAGGAACGTGGGTGCCGGTGGTGACCCAGGTTCTGCATGTGTGGGGCTGTGCAGGCTGCCACCTGGAAAGGACCAGGGAAAGTCCCAGCGACCTTTGCGGATCCGTCAACTCCGTGGGAGGAAGTGGTGTTTCGCCAAGGCCTGAGAATGTGCAGGCCAAGTGATAGGAAATAGGCCACATCTCTCTTCGTCGTCATCTGCGAACTACGCATTTTATTGTAAGCGATGTGCCCTTCCAGCTTCAGTCCTGGTCCTGTGAAGAAGAATCCATCTCACCAGTCTCAGGCTTCTGCAGTTTATAGGAGCCTGAGGCTCCTGCGCTCAGATTCTTCTGAATTGTCTTTCTTGACCCTTTCCCTCTTTACCTTGACATTTATCTCTTAACGAGAAACAGACACACAGAACTGTGATTGGTTAGGGAACCACCCGCCACTACTCTGCAAATATGTAGCCACCACCCATGGCTGTGTTTCCAGAAACCCACGAAGCTTCTGCTTATGTAGTTGGTTTCCTAGACTTCTAGCAAGATGATATCTCAATCTGGTCTCTCTGAAAGAGAAGCCATGATGTCATCGTGCACCCATCTACCCAGATGACAGGTTTTCAGTCTGTCTGGCAATCACTCTTCAGGGCCCTCCATGCCCAGGCCTCCCTCCCACAGACTCAGTCACTACCGAGGCTCAAGTGCCATGTGACCTTCCTCCATTTCCCTGTGCTCTTTGCAGACTTCATCACAACCTTACAATGTTCTCTGTGATCTTCAGAACCCAAGACACGTTTCTTGAAAACTTCACCTGTGAGAACTTGAAGCCAGGTTATTTTATAAAGCAAATCAATATTACCTCCTGTACTCTTTAAGCCTTTTTTTTGCTTCTTTTTGAGTTATAGTTTTTCTTCATAGATCTAAAAAGTTACTTATAGAGCCACTTGAAACTCATTTTATTGTTTCCTCTGATAATATGACTGAGAAATATGAGCTTTTTCATAGAGAAGTATATCCCTTGGCCCACGCCAAGGCAGACATAAAATCAGTAGCATGCAGAGAAAATGAGTGGAGTAGCACACCATGATTTCCTGCAGGAAATACCCTCCTCTCCCCCACTTCTTTTATTCCACGCCTGGAGCAAAACTAGACTAAGGTGAACCATTTTCTTCTAGCCAGGGGAAGAAGGCGTTGCGGTGATATGTCTGCAGGGAGAGCGTCTTTTAGAGCACATGCTCCTCTTAAGTGCAGGATGCTGTGCTGCTGGATGTGCATGTAGAGGCAAATGTTTGATTTGGCTTTGAATCTCTGCCACTTTGGAATTGGGATCCATTCAAATGCATATGTGTCTTGCTAAGCAAAACAAACAAACAAAAAAAATCTCGAGGGGATTTGGGAAACAAGTTTTCAGGAGCACTGATTATGACCATCAGCTCCCTAGGACACGAAATGGATGCTTCAGAATGTCCCAGAGCTGTCCGTGGCCATCGTGTGCATGTGCACCTGACTCTATAAATGCTCTAGAGTGTAGCATGGCCATTGTGTGCATATGTCCTCAACTGACTGAATACTCTAGAGTGTACCTCAGCCAATGTGTGCGTGTGTCCCTGACTCACGGTGAATGTTCTAGAGTGTACCTCAGCCATTGTGTGCTTGTGTTCTTGACTCACTGTGAATGTTCTATAGTGTACCTTGGCCATTGTGTGCATGTGTTCCATATGCACTGTGAATGTTCTAGAGTGTACCTCAGCCATTGTGTGCGTGTGTTCCCGACTCACGGTGAATGTTCTAGAGTGTACCTCAGCCATTGTGTGCTTGTGTTCTTGACTCACTGTGAATGTTCTAGAGTGTGCCTCGGCCATTATGTGCATGTGTTCCATATGCACTGTGAATGTTCTAGAGTGTACCTCAGCCATTGTGTGCATGTGTTCTTGACTCACTGTGAATGTTCTAGAGTGTACCTCGGCCATTGCGTGCTTGTG
This sequence comes from Macaca mulatta, assembly GCF_049350105.2. NCBI lineage: Eukaryota > Metazoa > Chordata > Mammalia > Primates > Cercopithecidae > Macaca > Macaca mulatta. The sequence goes on from NC_133418.1 coordinate 121,639,410, forward strand.
TACCTGACTCACTGTGAATGCTCAAGAGTGTACCTCGGCCATTGTATGCGTGTATTCCCCACTCACTGTGAATGTTCTAGAGTGTACCTCAGCCATTGTGTGCGTGTGTTCTTGACTCACTGTGAATGTTCTAGAGTGTACCTCAGCCATTGTGTGCGTGTGTTCTTGACTCACTGTGAATATTCTAGAGTGTACCTCGGCCATTGTGTGCGTGTGTTCTGGACTCACTCTGAATATTCTAGAGTGTGCCTCGGCCATTGTGTGCGTGTGTTCTTGACTCACTGTGAATGTTCTAAAGTGTACCACGGTCATCGTGTGCATGTGCACCTGACAATAAATGCTCTAAAATGTACCATGGCCATTGTGTGCATGTGTCTTCAACTCACTGTTAATGCTCTAGAGTGTGCCATGGTCATGGTGCGTGTGTGCACCTGACTCTGTAAATGCTCTAGAATGTACCATGGCCATCATGTACATGTGCACCTGACTCACTGTGAATGCTCTAGAGTGTACTTCAGTCACTGCGACTGTATGTACCTGACTCTATAAATGCTCTAGAATGTACTACAGCCATTGTGTGCGTGTACCTGACTCTCTCAGTGCTCTAAAATGTACCATGGCCATTGTGTGCGTGTGTCCCCACTCACTGTGCATACTCTAGCGTGTACCTCAGCCATTGTGTGCGTGTGTTCCTGACTCTATAAATGCTCTAGAATGTCCTATGGCCATTGTGTGTGTGCACACCTGACTCATTTTAAATGCTCTATGGCAGTAGTCCCCACATTTTCAGCACCAGGGACCAGTTTCGTGGAAGACAATTTTTCCATGGACAGGGTGGATGGTTTCGGGATGAAACTTCCACCTCAAATCATCAGGCATTAGATTCTCATAAGGAGTGCACAGCCTAGATCCCTTGTGTGCACAGTTCACAACAGGATTCCCGCTCCTATGAGAATCTAATGCCTCCTGATTTGACAGGAGACAGAGCTCAGGCTGTAATGTCACTTGCCCACTCCTCACCTCCTGCTGTGTGGCTCACTTCCTTACAGGACATGGATTGATACCAGTCCATAGTCCTAGGGTTGGGGACTCTTGCCCTAAGAATGTACTCGGGCCATCATGTGCCCGAGTGAATGCTATGAATGCTGCATTGAATGCTCTGGAGTGTACCAGAGACACGCATGGTGTGCGCCTGACTCACTCTGAACGCTCTAGAGTGTTCCAGGGTCGTGTTGGGTGTGCACCTGACTCACTGTGAATGTCTAGAGTGTACCAGAGCCATGCTGGGTGTGCACCTGACTCACTGTGAGTGCTCTAGAGTGTACCAGGGTCGTGTTGGGTGTGCACCTGACTCACTGTGAATGCTCTAAAGTGTACCAGGGTCGTGTTGGGTGTGCACCTGACTCACTGTGAACGCTCTAGAGTGTACCAGAGCCATGCAGGGTATGCACCTGACTCACTGTGAGTGCTCTAGAGTGTACCAGGGTCGTGTTGGGTGTGCACCTGACTCACTGTGAATGCTCTAAAGTGTACCAGGGTCGTGTTGGGTGTGCACCTGACTCACTGTGAACGCTCTAGAGTGTACCAGAGCCATGCAGGGTATGCACCTGACTCACTGTGAATGCTCTAGAGTGTGCCAGGGTCGTGTTGGGTGTGCACCTGACTCACTGTGAATGTCTAGAGTGTACCAGGGCCGTGTTGGGTGTGCACCTGACTCACTGTGAATGTCTAGAGTGTACCAGGGCCGTGTTGGGTGTGCACCTGACTCACTGTGAATGCTCTAAAGTGTACCAGGGTCGTGTTGGGTGTGCACCTGACTCACTGTGAACGCTCTAGAGTGTACCAGAGCCATGCAGGGTATGCACCTGACTCACTGTGAATGCTCTAGAGTGTGCCAGGGTCGTGTTGGGTGTGCACCTTACTCACTGAATGCTCTAGAGTGTGCCAGGGCCGTGTTGGGTGTGCACCTGACTCACTGTGAATGCTCTAGAGTGTACCAGAGCCATGCAGGGTATGCACCTGACTCAGTGTGAATGCTCTAGAGTGTACTGGGGTCGTGTTGGATGTGCACCTTACTCACTGAATGCTCTAGAGTGTGCCAGGGTCGTGTTGGGTGTGCACCTGACTCACTGTGAATGCTCTAGAGTGTACCAGGGTCGTGTTGGATGTGCACCTGACTCACTGTGAATGCTCTAGAGTGTACCAGAGCCATGCTGGGTGTGCACCTGACTCACTGTGAATGCTCTAGAGTGTACCAGGGTCGTGTTGGATGTGCACCTGACTCACTGTGAATGCTCTAGAGTGTACCAGAGCCATGCAGGGTATGCACCTGACTCAGTGTGAATGCTCTAGAGTGTACCAGAGCCATGCTGGGTGTGCACCTGACTCACTGTGAATGCTCTAGAGTGTGCCAGGGTCGTGTTGGGTGTGCACCTGACTCACTGTGAATGCTCTAGAGTGTACCGGGGTCGTGTTGGATGTGCACCTTACTCACTGTGAATGCTCTAGAGTGTGCCAGGGCCGTGTTGGGTGTGCACCTGACTCACTGTGAATGCTCTAGAGTGTACCAGAGCCATGCAGGGTATGCACCTGACTCAGTGTGAATGCTCTAGAGTGTACTGGGGTCATGTTGGGTGTGCACCTGACTCACTGTGAATGCTCTAGAGTATACCAGGATCGTGTTGGATGTGCACCTGACTCACTGTGAATGTCTAGCGTGTACCAGAGCCATTCAGGGTATGCACCTGACTCACTGTGAATGCTCTAGAGTATACCAGGATCGTGTTGGATGTGCACCTGACTCACTGTGAATGCTCTAGAGTGTACCGGGGTCGTGTTGGGTGTGCACCTGACTCACTGTGAATGCTCTAGAGTGTACCGGGGTCATGTTGGATGTGCACCTGACTCACTGTGAATGCTCTAGAGTGTACCAGGGCCGTGTTGGGTGTGCCCCTGACTCACGTGTATTTAGCATTGCTTTTGAGGGGTTGGGGAGGGAAACCTCCCTTACTGCCTGGGAGTGGCCATGGGGGTTTCTCAGCTAAGGTGACAGTCGCACTCTGTGTGGTGTATCAGGGTTAGCCAGTGGGGCCTCTGAAGATTCTCGTGTGGGGCCCGGAAGTGGTATCTCAGACTGGTACCGTGCAGGGTCTTGCTGATTGTAGCCTTTTTGTGACACGTGGTTTCTGAATATCTGCCATCAGATTTGACCCGTGATGCTGGTGTCTGCCTCCCTCTATGGAGCGTGTTGCTTCACAGAGGGTGGCTTCCGCTTCTCCACTAATCTCCAGTGGTATATAACATACACCTCTTTGTACAGTGCTTTTACATGAGTTTAACTCAATTTTTAAAAAAATTTGGATTAAAATCTTAGCTATCTGAAATATTTAGGGTTATTCTTTTTAATTTTTGTATTTGTTAATTGACAAATTGCAGTTGTATGAGGTTACTTTTCTTGAGTTTTATTAAGCACCTATGTTTAACCTCAATAACATTAAAACATTTAGATGAAAACTTTTCAAAACGTATTTTGATGTTTACTACTTTTTAGCTAGAACTTCCTGCAGGTAAACCCCAGTGATGCTTGGCCATGACTAAGAACAGTTCCTTCCACAAACTAAGACTGTGCTGCTCTTACCGCTTTGTGAGTACACGCTAGTGTTTCAAATTCCATCCAAAACCAGCTGCCCTGGGTTATGGAGTCTTATCAATTCCTGTATTTTTGCTTCCTTCCCCCGAGTCTGGTTTGCTCTGAATTAATCATCTTTTATAGCTTGCTGAATCACCTACATTTCTGTTTGGAGCCACCCCGTTTCTCTCCTCGTCCACGATTTTGTTCTCTTGTGGATTCAGAAACCAGAGGGTGGCACAGGTTGGGACTGTGGGCAGTTGGAAGGGGCACCCTCATCTTCTGAGAAAGGACTTGAGGATGCCGCTCTTTGAAACACAGTGTTCGAAGCTTCAGAGCTGTCCAGAGGCCTTTAAAACATTGCCTCGTTCTAGAGTTGTTGGCTCTTTTCCAAATCCAAATGTACTAACGGTGATAACTAAATTTATTTTAAAATAGTCTCGTTTGTTAATATGACATCTTCACTCTTACCTGGAATTCTTCACTCTTACTTAGAATTTGTCGACAGGTATTAAGTGTTGTGTGCCCCAAAGGTTGCCGGTCACTGTGGGGAACACAGAAGAGTTTTAATATGTGGGGTGCATGATTCAGAAACCTTTGCTCTCTTTAGAGACACTGTAGTCAGATATTCATGGCACCGAAGGAGGTAGCCAAGATGGGTGTTTGTGCATTATTAAAATTGGTCTATGGGAAACATGTGGATAACTTATGAGCTCTTAACTTTGATTCATAATTAGGTCGTCTTTGACATCAGACTGGCTAGTTCCCATCCTGTGACGTGTGAGTTAGTTGGGAAGGGAATCTGCCTTTCTGGAGCTTCTACTAAAGACCCCAACTGTCTTGGTGCTGACGTAGACTGCACCTTGCTGGTCCCACTGGGAGAAGTCACTGTCACTGCACGCGCTGGCATAGCCCACACGGATACTCCTTGCTCCAGCCTTTTGCTTGCTTGTTTTTGGTGGGAAGCCCATGTGAGTTCTAAGTGAGATCTGCTGGGGAGCTTATGAATCCATCTCAATTTACTGCCCGTCATATAGAAAATGTTCCGCACGGGGTCAGTGCGTTACCCCACCAGCACAAGATCTGTGGGCTGCCCATGACATCCTTCTCTCCCTGCATTCCTTTCGTTCCTTGGAATTCATTGTCAAGCTGTTCGAACTCTACCTGTGTTTACCTGCAGTAACTGGGCTACGGAGAGAAGTGTCATCATTTTGCTCCAAACAAGTATCTTCACCATTAGGATCAGCCATTGTCTTAACTGGATGTGAGCAGTGGGTTTTGGAGCAGGTTTTTCAGCATCCTAGCGATAGAGTTTTGGTCTTGTTTACTACATATTATGTGTTTATTATGATTATGATTAGATAAGATACAATAAACTCTTGGTCTAATGTAGGCGTGGTGTGCCTTTGATCACAGTACTGTGAGCTTTCTGTGTGTTCCTTAAGCTACAAATGAGAAAGAGATTGTGGTTTTGAATGATGTTAATGTGATTACAAGTAATAATAGCTCCATGGACAGTCTCGAGATGATGGTGTAAGGGAGGTATGCTTGAGGGTGTCCTCAATCAATCCGTATTGTGTTCTGTTTAAAAAGAAATAGTGTGGCCGGGCGCGGTGGCTCAAGCCTGTAATCCTAGCACTTTGGGAGGCCGAGACGGGCGGATCACGAGGTCAGGAGATCGAGACCATCCTGGCTAATATGGTGAAACCCCGTCTCTACTAAAAAAATACAAAAAACTAACCGGGCGAGGTGGTGGACGCCTGTGGTCCCAGCTACTCGGGAGGCTGAGGCAGGAGAATGGCGTAAACCCGGGAGGCGGAGCTTGCAGTGAGCTGAGATCTGGCCACTGCACCCCAGCCTGGGCGACAGAGTGAGACTCCGTCTCAAAAAAAAAAAAAAAAAAGAAATACTGTAGTACCTTATTGATGTCTTTAATTACTCCCAAGTTGAATCACATGGAATGAAATTCCCTTCTTTGTAAGTAAGCGTTTAAGAATTTCACCAGAGAAAACAGAGATCCATATTTGCGACCACACTGAAAAATTCTTGGTGTCTTTATGGCTTTATTGCAGAGGTGAGAGGATTTTGGTCTTTGTGGAGTAACTGAATACACATTGTATCATTTAGGATGGCTTTGGCTGCAGTTGATGGGAAACTGTGGCTCCAACTGGCTCAAACATTAGGAAATGGCCTCACGTCAAAGGCAGGGCAGACCTTGAGCCTGGTGTGGCCGGTGGCAGCTCCTCTGCCCTGCTCTAAACTCTGTCCTCCCATCTCCTCCAGTATTTTGCCATTATCCTTGCGTGCCTAAGGAGATCGCTGCAAAGGATGTGGGCATCCTGTGCAAATCACCTTCTCCCCTCTGCCTCCCTAAGACTCTCCACCCTCCAGCCCCCACAGGCCTCCCTCACGTCTCGTTGGCCACTGCTGGTCAGCGTCTATTCCTTAGTTCCTGATGAAGCCCACGTTGGTGAGTGTCTTAGCTTGGGCTGCCATAAAAAGTGCCACATACTGGGTGGCGTCAACATGAAAATGTGTTCCTGGGGCGGGAAGTCTGGGATCAAAGTGCTGGCTGATTCATTTCCTGGTGAGGGCTCCCTTCCTGATGTGCAGACAGCTGCCTTCTCGCTGTGTCCTCACGTGATGGAGAGAGACAGAGGAAGCCTGCCCTCCAGGCCTCTTCGTCTCTTCTTATGAGGGCATGAGTCCCATTGCGAGGGCCCCACCCTCATGACCTCCTCTAACCCTAATCACCTCCCAAAGGTTCCATTTCAAGTACAGACAGTCCCTGACTTATGGCTTCTTGACTTTACAATGGCATGGAACCACTATGCATTTGTAGAAATTGCATTTTGAGTCCCATACAACCATTTTATCCAATCCATTACATGAGATATTCAGCACTTTCTTATAAAAGAGGTCTTGTGTTGGATGATTTTCCCAGCTGTAGGCTGATGTGAGTGTTGTGAGCGTGTTTAAGGTAGGCTAGGCTGGCTCTGACATTCACTGCATTTTCAGCGGGGTTTTAAACTTACGATGGATGTGGGGACATAGCCCCCGTGTACATCGAGGATCATCATCTGCAGCGTCACACCGGGTGGGGGGCTGGGACTTTCACACACGAATCTGGGGGGGGGGCACAATTCAGTCCATCACAGTGAGACAATAAAAGTGTTGTCAGCATTGCCAGATGACAATGTGATAAATACTCTAGCGACTACAGGCCAGGAAAAGAGTTCCTGCGTCACGAAGAATGTGTATCACAGCTCTCAGCTACCACCCTGGGTATCTCAAATGTTTATGTTAACATTTGGTACTTCTCTTTCTCTTAGTGTCGTGTGGGAGCCAATGGGAGATGGGAAGAAAATCATTTCATTGGCCGATAACCATATCCTGCTGTGGGATTTACAGGAAAGCTCAAGCCAGGCTGTGGTGAGTAAAAGGAACAACACAGCGTTTGTTTTTGTATTTTTAAACGAAACCGCATGTTCTCACTCATAGGTGGGAATTGAACAATGAGAACACTTGACACAGGGTGGGGAACACCACACACCAGGGCCTGGGGTGGTGGGAGCGGGGAGGGATAACATTAGGAGATACACCTAATGTAAATGACGAGTTAATGGGTGCAGCACACCAACATGGCACATGTATGCGTATGTAACAAACCTGCACGTTGTGCACAGGTACCCTAGAACTTAAAGTATCATAACAAATAATAAATAAATAAATAAATAGGGCCTTTGGGCTAAATTCAGAATATAATTCTTGATTCACAACAGTTTAGAATTTTGACCTTAGTTAATGAACAGACTGAATCATCAATCAAAGAACTGAGTGATGGGGTCTTTCAGGTGAAAGCCGTTTAGATGTCACTCAGGGCTTGTGAGAGATGACGCACAGAACCCAGCTGTTTGCAAAACATCTGCCTTTTGCTGCACTTTGAGCAAAGGAGGGAGTGGGATGCCCAGGAGTATTTTCTACTGTTTCAAGCGTGCTGTCCTTTTGATGAATGGATTCTTAAAGTATATTTGGGTAAAATCATACTTTAAGTAGGAGCAATTATAACATTTTAATTTCATAGTGGTGCCTCGCTCTTTTCATGTATTTGCATGAGTTATGAAAATAACGTTTAGCACTTTCTTTGGGTTGAGTTTTGCTTTTAAATATGCATCGTTTGAATACTTTGTCTCTCACAGAGTAAATATTAATATATATTTTTCATATTTGATTTCTTAAAATTTTCTGCTTTAAAATGTGGTTTTTACATGCATTCATAATTTCATTGCGTTTGTTTATGTCAAAGTAACCACTTTAGAAAAGAGAAAAGGGAAGAACTTTGAACTGATAGCGCTTACAATGTCATTTATGCCTCGGGGGCCGCGTTGCCTACACACAGTCAAAGGGATCGCGCAAGCATCCATTGGATAGATTTCTCCAGTGATGGCCTCATCTTATATTTATTTGTTCCTCACATGTTTTTTTAGCTCTTCTCCCTCATGGTGCCTTAGAATATCAATAAGTCCTTTCCTCACCCCTCTAGGCTGACGAGGTGGCATGAATAATGATCCATCATTATTAATAAGTGGCACAGAAGTAAGACTTAAAAATATTAAATGTCCTGTTAAAGCTTTAAACCTCTGAATGGACAAAAGGGAGTCTCACAGCCTTCACTGTGAAATTAAGTGTTGGGCATTCACCCGGAGCATCAATGGTATTTAAGGAAGAGATTTATTATTTTTATGAGAAACTTTAAATATAAGGCATAGCTTCATATCTTGGAGTAGAATGCAAATTTCACACAAACTTTTAAGATAAAACAGGAAACTTGAATCATATCTCATGCCTGAGATTGACCCCTGTGGACCACACCTGCAGGCCGGGGAGATATGTTCATAGTCTCCACCTTCCGGGAGATTTGGCAGAGTCCTGGTCATGGTCGAAGGCGATGCCTTCCTTGTCCCTTCCCTCTCTGTGTTTTCGCAGGGCGTTCCCACTTAACCGTAAACCTCCAGGAAGAAAGAGGAAAATACTTTCCTATTAAAACGCCAGGCTCATGGTAGGCTTTAGGCAAGACACTTGTGCAGAGGGCCCAGCTCCTGGTGTAGACACCTGGGGAGAGGGCTCTGCTCCTGGTGCAGACACTTAGGCAGAGGGCCCAGCTCCTGGTGTAGACACCTGGGGAGAGGGCTTTGCTCCTGGTGCAGACACTTGGGGAGAGGGCTCTGCTCCTGGTGTAGACACTTGGGCAGAGGGTCCCGCTCCTGGTGTAGACACCTGGGGAGAGGGCTCTGCTCCTGGTGTGGGAAGAGCTGGCTGGAGCCTTCTGCACACCTACTGTGCTCGCCGTCTCAGGGAGGTTGCCAGGAAGAAAGGAAACCCCAAGTCCCACACGTTAGGATGCGGCAGGTTCTCATCTGCCCCAACTTTGGAGACCTATTCTGTAATCAAACTGTGAACACATCTTCAGAGCCTCGGTCATCTCAAATGGATTTCATGGTAGGGTGATTAATCTGTAACTTATTTTCTGCAGAGATCAATTTAGTTTTCTCTCCCCCTTTTTTATCCACTGTCAGCAGTTCTGTCAATATCACTTTGCGACCCTCCACTACAGTATTTAATACAGAAACCTTCCGATCGATTTCAGCCATCTTCACACCCAGCTTCTCAATGTTTTTTTATTGTTTGAGGATATTGCCTTCTGTGGTGAATCTAATCTCATGCTCACTGCATCATTACCTTTTGCAATTAAATCGGAGATTCCTTGCCATTTATAATCATTAGCAGAACTCAGGGGAGGCCTGGAGTGGAAGGTTCCGTGGGGGCCACAGACCCCGCTGAGGGCAGAGGGATGGCCGCCCTGTGTCTGTGCTTGCTCATTCATCTTCGCCTCTCCCAGCTTTCACTCGCCATGAAATAAATAGCTTCTGTCAAGGAGCCGACAGTAAGCCAGAAGAAGGAAGCTTGCTTGAGGATTCGCTGCCACCTCTGCCTTCTGTTCACACAGGAGAGCAGGAGCTCCTTGAAGGTGGCCATCTAGAGAGTGCCATCTGCTCGGCGTGACACACAGCACCTCTTCGAAGGAAGGGAGTGTGCTTCAGGAACACAGTGTTTCTGTTGGAAAGTTTCTAATCAGAGGTTTAAAATGCACCGCAGGAGGATCAGATAAACAAACATAAGCTGGGGGTGCTCCTAGCGACAGCAGCAATGCCACGCTCAGGGTGTCTGTAAATGCAAACAGTGTTTGTGTTTTGGGGACCAAGAGAGCAGTGGGCAGAAGCCGAGTTTAATGTCAGGGCTCGTGGGGAGGGGCTCAGAACTTGGTGGCGGTTGGTGGGTTCTGTGGCCCCTGCCAGTGCAGCTTGGAGAGCCTGTTCTGTTTTCATCTTTCACGTTCTCCAAACTGGAAGCGACACAGTGCAGAGGAAAGGAAGAAGCTTGTTTTGTTCAAGTGGAGAACTTCGTGTGGAGAACCTGCCCACTGGTTCCAGCGGCCACCCTCCTGTTCACAGCAACGTGCCCATACGTGGATTCAATTGTCTTTTTATTTCTGATATTTTATTAAAATTTTATTTATTTATTTTTAAACTTTCGTTTTAGGTTCAGGGGTACGTGTGCAGGTTGTGACGTAGGTAAATTGCATGTCACAGGGGTGTGGTGTACAGATGACTTCATGACCCAGGTAATAAGCACAGCACCGATGGGGAGTTTACAGTCCTCTCTCCTCCCATCCTTCACCCAAACTACGCTCTCACTTAGAAGTGGGAGCTAGGCCAGGCGCCGTGGCTCACGCCTGCAATCCCAGCACTTTGGGAGGCTGAGGCGGGTGGATCACCTTACATCAGGAGTTCAAGGCCAGCCCGGCCAACGTCATGAAACCCCGTCTCTACTAAAAATAAAAATAAATTAGCCAGGCGTGACATGTGCCTGCAATCCCAGCTAGTCAGGAGCCTGGGACAGGGAGAATTGCTTGAACCTGGGAGACAGAGGTTGCAGTGAGCCAAGATCACACCACTGCACTCCAGCCTGGCGACACACCGAGACTCCGTCTCAAAAAAAAAAAAAAAAAGAAGGGGGAGGTAAACCCTGAGAAGACCTGAACACGGAGAATGGGACAGCAGCACCGGGACCTCCTCAACTCGCCTGCGGACATTGTTTTCTTGTCTAGAAATCAAGCATGCTCACCCTGCATGTGGCTGTCATTGCCGTGGGGGTGTTCAGGGGCACCTCCTTGTCCTAGCGTCTGTCTCCTGTCCTCTGTGGCAATACAAACCAGGACAAGCCTCACTCCCAGCCTCTCTGTAGCCGGGTGTGGCCGTGGACTGAGTTCTGGACAAACAGATGTGGGTGGGACGGGTGCGTTCACCCTGAATGAGAAGACGTTCCCTTCGCGTTTTAGGTCTCTGCTCCTGAGAGGTGGAGGCGGCTGGCAATGTTCTTCCCTATTCTGTCACTTTTCTTTTCCTTTTTTTAGTAGGGTCTTTTTCAGAGTAAAAGTTTCTCTCTTTTTTTTTTTTTTTTTTGGAACAGTTTTAAGTTCACGGCAAAATTGAGTGGATGATACAGAGATTTCCCACAGCCTCCCCCACTCCCAGCATATCCCCCGCTGGTGTGAGACCTTTGTTATCACTGATGAACCCACATGGGCACATCACCGTCACCCAGAGCCCCTCGTTGACATTAGGGCTCCCTCTTGGTGCTGGACGTTCTGTGGGTTTGGACAAATGTGTCCTGACACCTGTCTTCCGCTGTGGTGTCACACACAGTTGTTTCACGGCCCCGAAAATCCTCTGTGCCCCAACGATGGTTCTTTCCTCACGCTCTCCCTCCAAGCGCTTTGCAAACCCGACGTTCTCACCATCTCCATCGTTTTGCCTTTTCCAAGATGTCACAGAGTTGGAACCATACAGTGTGGATGATTTTTAGATTCGTTTCTGTCCCTTAGTAATAAGCAGTGAAGGTTTCTCCAGGTCTTTTCATGGCTTGAAAGCACATTTCTTTTTATCACTGAGTAATGCTCCATTGTCCGGAAGGTTCTCCATGTCGATGAAGTTCAGTTTGTCAGTTTTTCCTTTTATGCATTGTCCCTTGTCCCAGGGCTGAGAGCTGAGATGACTCGGATGCTGAAGATCGTCTCCTGCTTTCTCCTGAGGGGCTGATGGCTGTGCATTTGACAGTGACGTCATGGTCCACTTTGGTTAAGAGGCACAAGGTGTCTGGGCCTCCTTCCACCACCCTCGCCATGTAGGGGACACGGAGTCCAGGCTTCCCTGTTGTGGGGGTAGCACGGACATGGTTTTTCTGGGCTGCTTGTCTGGAGTACATGGTTACTGTCTAGGGGTTTTGTGTCCTACTCGGCTGCCCCTTTTTGAAAACGTGGCTTTCAGTGGGCTCTTCTGGGGCCTTACTTGGTGGTGTTTCCTGGCTGCCCACTTCTTCCGCTCCAGGTCTGGAGTGAATGAGGCAGAAGGAGACCCCAGGGAGCCCCACCGCGTGTCTCCTCATGCCCCTCGTGGGCCTGCCCTCTCTCTCCAACTTTCAAATCACCCTCTGTTGTATGTGCAGTGTCCAGGCTTTCATTGTACTTAGTGAGAGAAACACGGAGCGGGTGTACGCTCGGCCTTCCCGGCAGCAGGCGGCCCGGAAAAGATGGTGCCGGTCACCCGCTTCCACTAGTTGTTCCTGCTTCTGGAGACCTTGATAATATGAGAGCTCTTCCCTTGTGCAATTAGAGGGAAGAATCTAAACATTCCAAATGAGCGTGCATGGACCCTGTGTGTGCCGTCATTCCCAGGCTGGAGGCCGTGTGGGGAGGAGGAACACGGGAGTCGGGGAGCAGGGATGGCCCCAGACGCCTGCACCTGCCACGAGCCTCACTCATGCAAGAACGCGCCACAGGCCTTGCGCATGGAAGAAGGACCCGCCGCGGGCCTCGCGCACGGAAGAAGGACCTGCCGAGTGTGTCCTGGGGGATTTGGTGTTGAGTTATGACTGCAAGAAGTCAGCCACGCCCCCAGCATACCAGAATGCCATGGCCAAATTTATTCAACAGATACTCAGTGAGCTCACTTTGGAGAGGGTAGTGAGGACTTTTCCCAACACATGGTCATTTCTCACTATTTTTAAGTAGTCCTTTTAAACAGAGACACAGACCTTGTCGTCATATAGTTGGGCCCCTCCCAACTGACAGATGAGGAAAGCTAATGGAAGCAGAGGAAGTTTCTGAAGGTGACGTGGTCTGAGTGCCAGATTTGGGGCTGCAGGTAACGTCTGATGCCCTGGGAGTGAGTCCCACCCAGGCACAGAGGTGTTCACAGCGGCGCCTGCCTGCCCAGACCTCTCCTGTCCTCCTTCAGGTCTGTGAGGTTCTCAGATAACTTGCTCTTACTTGAGTATCTTGAATGATCAGTGACATTTTGTCCCATGAGCATGAATTTGATTTTTGGAAAAAGTTGATTGGAACAAAATCTGGTAAATAAAATAGGTAGGCAAGCTTTGCAAAAGCCGATTAGTGGAAAACGGGTTAAAACCACATGAAAACCGATTTCCTTGTGAGACTCATAAAAAGACATTCCAAAATATTTTGAGCAGAGACTTTGTCATTAAAATAAATGTCACCTTTATAGCCAGGGGTTTCAGACAATGGCCAGTGAAATTTATGTTTTGGACATTTGTTTTTTATATACATTATATATTATATATCTATATATATTTGGATATTATCTTTAAGAAAATATGTAGTCAGTGATTTACTAAGTTGCATATTTTGATATCATAGTATAATTTACCAAGTTGCATAGTTTTAATATCATAAAACTACGTATATAGTTTGATTTTAAAATTTTGGAGCGCACTAGCATTTTCTTTTTAGTCTTCCACTCAGATCTTGAATAAAATTCATTAAAACACAAAAGTGGCGGGGTGCTGGTGGCTCTGGTTGCTAGAGAGCAATTGAGCGTCTGTTTCCCAAGCTCTTCAAAGACTTCTTTCTGGTGATACAAAACAAATTGTGTGTTTTTAGAACCAGGCGTCTTTAAGAAAGGGGAGCCGCTCACCCTGGGGAGCTTTGGCACAAGCTCTCTATCAGCACCCTGTTCTGAGTGCCTGCCATGTCCGAGGGCCACCTGAGCTGTGACATGCTGCTGGAGCTTTGATGGCCAACACAGAGCCTCTGCCTTTTCTAATGTGCCATGTGGTTATAGGGCCTGCAGTATCTAGATGATGCATTGAATGTAAGATTTCAGGTTTTGCTGGAATAGCTGGGACAGGCACGGGTCAGTGGAAGGTGCACAGAGTCCAGGACGACCTAAGCTGGGGGCGGCGAGGGAGGCCTGGAGGCAGTAAGTCCTCCTGTAGCTGGGGCGGCAGTGCAGCCTGCAAAACCAGGTCCCCTTCCTGCCACTCCTTAACAGTGTGACCTGGGACATGTTCCTGGGCCTGACCAAGTGTCAATTTAACAGTGGAATTACAGGTTACAGGACAACAGCGTTTCTCACAGCAAGCACTTAGTGTGTGCCTGTCGGGTAGATGGACGGGCGGATGGGTGGACACGTGGATGGGTGCGTGGGTACATGGATGCGGACGGAGCAGCTGTAATACATGATCTCCAACACTGGGCCATGGGCGAAGGTCACCCAATAGGAGGGTCACCAAGAAGACCCTCGTGCAGAGGCAAGACAGAACTTGAGGTCGCAGAAAGCAGTCTGTGTCTCCTTCATAATTAAATGACTTTCCCCAAAGTCAGCAAGTGATCATGACATTTCAGACACGAGGGATCCGGCGTGCTTTCATGACGCGCCGCTCCCAGTGTTTTCTGCCCTCATTATTCTTTTGAAAAGATCTTTTTCCCTCTCCCAAGAATTGCCTCTAATTAGACCCACCTCTCTAACAGATCACTAATGTCTAATTGGGGTTGCAGAAATATTTTTTATAGTTTAGTCTATCTTGGTAAAAAAAAATTCAGATCTGTACTCATGGCCTTTCCAATTTTGAGTGTGTAAAACTGAGGTCAAATCTGCATTTTGGGGTTTAAGACACACAGTTTTTCTCCAGAAACAGAGCTTAGATTTTGGTGTAGCAAAGGAGGAGTGAAAAAACCCTTTTAGTTATATTCGTCCTGCAAATAGAATCCTTTTAGAAATAAACTAAAAATAAGTTTAAAACATCCCGTCCTGTCACCTAATGGGGACAGCTGATGCCCTGTGTACATTTTCTAATACAGGAAGGCGCTACTCTTCCAGGAGGCCACATTGCAGACTCTCATGGGGGTCAGCTCTGTGCACCTCAGACATTGTCTCCCCAGGAGATGGTGCCCTTGATGGTGTGTGGGAGCCTGCAGCCTGCTGGGGCTCTGTGTCCCATTCAAGCTGGGTGTGCAGCATCCCTCAGGGCCAAGGGCCTACCTGCTGTGTGACCCTGGCAGGACCCACCTCCACCCTTTCTCTGGCCCCTGGTGCTACCAGCTCCTGCCATCTGGAAACAGGAGCCCCGGCAGCCAGGTATCCCACCACAAGAGCCTGGGTGTCCTGCCAGGAGAGCCCAGCCCTCCCCAGATCCTCTTCCTTTTCTTTTTCTTCTGCATCCTGAAGGTGGTGCTGGGCCTCAGGGACTGCAGCAGATTTCATTTCCATCGCCTCCGTCAGACCCTAGTGCTCCAGAAGGCAGTGTCAGTGTTCGCCCTGCATAGAGACCGCTCAGAACTCTTCGGAATGTTCCAAGGTGCTGTTTTTTTGAGTCATAGTAAAGACGAAGAAAAACATGTTTAAGATGCCTGCCACGTGCTAGGCACTGTCTGGACATTTGACATGTATTATCTCCTTTAATCCTTATAACCCTGCAGGGTGGGTTCTTTAGTATCATGCTGTACGTGAGTTATGGGAGCTGTAGCCAAGCCCCAAAGAGACTAAGTAATCTGCTGATGGTGGCTTACTGGGAAGCAGAGCTGAGATTCAAGCTCGGGGTATTCACGTTCAAAGCTGGGACTGGAATTCCCAACCAGAGATAGGGAAGAGAAGTTTCCAGAGGTGTCATTGGCGTTCTCAAATGGGCATTACAGGTGCAGCAGTTAGGATGTATTTGGCTGCAGGAGACAGGGAATGACTTAAACAAATGAGGAATCTTTATTATCTGCTGTAACAAGAAGTATGGAAATAAAGAGATTCAGCATCTCCACAGCATCAAGGCCTCAGTTGCTGTGCATCTTTCCACGCTGCCGTATCCACGTGGGACTGCTTTCTGCCTTCGTGACTGCGGGGCAGCTGCAGCAGTTCCAGCCATCACATGCAAACTCCCACAATTCCTGTGCAGAGAAAGCAGATTTCTCTGCATCTCTGTAAGGAAGGCCTTTCTTAGAGGTGCCTCTGTCCAATTGTCAGACACAGTGGCAAGTCATGTCTAAACTAGTCATTGGTGAGAACAGTTTCCTCCTGCTCGCCTCAGAGCAGTGTCGGTCCCTGAGGATGGGATGGGAAGGGGCTCAGGGTGGGGTGGGCATGGCCATTTTGTGAGCCAGCCCCTCCCGCCTGCCATGCAGCCCAGGGTGCACAACCTGGGACACGCCTGCACCAGGTGCTTCGTGTGTCCTGCGCCCTGGAAACGCCTTGCTGTTTCTTCACCCTGCTGTTCTCTGGCCGTGGTGAGAGGGTGGTGCGTGCCTGCCTCTGCTGGCCCTCCAGTTTCCTTGGTGTTGGTCAGCGTGCAGGTGTTAGGGTCTGCTGTGAGCGCGGCCTGCAAGTAGTAGGGTCTGCTGTGAGCAGTTCTACACGTAGTAGGGTCTGCTATGAGCATGGCCTGCATGTAATAGGGTCTGCTGTAAGTGCAGCCTACGCATAGTAGGGTCTGCTGTAAGCATGCCGGCACGTAGTAGGGTCTGCTGTGAGCGCAGTGCTGTGTTCTCTGTGGTTTTCCTGTCCTCCAAATCAAGCCACCCTTGTCAGCTCTGTGGCTGTTGATGGCCGGAAGTATAGCTTTTTGTCTTTCAAAGTCTTGTGCTGAGACTCTTCTTAGATATGCTCCACGTGAACTGCTACAGACGATGCCAGGGACATCCTTCTGCTCGTGAGGAGGTGTATTCTTTTGTTCGTGTCCCGGCATTAGTAACATCTCCCTTGAAAGTTTTGTGGGCGCCTTTAATCATTGCTTTTGGACCGGGAAGCACTGAATATTCTTCTTTAATGCTGGAAAAGATTACCGCATGCATCGCGCCCCGTGGAGTTCTTGCTGAGTTCTGTCTCCGTGTCCCCAGGAAACCAAAAAATGTGATTGATTAACCTTACAACTTACACTGTACCGTCTGCCCTGAGTAGACCGTCAGAAATTGATGGTGAAATATCTTTCAGGCTTTTATTAAAATTTACCTTCCAGACTTCTCTGCACCTGTGAGCGTGAAGTTTTCAGGGCCTGGGAGTACAGGCATTAGCATGATCAGTGGAGTGGAGTCAGGAGACATTTCCTGTTTCTGCCTGCGGCTGGCTGTGGTCACAGGCAGCTCGCCCGTTCTCCCTGGGCTCTAGTTTTCCCAGCTGTGGAGTGACGGGGGCCAGAGCCCGCCTCTGAGCTGCCGAGATCCAGCAGGGTCTCCCCTTCTCTGGGGGCGTTTCTCCCTCACCTCTGGTCAGTGCCTCGTGTTAGTTGTCTGTTGCTGGAACAGATGACCTCGAAATGCTCAGCACGGCCCACGTGTGTGACCTCAGCTTTTGTGTGGATAACCTGGAATCCAGGCACACCTCAGCTGGGTCCTCTGCTGGAAGCCTTCCTCGCACAAGGCTGTGGTCTCAGGGTCAGTGGGCTGGGCTTGCTGCTGGTCAAATGTGGCTCCTTCTGGGCCGCTGGACTGAGGGCCTGGATTCCTCTAGCTGTTGGCCAGAGACTGCCCTCAGCTCCTGGCCATGTGGCTCCGCAGTGTGGAGCTTGCCTCATCCCAGCCAGCAAGATGAAGCCCAGATCTCTTCTCATCTAATCCGCCGAGGGACCCCACCCTGCTGTGCTGGTTAGAGGCCAGCCCTGCTCTGGGGCAGGGACTCCACAGGCCACCAAGTCCGGGGCCATCCCACACGCTGCTGACCATGGGCCTCTTCTACCTGCAGCTTCCCTGGTTTTCAGCCGCCTCATGTCACAGCTTCACCTCTGCCAGCTCTGCTTTTTTTTATCTACCCTCCAGCTGGAGGAGGCGCCCCGACCGTGGGCTCTCCCACCCGACTCAGTGCTGTGCTGTTCCGGCCTCCTGGCCAGGTCTGTTTTGTGTCTGACTACGGGCACGTGGTTCCCCTTCAATCAGGTTTATTTACGTTACCTGCCTCTCTGCTTGGTGCGGCTTTTGTTTTTGCCAGGAATGGCTCACTCCTGTGTTTCACTGATTTAGGTTCTGTTCAGTCGGTAAAGCCCATCTCAGTTCCTAAGCCTCATGAAAACTTTCCCTAGTTACTGTAACCTGGATGAGTTCTACTTTCTTTGAAATCCATCTCAATGTACATTATTATCGTTTACCCTGGCTTTGTCACTTGTTAGCTAGCTTTTAAAACATTGTACAATTATTTAATTGTTCCAAACCTCAGTTTTCTTATCTGTCAAATGGGGATATTCACATCTACATCATGTGACTTGTGATAATTTCACTAGGAAATGAACATAAAAGCTCAGCACAGGGCCTGACATTGAATAACTGATAACGAGTTGTATTTGTTGAGTAATTTCTTTTCGTTGCACACCTTTACCTCTGCAGCTAGACAGTGAGTGTGAGAACAAAACCCACGTCTGCCATCATGGCACTCGGCATGGCCGAGGAGCTTGCTCAATAAATACTTGTTGATCACTTGCAAGGCTAATTGGTGGTTGGTTGATGGCTTAATTAACTTACTCTTTCAAAAATCTAGACAAGTCCATAAGCTGAAGGCTCGGACGTGTTTTATCCCGTGGGTTTTGGACGCACGCAGTGCTCCATTTTGCTGATGAACTTCTGCAAGGAGCACTTACGGGGTTAGAAGCTGATGAAATGCAGGAACTTGGGATTGCAGAATGGCTGTGCTGGGGGCTCAGCTTGCATTGGGATGGCAGAATGGCTGTGCTGGGGGCTCAGCTTGCATTGCGTGGCTCGAGGTTTTGGGCCTTCTCTTTCTGGAATGGCCCTATGGCGTTTCCCACGCACGAGTCATCAAGAACGTGTCCAGGTCACTCTGCCTAATTTGCATTACCTTCTAGCAATGTGACCTTGCATTCTGTCTTCCTAAAGAGTTTCATAATGAACCAATACAGTTAGTAGAAGGTTAGCTGGACCACAGTATTGATTAGTTAGAAACAATATCCAACCTTCTCATCATATCTGCTTATTGGTCTTTTTTACTATATTCATTGTCATCAGTGAATAATCATTAACCTGATAAGCAGGTCTTCAGAAAGCTGAAATAGTACCTGTAAAAAATTTCACTTGACTTGTTTTTTGTTTACCTAAAGGGAATACTACAAAAGTATTTCTTCATTCATATTGTCGATGTGGAAGTTAAGACATTGAACCTAGGTCAGGTGCAGTGGCTCACGCCTGTAATCTCAGCACTTTGGGAGGCCAAGGCGGGCAGATCACAAGGTCAGGAGATTGAGACCATCCTGGCTAACACGGTGAAACCCCATCTCTACTAAAAATACAAAAAATTAGCCGGGCGTGGTGGCGGGTGCCTGTCCCAGCTACTCGGGAGGGTGAGGCAGGAGAATGGCGTGAACCTGGGTGGCGGAGCTTGCAGTGAGAGGAGATCGCTCCACTGCACTCCAGCCTTGGCGGCAGGGTGAGACTCCATCTCAAAATAAAATAAAACAATAAAATAACATAAATAAAAAACACTGAACCTAACTAACTGTAAGTTGCCAAAGTTAAAGCCAAAAATTAGCTCACCCTGTGTTTCTGAAATAATGTGTACACTTGAATCATTGCTACCAATTCTTCTCTTTAGGAAACTGTATTCCATCATTGCTGTTGGCAACATTTATTTTGACTTACTCCCAAATTGGCTTTTACTAAAGGTTTTCTTGTGGCTTAGCGTTTAGGGTCGTGAATTTTCCAGCTCCGTTTTCTTTCTCTCTCGGTAGCTTTGCGAGGGGGACCCTCTCCTTGGCTCCTGTGTGCCACCATGCACACTACATGGTCCCTTGGAGCTTGCTGTGGGAGCCACGCCCTCCCTCCCTGCGGCGCCTGTGCCCCCGCTCTGTGCCCGGGTCCATGCTGAGCATTCTTGGGAGCCCGCCTCCTGCGCCAGCTGGAAAAGCTGCGCCCTTGTAGCAAAGGAAAGGCAATGAGAAGGAAGAGATGCTGTAAAATCTGATGGAGTGAAATAGAAAGGTGGGAGGCGCCTCTGATTTTATGAGCAGAGCACTCCCCTCTTTTGTTAACATCCCCCCCTCCGCCATGATTGATTGTTCCTGGCGAGTGCCTGGCCTGGCTGTGCCAGTCTACCTCCTTCTCCAGGAATTTGGGGTGACGTCTAGGGGTTGGCTTATCTTTGGGTGCCTGGTCAGGGGGACGTCAGGCCCTGGTGTTCCCGGTGCCTTTGCCTCCTGCCCTGTGGACAGACGGGAGCCAGGCCGGAGTGAGAAAGAGAGAAACGGAGCTGGTGTGGAGAGAGGGGCCCAGCTCAGGGTGGGAGCACGTGCCTGGGGCTCGGCAGCCCCAAAGTCCAACGTAGTTCCCACCTCTTGGTCCTGAGACACCCCGGGCTCCTCAGGTTCAGTTTCCCTTTGCTGGTGCTAGTTCGAGTCTGGCGTCCGAGCTGCTGCACATGCTGCCGTCACTGTGCCGAGTGCACAGGCCCTGGCCCGCCTCCCTGCCCATAACCCGAGACCTGCTCAGCCTTTCTGGTTCGGTCACTCTGTCCTGCTGACAGCTGGCCTGGACCCTGGCTGTCCTCACCAAGTTCAGTGCTTGGTTCCAGCCCTGTCCCCACCGTTCTGCCTGGCGCTGCGCTGGCTGCCTTGGTGAGCCGACCAGACTCTCACCGCGCACGCCTTGGCCTGGTGTTCATGACTCAAGCTTAACCCCGCTGTGATCACATGTGCTTGCGCGTTCTGGTGTCTGCCCCTGCCACCCTCCCTGCCCTGCCCCCTTGTCCACCTTTCAGTTCTGCACAGGCTTCCCGAGGCCCCACACGTGGCGGCTGCTCCAGCCGCCTCCTCTGTGTGCTCCTGGCATCTTCCTGCTTGGTCCCTGTGTGGGACACACGCCTGCCAAGTGTCCCCACACAGCAGGAATGCAATTAACATTTCCTGCATGGAACAGAAATAGCCCTTCAGCTTACTGTGGAGAGAGGATCTGTAAGTCACCGTTGGTACATACGACAGTAGAGCAGATAGTTTACCAGGGATATTGTAAAACAAAAGCCCTGAGCTTTTCCTAAGGAGACGTCCTTTGACTTCCTGAAAGTGACTTGGTTGTGGGGATAAAAGTGGTGGGCCAGGGTGGGCAGGGACCTGGGCACAGGGGAGCTGGGCCGGGGGCACGCAGGAGGCTCTCCATAAACAAGAGAAGGAGCCTGTTGGCAGCCATCCACTTGGGGCTGGGAGGGAGTGGACAGGTCCACTCCTCGGCCTGCCGGTGCCCCTGTCCAAGCGATTCCTAGAGAGTTCCTCTGACCATCACTGTGGCTGTTCTTCTCCCGGCTCTCAGTGAGGCCCCAGGTGCCACCCCAGCCCTAACCCCCTTGCCTGTTCCCAGATGTGGACACACCCCGCCATGCAAGCCCAGATGCAGACACGCCCCCATCACCTCTGCCCGGATACAGACACAACCGCCCATGGCTGCCCAGATGCAGACACAACCCCCCATGCCTGCCCAGATGCCGACATATTTCCCCCATGCCTGTCCAGATGCAGACACGCCCCTGTCACCTCTGCTCAGATGCAGACTCAACCCCCTATGCCTGCCCAGATGCAGACACACATGTCACCTCTGTCCAGATGCAGACACAGCCCTGTCACCTCTGCCCAGATGTGAACACACCCCCTGTGGCTGCCTAGATGCAGACACAACCTCCTCACTTCTGCCCAGATATGGAGTCATGGGTACACTGTCCCCCCAATGGGTCTCTTGTGTCCCCACCTTCTCTTGACCTCTTTTCATCACAAGGCTCTGCAATGATGGTGGCTTTCAGTTGCCAGAAACTTTTCCTAAGCATCGGAGCCGGCTTTAGGAGTGGGAGATGAAGGTGTGGCCTCTCTCCCTGACTGAGCGCAGCGTCTCGTCTCTTACTGATGAGGGTCCTTCTCGGCTTCTGACCAGGACTGTTCTGAGTTCTCAGTCTCTCCCACAGCCTGTTTGCACAGGACTGGGGGGACACCAGGTCTTGGAGCTCACGCCTCCCAGTGGCCACCTCTGAAGTTGGGAGGCCTCTTGCTGGGAGCCACAAGGAGCATCTGCAGCCGGTGTGCTCTTTCCGGAAAGCCCTTTGCCCGTGGCTTAGACGTGCCCTGTTTCTCACTGGGAACCGCCTGTCTTTCCGTTCTGAGTGGTGGTTTCCAGGCAGAGCCCCTTCCTGTCTATGCAGCGGGCACTCACTCTGTAGGGACCTCCAGGCCTTGTTCACCCCAAGCCTGGGCGCCCACCCTGCCCCTGCCCAGCAAAGCCCCTTGGTAAATCTCGTGAGATGGTGAATAAACTCCAGCACCAGCTCGGTCCTTGGGCCTCTCACAGCCTGTCTAGCAGCTCCATTTGGACCTGCCCTTGGCCCGGCCAGGCCCACCTCACCAGCCACCTGCCGCAGGCTCCTCTCAGAGGGCTCTGAAGAGCACAGCTGGTTTGAAAGTTAACAGAATTAGTGGTGGGAACTGTGTCCCTTGGGAGGACTTGGGGGCAGGTGTGACAGAGGACCCTAGGGCAGACCTGGACCCTTCTTGCCTTTAGCACTCGTCCTTTGCATTAAAATTCAAACCCCAAATTGAAATAATGACGCAGCCAACACACGCAGCCTTTGTGCATGAAATCCCTGGCAGGCAGAGAAGAGAGCTGGGGATCTTCTCCCAGGCTCATAACTGGGCCCACCCTCTTTTAGGCAGGTTTTAGCTCTAACACCAATCCCAGAAGGCCTTGCTGAGGTCTTCGTGGTCAGCTCACTGGCTTGGGGCGGTCTGATTAAACGCCACATGAAGGCCGTGTGGGCCTCGAGACGAAGGGAGGGAAGAGGCTGTGCACTGAAGACAGCATCGGAGGGACCGAAATGTGTTTGTCCCTTTGTTATTCCAGAACCGGTCAGGTGTACCTGACTTGTTTTGTCTCTTTCTTTGGGGAGAGCCAGATGTTTGAGTTATTTTATATTGTTTTCCTTGAAGTTGGAGTTGATTATCTCTAATCACATACTTGCAAGCAAGTGCTCTTTAATAGAGGTCTATTAATATGCTTTCTATTTTTTGCTCTGCTCAGTTTTATAGATTTTCCCAAGAAAGGTTCATTTTTGCCATTTAAGGAAAGGAAACAAAGACAGAGCTTCCTAATTATTCTCAGTAATTATTTTCCGTAATGTCCTTGAATATAGGATATCTTCTCGCATTTTCTGAACAGACCTCACATTCTTCTGCTTTTCTTCTTCCTTTGGAAAACATCATGACACTCCCAGCTGGCCAGCTCAGCCTCCCTGGGAGGGAAGGGACAACTGAAGTTCACCTCGGGACGGTGGAGTCCGCATCACAACTGCACCCAGGTGGCCACAGCGAACGACACCACCCTCCGTGGCTGGGACACCCGGAGCATGAGGTCAGTGAGCCCACCACGCACGGGCCCCGCTTCCTCTCCTCCCTTAGCGAGCAGAACCGGGATGACGGTGGAGCTGATCGTGAGCCAGATGTATTTAGGGGCGCATGGTTGGTTTGTCTCCATCTCATTCTTGCAGGAAATCATAAATCTTCATCTTGTTTCTTCACCCCAGATTAAGCGAGCACATCCACTGCCGTGGAACCGGTGCACCTCGGTGGCTGTTGAATGTTCCATGTTGATATCCCTGCATTAACAGCAGTTGACGATGAAAACTAGGAATTGGGGCTTTTGTAACACTGAGCGAGATGGGGACCACAGGGTGCCCTTCTCTGATGAGCCGCTGCAGGCTGACAGCTGCAGTCCCCAGGTTAAGTCTCTCCTGGGGTCGTCCTTGACCGTAGCTGTGCCTTCTGGAGACACACCTATATAGGGCAATCATAGTTTGTCATTTAAGTAATTATACCCAACAGCCAGCAGCTCTAATGGAACAAATACGAGCGAGTTTTCCGTTCCAGTTGTGATTTTGATAGGCAAAGGAGTGATGGTAGCACGTCTGTTGCCGTGGCAACGGAAGCCCACACAAGCTTTTTTAAGATACAGTTTATCCCCTCAGCACACCATAATTTATCACTGAGCTGAAAAGACGGATGTCATGCAGTAACTCGTGTTGATTCCAGGGTGGGGGCACAACTTTAGATTTAGTTCCAAGGCCCCTCTGAAAACTCAGGGCCTGATGAAGAATCAATCGCCACTTCCTCCCTTGTGCACGTCTGTGCAGAGGGCTCGTTTGGTTTCCTGATCAGAAGCTGGAAACCACAGACTCAGCCCGTGATGAACATCCTGCTGAAATCCATTTCTCCATGTCCTGTGGTCATCATGTCCTTCGTCTGCATGGTTCTTTGAAGGATATGAAGAATTTCAGTATCTGAAGACAAGAAACTCAAAGACTGACGTTACAGACCAAACAAATAAGCAAACAAAAAGATGCCCGTGGCTTTGATGGGCGACATCTGGCAGTGGCCTCATTTTGCCCGTGTTGTGTCTGTGGTGAGGACGTGCCAGCGCAGCCCAGAGGGTCCTGGCGCCTTCTCACTGACTGTCATTTCTCCTTTTGCAGACAGCTTTGGTTTGCATGGAGCCAGGATGCCTTTGGTGCTTTTTTAGGTGGTGTGATGCTTTTGTGTGACAGTTACTGGCAATGGAGCATGCAGTAACCTTTAGTTAATATGTCGTGCCCGTGCGACTGTCCATCCAGTTCCCTAGGAATCTGCCAAGCTTTTAATTTTCTACCTTTGCCTGTTTCCCTTGAAAGATTTAAAGGTTTAGGTATCATATTTTAGGGAAGAAATATTAAGATATTGAAAAGGTGCAGGATATAAAAACCAGAAGATTTAAAAGTGGTTTAGGGCTGGGAGTTCTAATGTGAGAGAAAAAAGATGAAAGGAATTGAGTTCATCTGCCTTGGAGAGCAGAGAACAATGATGGTCTTCAGATAAGTGAAGCAAATTACAAGGCACAGAAGTTCCCCATTGCTCATCAGCCCCACTGAAGCCTGCGGGTGAGGAAGGTAAACAATGCAGGAGTGATTTCAGTCCCGCCCACGGCAGTGCTGGGGAGGCCGTGCAGGCAGGGGCCGCTGGGCAGCTCCAGGCCATGGGTTCTTTGCTTTCCCGGTTACAACCTTTTGTTTCAAGCCACTGTCCAGCCTCACCGGATGACCTGTCCTCTGGGATTCATGACATCAGAGGCCATAGGCAGGATATTATGACTTCAGACCCTGCGAGGAGCAGCCAAGGACCATAGGATCCAGGGCAAAGTGAGGTGTGTGAGTGCGGGTGTGCATGTCTGCCCTCTCGTGTGGATGTGTGTGTGTGTGTGTACATACATATGTGGGTGTGCCCACAGATGCACACGTGAGTGTGAAAACGCATATGCTGTGAACAGCTGTGTGACTCATTTCAAAGAGTCCCCTTCTCCTGCCCTGGAGCAAGTGGGTTGCACTGGCCACCAGCAGTGTTGGACCTGGAGCTGGTGTGGACAGTGGAAGGGTAAGCCCAGCTGACACGGCCCTTCCGGCTTCCATGGCCTTCCCCACTGCTCCTCCCTTTCTCTTTCTCTCTCTCTGTATATATCCATAGATAGATAGATAGCTGGCCCCTTTCTGCTTCCATGGCCTTCCCCACTGCTCCCCACTTTCTCTCTCTCTCTCTGTATATATAGAGATCTGTATATAGATAGATATTTTTGTGTGTGTATACATACATATATATGTGTATATATATATATAAAATTTCCCAACACTATATTCTACCTTCATTCCCTGTCTTTTTCTTTTCCTTCTTCACTACATCCTTCCAGAAATGCATCAGGCATCCTGTCCAGACGTCTGCCTCAGCGTCCCCGTGGCGGCTGCAGCCCCTTTGGCATGCTCTCATTCTCAAGATACTAAGTCACATTTTTAACGGCTGCAAAGCAAAATCCCTTCCATGGCTCGCCCGGAGGGTCACAGATAAGCTCCTGGAGAGCTGAGCGTGGCGCGGCCGCACAGGGTTGCTGGGATGGAGGCGCTGGTGCCAGCCTCCTCCTGCAGGGCAGGAACGCCGAGGAGACGAGAGCACCCTGGGCCGGGGGATTTGACAGGGTCCCGGGAAACCAGTCGTGCCTGCAGCACTCAGTGGCTTTGCATAATCCGCTTGCTATTTTTCTATACTGTTCTTCCTTCTCCCTCAGCCAGATCTATTGCATAGAGAATGCCCACGGACAGCTGGTGCGGGATCTTGACTTCAATCCCAACAAGCAGTACTACTTGGCCAGCTGCGGAGACGACTGTAAGGTGAAGTTCTGGGACACCCGAAACGTCACCGAACCCGTGAAGACCCTGGAGGAGCACTCCCACTGGTAGGGCCGCTCCTGGCTGCTTCAGGAAAGAGGGGATCATGCAGTTGATTTTGCTAATTACTTTGCCATTGGGAAAGACACAAACCAGCTTCGTTTGTGCTGCTGTGCATCATTCAATCAACCCAGTTTTATTTTTCCTAAAGAAACACTAATTCCAAATCTGAATGTTTGTGATTTATAAACATAGGAAAAGAAGAAAAACATTAAATTCTGTTTTCTCTTGAAACAGTGCTGGTTCAAGTATGCAAAAATAAATGTGCACAGGTGTTCACACAGCATTGTTTGTAAGGCCGGAAACCTGGAAACCACCCAAATGTCCATCACTAGGGGACTGGTTAAGTAAATTGGGTGACATCCATGCAGCGGAGATGAGGCAGCTGTCAGGAGAATGTGGAGTGTCTCTGTGTGGCTTTGGGAAGATGTCCGAGGTCACTCATTCTCCCTAACATATTATTTGAATGTTTTAAAATGTGCCTGGTACTTTTTGCTAAGTAAAAAGATCAAGTTGTACAGTGGCATGTACAGCATGAATCCATTTTTATGCAAATAAAACGTGTGTGCACACGCAGGGGTGTACACAAGTGTGAGTGACAGAGGTATGCAGAGGAAATGTCTGAAAGAGTAAGAGCCAAAAGCTCCTCAGGAATCCTCCCCCAGTCAAAGAGGGGCATTCCTTGCATCTCTGAATTGTTTGAATTACTTATCTGAAGCTATATTGTTTTTGCAATCAGAAAGTAAAAAGCCTGGATTACTAGTGCACAGTTTTGATAGATTCAGTGACTTGCTGGAATTTCCTGTGGTCTGAGTGGCTGGGCCTCCCTGTGCCCCTGGCCATGCTGGGTGCACCTCCTAGTGTCAAGCGCCCAGCACTGTCTGCCACCCGGGCCCTGGAGCTTGTTTTGGCCTCAGCATGACTGGGAGGCAGAAGCTCCCAGGCTCTAGGACCCGTGCCAGAAAGAAAGCTGATCCCAGTAGCCAAAACCAAGGACAACCCTTGTGCCCCAGGAGGCCGCCATGCCCTGGTCTCAGGACCCACAGTCACTGCCAACTGGGAACATGCCGTGAGGCTTGTTTGATATTATAGGATATCGCTAATCCACATGTTGCTTCTGGGGCAGTTTTTTTTTGTTTTTATTTTCGAGTTTTAGAAAGCTTGTCTGAAATACTGAGTGATCAGCCTCCTCCTCCTGCAGTTTTCAGCCAACATTTAGTCTTCCCTGTCTGTCTGTTGGGACTCGAGAGACCTACAGCAAACCCGCCCTCAGCGGAAAACTGCCTTCTGTCAGGCCCTGGGACTGGGGCCGGTTGCCTGGCAGTGTCTCACGTGAGCCCCAGCCTCGTGGGGCCCTCAGGGGCGGTGTGGCGCGTTGTTGGTGTTGCTGCGGTGACGGGTCATTTCAGTAGCTGCTTTGCCCTCTGCAGGGTGTGGAACGTCCGTTACAACCACTCTCACGACCAGCTGGTCCTCACTGGCAGCAGTGACAGCAGAGTCATCCTTTCCAACATGGTGTCCATCTCGTCGGAGCCCTTCGGCCACTTGGTAGACGACGATGACATCAGTGACCAGGAGGACCACCGTTCCGAGGAGAAGTAAGGGCATGCACTGCAAAGCGGCTCACACCGTACCAGAGCCTCCTTTCCCCACAGCCATCTCCCGAGCCAGGCTGCGTAGATAGAAAGTTTACAGGTGTGCGTCTGGGGGACACTGTCCTTCCCCCCTGCAGCTGTGGGGACCCACAGTTCCAGGGGTGCCGTCATTAGCAGCCCAGATGGGAGGCACTGCAGGTGGGTTGGGGTTAGGTGCGGTTTTAAAATAGATCTCTCTGTGTTTGTGTTTGTATTCTTATCGAATGCAATAAGAATAATAATATTTTAAATCTGTAAGATTTAAAAGACTGTCACTGGTCTTCAAACTTGAGCATGAACAATAATGAGAACGAATATATCCCAATCCTCACAGCACTCCCTGTAAGAGACGCATCCCAATCGGCGTCTTCACTGGCGTGGATTTGAGCGTGTTGGGGTCAGGTTGTTGGCCATCAGCTCATGGGCCTTCCACTGACTGGTCGCAGGGCTGAGACTCCAGGCCAACCTTCCCAGTTCAAACGCAGGTCCTACTTCGCTTCTAGATACTCTACAAAATGTGGTGAACCGTGATGTGTGTTTTCTAGTCATACCCTCGTTGTTCTGGATTTTCCCAAAGCTTTTTCCGGTGCACTTTGATTTCCGATCCTAGGTGAGATGGGAGATTGCTAAGGGCACCCTCTTCATGTCCACATCTGGTCAGCGGTGCAGTGCCAGGGCCCCTGTGTCCTTCAGTGGCTCACCTTCACAAGTGGCAGCTGCTTCCTGGGGGGTGACTGGGCGCGACTGAGATGCAACCGCAGAGATTCATGCCCCAGATTGCAGAGGAAGGAGGTCTGGAATAAAACCCTGTGAAGTTGGACAGTTAGAGCCCTGAAATAGGGTGGGGTCTGTCACTCTGTTTTAGGATCCTTTGCACTGTTTTTTGTCTGAATTCTTGCCCTACCCACCTGAACTTGGTCTCAGATTCCTCTGTGGGAAGATCTCTGTCTTCAGACTCTTTTCTGCAGTGGCGATGGCGATGGGCCCATCTGTTTGTCTCTTGACTCTACGGCCTCACTCCGTCACCCAAGCTGGTGTGCAGTGGCACGATCATGGCTCACTGCAGCCTTGAACTCCTGGGCTCAGGTGATCCTCTTACCTCAGCCTCCCAATTAGCTGGGACAGCAGGTGCACGGCACCATGTCTGGCTAATTTTTTATAGACACAGAGTTTTGCCATGTTGCCCAAGCTGGTCTCAAACTCCTGAGCTCAAGCGATCTGCCCACTTCAACCTCCCAAAGTGCTAGGATTACAGGCGTGAGCCAGACTCTGTTGTTTTTCTGTTCGATCCTTAGAAACTCAGTCCGCCGTAGAATAGTATTTAAGCACACGCACGGTGGAGTGTGCCCAGTGGTCTCCTGGTGCCTTTGGGCCTGGCTTCCTTTACCATCCTCTCTGCCAGTGGCCCGGGGAGTCTGCACTTGCTCACCATGTCTGTCCCTGTTAGGGAAGGAGCCCGGTGGGCCCGTTGGTCGGAAGACTGCTGGAGTTGTCCTCCGGGCGGCAGTGTCATGGGAGCAAGGCAGGCAGGAAGGAGGTGATCAGGGCTACACAGACGTCTTAGGACACCCCTCAGTCCTGATGTCCTGCTGCAGTCAGGAAACCATTATTCCGCCTGAGGGTTTGCACCTGGCATTTGTCACACCACAGCAGTTGACCACTGGCAGGTCCACTTTGTGGGAAGCCAACTTCCCAGAGACCGTGCGAGCTCTGGAGGGTCCGTCTGTCTCGCTGGGGGGGCGAAGCATTTTCCTACAAAGAAATGCAAAAGCAGTTCGAGTGCGGTACACAAATTAAGTGGGAATTTTTTTGTGAAATGGGAAGGAAAGTGCCAGAGAAGCCTGTGTCCGCCGGAAAGTGGCCACCGTGAGCCAGGCAGGGCCCCTCCCCACGCGCACGCCGTATGCTGAGGAAGTGGTGGCTCTTGTGTGAGGATCCCCTGGCCAGGGCTCCCAGTGAGGGTAACTCAGTCAAGGGAGGCGAGGTGGGAAAACATCCTGGGTGAGGCCAGGCAGGTCACGCCCCTGCTGTTCCCACTGGGCTAGGGTCGTCTTCCTCTTGGTGTTATGGGGGGAGATCCTCAGTCCAGCCCCACTCCCATCCTAGCACGGCCCCTCGGGCCCCAGCCTCTGAGTCCTGCACAGCCAGGAGCTGGACCAGCTGCTTCCCAGGGTCCTTTCTGCTCAAGCGACAGGGGTTTTTACATCCTGTGTTATCCAGACACGGTGACCGCTTCTCCCAATCTTTCCCCTGAGCAAAGGAAGCCCTTGGAAGACCTCTGACAGAATATCACCCCAGGCACCCGTGGGCCAAGGACAGAAGCAACCAAGATACCACGTGCCAATGTCGCCGATTTCCATAAACCTTTTGAGAAACGCCTGCTCCTCACGGCGACAGTGAGGGTTTCTGGCTTCTGCAGGGACCACCCCACTGTCCTTAGCGTGGGCTCCTCTAATTCTTCCCATCCCACAGCGGAGAAAGCTGAGGCCCCGGGACCTCTCGTGTCTCCTGATGGCAGCGCTCGCGTCCTCCCTGCGCCTCTCCTGGCCGCCCCACCGGAGCTGCCGAGCTCACGTCCGTCTCTGTTGCGTTGCAGGAGCAAGGAGCCCCTGCAGGACAACGTCATCGCCACCTACGAGGAGCACGAGGACAGCGTCTACGCTGTGGACTGGTCCTCGGCCGACCCGTGGCTGTTTGCCTCCCTGAGCTATGACGGGAGGCTCGTGATCAACAGGGTGCCCAGGGCCCTGAAGTACCACATCCTGCTGTGACTCCCGGGCCTGAGTTATCCAGGTTCCACTGGGTGGTTATGCTCTTGGCAGGTTCCCAAACAGTCACAGCTCTTTGGCGGTGACTCATTTTCCAGGTGCTCCCTCTCTGGGAGAGCCGCTGTCCCCTTCCTCTAGCAGCAGCGTTTATGAATGGGGTGAATGGAGCTGTTGTCGACGGCACAGCTGACGCCTGAACCCAGCCGCTGTCGGCAGAGATGGAGCCCCACATTGTTATGTGAATAACAACATTTTCTGTTTTAAGGGTGTTAGGAGTTTCACTTTTTAAAAAAATGTTCCTGCAATAGTAACTCTTCTTTCTCTTCAGAGTAAACAATGAAATAAAATAAATCCACGCTGCACAGATGCTCGGCTCATTCTTGCAGGAGCTCTGCCCTGTGACTGCATCTCCTGGGTCTTTGTCCATTTTCTCTTTCCTGACCCAGGAAAAATGCAGATGGACAGACGTGTGCTCTCCACGCCGCCCTAGCATGGAACTCCTGGGGGCCATGGAACTCCCGCTGGCTGCGGCAGTGGTGGGCGCCCGGCTCGCGCCCTGCGCTGAACTGGTGTGATGCATTTTCACTGCTGTAGACACAGGCTCTGCCCGTCCTGGGCCTCTGCTGGTCCCTGCAGCCTGTCCTGTGCTCTGTCCTGCCCACCTTGGCTGGTGGCCTTGGAGGTGCCGTCCTCCCTCACCGGGGAGCTTGGGGTTGGGCTCCCACGTCTCAGTTGTCGGGGACCCCACGCTCACAGGCCCCTACACTCATCAGTGCCTCTCCTTAGGAATCCTCAAACACTGACCTCGCCGCCTTGGTTCGTGGTTCCCTTGGCTGTGCGGGGTCTGTTCTGTGCATCTGGTGTTCCCACTGGAGAAGCCACCCGGGCCCTGGACTCTGGGCTCCGACTCCCTTAAGCCTCCAGCTGGCCAGGTGTCCCTGCAGGGCCACTTCTGTGCTCTGCTGCCCCAGTCACCTCATCCGTAATGATGGGGAAGGATGGGCTGAGCTCCCCGGCCCGTCAGCTCCGGGCGTTGACAATTCTAGGACAAGCCTCGCCCAACCTGCAATAAGGACACGTTCCTGCTGCAGTGACCCCGCCGGCACGTGTGCTGTGCTGCTGAGGACGCTGCCCCCTGCCGGCACGTGTGCTGTGCTGCTGAGGACACTGTGCACCCAGAGGGCCACGTCCTGGATTTTGTTTTCATAGATGGGAGTTCACAGCCAAGTGGAGGCCATAGGGGAAGGGTGAAAAGGTGGGGTCCTGGGGGAGAGGACAACTGCTGAGGGGGGGTCCACAGATGGGGGCCGTAGGGAGGGGTGTGTAGGTGGGTGGGGCCGTGGGGAGGGGCGCTGCTGGTGGGGAGTCAGTAGAGGTACACAACTGGGTGGGGCTGTTGGAAGGGGCACACAGGTGGGTGGGGAGTGGGGAGGGGCACGCAGGTGGGGGGGCCGTGGGGAGGGGCACGCAGGTGGGTGGTGAGTGGGGATGGGTGTGCTGGTGAGGGGGGCGGTGGGGAGGGGCGCGCTGGTGGGGGCCTCCGTTGGGAGGGGCACACTGGTGGGGGTGTCAGGAGGGGCGCACTGGTTGTGGGGGCGGTGGGGAGTGGGTATGGGCAGAGACAGGTGTGTTGCAGACCCTCCAACATTTCTGCTTCCAGGTAAAACCTGCATGTGTGGGGAATGCGTGGCATCTAATGTCAGTCCTCCCTTCAGTTGCTGTCACTTGAAAGAAATTGTGTGTGTTTGTTTAACAAACATAAATTGAGTGCCTACTGTGTACCCACACTTCTAGATCCTGCAGTTGCTGCCGCCACAGCTGTGATTAGGGCAAGTCTCAGCTCCCCTGGAGTGAGTGCTCCTGTGGGCCATCAGGTGACATGGGGACAGATGCCACAGAGAAGTGCAGAGGAGGGGCCAGGGAGCGCTGTGGGATCCAGGCTCTCTGAGAAGGTGATGCGTGAGCCAAGGCCCAGGGTTGGGGTGGGGTGGTGCCTGGGTGAGTGGATCAGGTAGGGAGGCAGCAGGCTGGCGTGGGAATGAGGCAGGAGGCCCAGCCTCCTGGGGAGGGGAACTGGAGATCCTGCCTGTTTGAGATGGAAGCCACTGAACAGATGAGGACTGAAGTTTGGAGTCAGAGGAGGATGGTTTACTGCCTCTGATTGGCACACAGCCGCTGGTGTGTGTGCGTTGTGTGTGTGCAATGGTGAGGCTACTGTGCACCCGGGTGGCTGGCTTCTCATGGGTTAAACACACGCGCACCACACCAGTCAGCACTCACGTCTTTACCCTGGATCCTTTTCTAGAAAGTTAAACACACGCTCACCACACCAGTCAGCACTTACGTCTTTACCCTGGATCCTTTTCTAGAAAGTTAAACACACGCTCACCACACCAGTCAGCACTCACATCTTTACCCTGGATCCTTTTCTAGAAAAGATCTGAAAAGTAAACATTTTAGACTTTGAGGGCCACAGTCCCTGTCCCTTTCCTCTCTGTGATTGTCCTGCCAGACACACACCATAAGGTTACAAAGGCAGGCAGTGGATGGATGTGGCCTGGGGACTATTTGCCAACACCAGCCCCAGAAAATAAAACTTATGTTTGTGTAAATATCTATACACAGGTATTTCTACCCAGGCGTAATCACCAAGTGCTGGAAGCGACACAAGCGTCCTTCAATGGTGAGCGGATGGCAGGGCCCCCAGGAGACCACAGGAAAGTCACGTAGAGAAGGCATTAGGTGAGCCCTGGGGCGAGGAATCTTCAGAGAAGGTGAAGATTCCCCTGAATCCTCCTTCAGAGGAGTCTGGGGGTGGGAGGGCACAGGACATGGGGTATCCAGGAGCCAAGCAAAGTGGGGATTTCCTGGAGGACTGAGGCACCCTCAATGCTGCAGGTGGGGTGTCAGATGTGGGGGAGAACGAGCTGGAGACGGACACGGGCATGGAGGTGTGGATGGCCCTGGGGAGGCCCCTGGCAGCTGATGGACGGCAGGAGCAGCGTGGACGGCAGGAGCAGCACGGGATGAGAGAGGTAGGAAGATGGGAGCAGGAGGGGTTGTGTAAAGGAAACAGAACAGGAGGAGTAACCCCCAGGGCCTGTGACCACAAGGAGATTTCTTTTTTCTTTTTTTTTCTTTTTTTTCTTTTTTTATGGAGACGGAGTCTTGCTCTGTTGCCCAGGCTGCAGTGCAATGGCACAATCTTGGCTCACTGCAACCTCTGCCTCATAGGTTCAAGCCATTCTCCTGCCTCAGCCTCCCGAGTAGCTGGGATTACAAGCATGCACCATCACACCCGGCTTATTTTTGTGTTTTTAGTAGAGATGAGGTTTCACCTTGTTGGCCAGGCTGGTCTCAAACTCCTGACCTCAGGTGA
The DNA here is from genome assembly GCF_049350105.2 of Macaca mulatta. Taxonomy (NCBI): domain Eukaryota; kingdom Metazoa; phylum Chordata; class Mammalia; order Primates; family Cercopithecidae; genus Macaca; species Macaca mulatta. Next base: position 121,673,432 of record NC_133418.1, read on the forward strand.
TCTGCCCGCCTCAGCCTCCCAAAAGTGCTGGGATTGTAGGCGTGAGCCACCGCGCCCAGCTGAGGATCTCTCTCTTTAAGAAGGAGAAATATCTGTATTTCTGAATGCAGATAGACTAGTCCAATGGAGAAGCACAGAAAGGGGAGAAGGGATATCCTGGAACAGGAAGGTGAGGGTGCGATCTGGCGAGCACCTCTAGATGCACAGGGTGAGACGTTCTGTTAGAGAAAGCGAGTGTGTCCCCAGGACAGCACCCAGCGCCATCGTCAGCGTGGCCACGGTGGGGGTCAGGGGGTCATCTGGGCCCAGCGCCATCGTCAGCGCGGCCACGGTGGGGGTCAGGGGGTCATCTGGGCCCAGCGCCATCGTCAGCGTGGCCACGGTGGGGGTCAGGGGGTCATCTGGGACCAGCGCCATTGTCAGCACGGCCACAGTGGGGGTCATCAACAGTACTTCTATTTGTAAAACGCACACACTTTCAAACACAGGACATGGTTTTATCTTAAGGACCCCTTGTAAACAGAGCAAGCATCCCCCTTCTGAGGATTTTGAAACAGCCTGGTGGCACCTTGCCCAGCTCCGTCCGCAGTCCGGGGCGCAGGCCATGTCCCCTTCATGCAAGTCTCTCAGGCTCTGTCTCGAGCAATTCCTATCCAGAGGCAGCCCAGTGACCAGTTAGAGCAGTTCCTACCCAGAGGCAGCCCAGTGACCAGTTAGAACAGTCCGGATGCAGCCACGCAGAGGCTTTGGGATTCATTGCAAGCATCCTCGTTGCCCATGCCATTTTCAGAGCTAGGCCTGCCTCCCTGTGGGTGGGGTGGTGGAGGGACCGCACTGGACAGCCTCCTGTGTAGATGGGGTTCTTCCCTCCTTTACCCGGAAGCCGTGTTGCCAGTGATGCACATGTGGACCTTCTTTAGCAGGACCTGGGGGGCGGGAATATGGGGAAACAAGTCAGCCTCGACCCATCCTTCCGGCCCCTCTGCAGTGTCAGGTGCTGTGCGGCATCGCCTGCGGCTGTGGACGGCAGGGTCCGTGCCAGAAAAGATGAATGTCACCCGTGGTGTACCCTGGCCGGGGCCTGACTTACCTCGGCACGTGTCCAGCTGTACAAAGCGGGTCATTAGTAACCCACTTTCCCCGCAGGCAGCTCTGCGGCACGGGCCTGGCAGGGCTAAATTTAGGAGCAATGGGCGATTTTGGATTTAACATTTTTCATGAGCCTCTTCTGGCGTGTGCGGCCCAGCAAGTTAGCACTGCTCTTAAATGGCTGGGCCGTGGCTCTCCATTCCTGCTCTCTGCCTGGCCAGGTGATAGGAGGGTTGGCGTTAATTGAGAATCATCTTCTGACAGCAGTAGGGGAAGCGCTGCCAACCCACAGCAAGCATCATGCAGCGTCCTCAGGGTGTCCTGGAGCTGGAGCCGGAAGACCCCTCCCCACACCCAGGGCACACGCTGCAGACTGCAGGGCCTCGCTGTGTGGGCTGCGGCTGCCCCATTATCTGTGTGGCTCATTCAGAAGAGCTGTGGCTGCTCTTCTAGGATGTGAAAAGCTGCGGTGTTGGGGGCAGGGTGTGAGAGCACTGGATGGGCTCTTTGGGGTGTCACCAGTGACATTAGGACAGCCCTTGTTAGTGGGAACTCCAGCAGAGCCAGCTTTAGTTCAACAACAGGACCCCAGACAAAGTTCTGGGGGGACGGAGTTGGGAGAAGCAGGCCTTCAGCAGGGCGGGCGAGCCTGCTGCTGTTCTCCCTGAGACACCGTGCTAGGCCCTGCAAAGGCTTCTCCTGTAGCCAGAGAGGCAGAGACTGAAGACACCAGAAATGGGGGACAGGGGATCAGAGGAGGGAAGGAAGGGGTGGGGGACAGAAGGCAGAGACCAGATCAAAGATTTGTGGGCCCCTGAGGACCTCAGGGCTAGAGAAAGTAGGTGCCAGGCAGGGGACGGTCAGGCTGGGGTGGATAGGTGGGTGGGTGGAAGGTTGGATGGACAGATGGGTGGGTGAGTGGATAGTGGGTGGGTGGGTACAGATGGGTGGATGGGTTGATGGATGAATGGATGTGTGGATGAATTGGTGGATGAGTGGGTAGATGGGTGGATGAGTGGGTGGATGGCGGGTGGGTGGGTGGGGGTAGGTGATGAATAGTGGATGGGTGAGTGGATGGGTGGATAGACAGTTATGTGGATGGTGGATGGGTGGGTGAATGAATAGTGGGTCAGTGGGTTGGTGGGTGGATAGATAGGTAGGTGAGTGGGTGGATGGATGCATGGGTGGGTGCATGGATACCTAGGTGGGTGGATGGTGAGTGGATGAGGGTGAGGGGTGGGTGGGTAGGTAGATGGGTGTGTAGATGGATGGTTGGTTGGATGGGGGTAGGTGGGTGGGTGGTGGTTGGATGGGGGTGGATAGGTGAGTGGGTGGCTGGATGAGTGGATGGATGATGGGGTGGCTGAGTAGGTGGATGGGTGGTGGGTAGGTGGATGGGTGGGTGGATGGATAGGTATATAGGTGAGTAGGTGGTTGGATGGGGTAAGTGGGTGGGTGGTTGGAAGGGCTGGATGGGTGGATGGAAGAGTGGATGGGACAGTGGGTCATATCTTAAAACACTAGTAAGCATCATTGGCTGTGCTAGTCTTACCCCTAAATGCTGAATAAGGAGATGCTGAGTTTGGAACAGTTCTAGAGTTGGGTCTTCACTTTCAGTAAATAACCCAAAGCTCTTAGTCTATGTCAAGATAAAGAGTTGATGGGTAGAGGAGAGGATAACTGAAATTCTGCCTTGTATATTTGTATGAAATATGTGAAAATGAAAGTTCTTAATTCCTTTGAGACATTGAAAGCCATAAGCTGGGTCATTTAAAAACAAGATCCTCTAAATAGAGATGGATTAAAATGGAACTTCCCAAGGTATTCTGTGCTGCGAGTGAATTCAATGTGATGATTTTGCAAATAGAGAGCAGCACATAGAAGGCTATTTCCTAAGAATCAAGAAAGATGGCTCCGTAACTGACCGCACCCCTCTGTTGATGGATTTTGTCCTTTTGACTTCTCCTGATACCCTCTTTTCTAATCTAACAGAACCTTAAGAACATGTCCCATGCACCAGTAGAGTGGCCAAGCTTCCAGAGCAATGCAGGGACTCGGAGCCCATCACAGATGCCCCAGCAGTTACGCCGTCGTGCGCTTTATGGTCTCAGGAAGTGACGATGAGGATTGTGATTGATTAGTGTTTACTGAGCCTTGCTGATTGGATTTCTGCATGGCTTATTGAAGAGGCACTAAAAATCACGTAGGGAACAGCCTGCGAGTTTCTGGTTTGAAATGCTGCCTTATGTGTAATAGCACTTAATGAGGGTTTATTAAGTCAATCAATCAACTAATCATCAATCACGGTCCTCTGACCCAGCCTGCCTTTTCATCGACATCCCCGCATCTCTGTCGTAGCTGACATTCTGATCAAACAGATGGGCGGCCCTTTCCAACGAGCGCCAGATCACCTTTGTCTGTATTGGCTCTTCTTTGCAAATCCTTTGGAAGTCCTCCTCCACCTGGTGAAATTCTGCTGATTCTTGAAAGCCAGCTCCAGTGTCATAGCCTTGGGGCCTTTCCCTGTGTCTCCTCCTTCCCTGACTGTGTCCTGGAATCCAGTCCTTGAGCTGTCTGATGGAGGAAGAAGCCCCATTTCCTGGTTTACACAGGCTGCCATGTTAGTGCTGGAATAGTGGTGAGCGTCCCTGTGTCGGTGCTGCAGTAGTGATGAGCGTTCCCAACATGAGAATACTGGAATGGGAGTGTTCTATGTTGGGAACGCTGGAATAGTGAGCGTCCCCGCGTCAGTGCTGGAATAGTGAGTGTCCCCGTGTCGGTGCCTCATGTTGGTGCTGGAATAGTGAGCTCAGTGTCCCCTATGTCAGGAAGGGCGGGAGCCCAATCCCTCAGTGTAAGTCAGACTCTGGAGGTTGCTCTGAGAAGTGTGGAGGTGGAAAGGGAGAGCAGGAAGGGGCAGAGCAGGCATGGCCCCAGGACCCAGTTAGGTGGCCCCCGGGACACCAGGCATCAGCCCCAGAGCTTCACTCTTGGTGTAAGTTGGTCGTCTTCACCTATTTCTGTAAATTCATTAAGAAGAAAGCATAACGATGTCTTTCTGAACGATGGACACTTTGCAGATTACAAAGGGTTTTTAAGAATGTTTTGCTTTTGACAGCAGCGTCAAATACAATTCCTGCAAATACAGGAAGCGCAGGTTCGGCAGGTGGCGCCCTCCTGAGGCCTCGCGGCTCGCTGTGGGTTCGGGTTCACCTCTTCCCTCTCCCGTTCCTGAGTCAGGTTCTGGTTCTTCCACTGCATAGACATCCTTGGAGTGGCCACTGGCTGCCAGGGCCCCTGTTCCACCTTCAGCAGGGAGCGTGTTCCAGCTCCAGCTGTTGTTGACAGGGGCCGTGAGATCATGGCCCAGCGTCTGCCCACCCAGCCAGCTGCGTCGGGCAGTGGCGGAGTGTGCAGTGAGCAGCTCTCACCCTCTCTCTGTGGGCACAGCACCCACCCACCCACTCAGTCCCTCCATGCCAGATGGGAGGTCTGGGGAGCCCCTCCAGCAAACACGCACCCTGCCTCTAGGCCTGGGACAGGGAGGAAATGCATTGCCAATAACCTCTAAGCTCACAGAGGCCAGCCCGGGACAGAACCATGCAGCCAGCATGAGGCATCCGCCAGCACGGGTGGGCAGTGAAGAGAGGACGGCTCCCCTGAATCCTGGAGGGGTGGGGGCACCAGCCAGCCATGGAGCTGGGTGGGCACGGGAGGGCACGGGTGTCTGAGCAGTGCGACTGCAGCAGCAAGACTGTGGTCTGGATTTTATAGGCTGTGCGCTGGGCCTGCACGTGGAGGAAGAGCCAGCCCTGCTGGTTCTGAGGCCGCCTCTGCCCCCGGCGAGGGAAAAGGGGGCTCTCAGGGCGGCCTACCAGTGGCCCCGGGGCCACCCTTAGCTTCCCAGGAATGGGCGGCCACAGAACCCTGAGCTGCTCCCAGAGGTCTCTCCTGGGGGAAACCCTGCCCTCTCCTGCTCCCACCTGGCAGCAAGAGAGGGTGGGGAATGAGGGCTGTGGTGTGCGGCGGGCCTGGTCAGGGCGCAGCCCTCGAGGGTGCTTCTGGTAGGGTCCACCTGCCTCCTGGGGGTCTTTGAGATGCACGTCTGCAGGCTTCTCCTCAGCACTCCTTATCTAGCATGTCAGCCCCACAAAGGGAGGCCTGGGGGCCTCTGTCCGTTGCTGGGTCCTCAGGGTCTGGCATAGCGCCCCGCACAGAGTCGGAGTGTGGTCACACTTGCTGATGAACCAGCCTGGCCAACCCCCTGGAGCCGCATGGTTCAGGGCCCACAGCTGGGGCCCTCCAGCGGCGCCATCACATGACAGACCTCAGACTGCTGTGTGCCCTCCCACCCTCCTGATGTGGCACCCACAGACCAGCAGGGTCTTTAGGCAGCCCGTGCCCGAGGGGACTCACCCGGCCCCACAGGCCTTTCCACTGGGCACCTTCTTTTTCTGCCTTTTTTTTTTTTTGGAATAAGTAGCAGGGTCTTTATCATCATCACCAGTAACAGACTCTAAACCCAGAGGAAAGCATTCAAGAGGTTTTCCTGCTCAGCTGCTGGTTTATTTTAAACTGTCGGAGTTGATAGCCCAATCCACTTTCTGATGTAACTATGATGGTTTTAGGAGATTTAGACATGATTTTTTTTTTATAGCATGAAAAAGAAAAATAGAACTGAATATATGATAATGATGAATCCTTCAACTTTTGTGTCTGAAATGGCTTCTAGGCATGAGTTATTGCATAATAATTCATGCCCTGTTGTGTCTTACTGCTTAATAAGCCTATGGAAAATGGTGATGTCGGAACTGCCTTTCTGTTGTCATTTTGGTGCCGTTGAAATTGTGCTTGTGTGGCAGTTGAGGGGAGAGCTGAGGGCCCTCACTGATGAAGCCATCAAGGGCACCCCCAGGAGAAGCCGTTCACGGGCCACATACCAGAGGCCGGGAAAATATGAAAAGATCTGTCAGCATCAACTTCTCCTCCAACAAACAAACCACAGGATTTCCTACTAATACGGCCACCAGCTTCTCTCTCTTCAGGTATCTCAGCCACAGAGACGCCGACTCAGTCCTGGACACATGTCTGAAGTTGACATTGTGTCTTAGGTGGAAACGGCCATTTGCATTTGCGTAGGTGTGGATTTGCTTGCACCCGAGGCCTCCGTCACAGGGCATGGCTCCTGACATCCAGCTCGAAAAGGGCAGAGAATCCTTAGGGCCGCTGGTCCCGCGTGGCGGACCCTGGTGCCTGCCTTTATCATAGCTTCGGGCCACAACTCACCTTCTCACTAGACCGTGAGCTCGTGGGGCTCAGACCGCTTCTGCTCTCGCCTCAGAACCCACCAGCAAAGGCCTGCGGCCGAGCCAGTCAGTGTGAGCCAGAGGGGGGTCAAAGCAGGTGTGAAAGGAGCGTCTGCGTTAGTAGCGCATTCTGCGCAGTTTCACTAGTTGGGAATCTTTATTCTGAGGAGTTAATCCAAGACGTGTTTTCTAAGTAGCTCAGGACAAGGACTGTGGCCCCGGTGTTTCTCTCACCACAGAGACGACTCTGACACGCACTCGGGCATTGCGTGAATGCCTCGCGAACACGTGCACCCGGCCACTGACCCGTCGCACAGCGAGCCCTGATCTGCGCTGCAGGAAAATGGCACTTGGGGAGGGAAGAAGTCCCGTGGCCAGGAGCAGCCTGGGCCATGTGTGTTACACACAGCAATAGACGGATGCTCCTGCCCCGCTCTCTGTCCACCACTTTCCAGCCAGGAGACACGGATCGAGTCCCTTCTCCCCTCTGGGCCTTCGTGTACAACGCAGGGAAGCTGACCTGTGACGGCCAGACTCTTTCAGGTCTGGGCGGTTCCTGTGCCCCAGGACCAGGTGTTCAGGCCCATCAGGCCCCGTCCTCTTCCCAGGGCAGAGCCAGTTCTGTCTGTGGGCTCCCTGGGAAGAATGCTGGGAGTCAGGGTTAGTGAGGACAGGGCAGGAGCTGCACCCCAAGGGCCACTGGAGGCCACAGAGTCCTGTCCACACGGTGACTGTGACCCAGGGCCCATCCACAGGTTTCCTTTGTTCTGGTGAGCAGGCCACAGAAACTGGCTCCAGCAGCCAGCGGAGCTGCAGAGTCATCAGGCGACTGCTATCGAGGGCGATTCCGCTGCCGCCGCTGCCCTGAGGGACCCTCTCAAGGCCTGGGGATCCCTCAGCCCTCACGGCAGGCTGGCTCACGGGCACGGCCAAAAGCAACTTTGTTTTGTCTTCAGCCGGCGGCTTGTGCTCATGTATTTATACACAGGAGAAAGTGCAGTTGGCCGTGGGAGAAGTTCATTTTGTTTAATTTTTAATCAGAGACCACTGTGGAGTGGCCCTCGACAAATTCGAGTGCAGAGGAGAGCTCGTCGCATGGGGCTCCTAAGCTCACGGACAGAGCCCCAGGCCGCTGCCTGACCCTCCAGCTGGAGTCAGGCCAGACGCCAGCGACACTTCCGGAATGCTCCACACAGCCGGTGTCCTGCTTCCCCACCCTGGGAGCACCTCACGCGAGTGTCCTTGGTGATTCTGCATCTTTAATCTTCCCCATTTTTTGTTTGTCTGTTTTTGAGACGGAGTCTCCCTCTGTCGCCCAAGCTGGAGTGCAGTGGTGCAATCTGGGCTCGCTGCAACCTCCACCTCCCAGGTTCAAGCGATTCTCATGCCTCAGCCTTGCGAGTAGCTGGGATTACCTGCATGCACCACCACGCCCAGCTAATTTTCGTATTTTTAGTAGAGATGGCTGGTCTCAAACTCCTGACCTCAAGTGATTCACCAGCCTCGGCCTCCTAGAGTGCTAGGATTACAGGCATGAGCCACTGTGCCTGGCACCCGCTTTAATTTTGTTTGACTTTGTTTGTGGCATCATTTAGCGGAATGGGGTCACGTGAGTTTCGCAGCCAGCGGTCCTGAGTTGGAATCATGGTTGGGCCACTTCACTACTTGGGGCAATGACCCTTCTTCTGGGCAGCAGTGTCCTCATCTGTAAAGAAACGGCATTAATGCCCTCCTCCTGAAGGTGCAGGATCTATGGCGAGATGCACATAAGGTGCCTGGCCTATGACCGATGTTCAGGCACTGGTCCCTTCCCTCCATTTCCAGAAGCCCTTGTGTGTTCGTGCCTCCCCAGCTCACTGGAGCGTCATACCTCAGGTCTTCCCTGGGCCGTGTTCTGCTCTGAACCCTTCTAAGCATGACAGAAAGTGGACTCAGCCTGCCGGGCAGGCAGGTGAATTGCACGAAAGTGTCTGCCTCAGTGTCCTTGTCAAAGGCATGTGGCAGATGCCCTTGGAATGAGGAGGAGCCCTGCCACAGCCATCAGCTGTCTGGACATCACGCTGAGCAGCACCCTGCAGCCTCCCTGGAAAGCTGTGTTCTGTGGCCTCTGCAGCTTGTCTCGGCCTCGCCAGGCAGGGTGACAGAGTGACCTCCTGGCCGGGCGTGATTGTGGTGCTGGTCAGCTGCCTGTGACAGCAGGCAATCTAGCCGTCCTCTGTGGACCTGCACGGTGCCCTCCAGACACCCATGAGGAGAGTGTGGTGATGTGGGGCAGGAGGGAGCCCAGACACTGCAGAGGGAACAGACCAGCCTGGACTGCCCTGCGGATAGAGCCCCGGTGGGTGGGGCACCCTGCTTCCCCACTTGCCTCCAGCATGCAGCTGCAGAGCAGGGACCGTGCAGATCAGTGCGCTGCGATGAACAGCCGGGCAGTGTGCGGACAGCACTGCAGACCCAAGCTGGCCACATGACGCGGGGGCGCCCGAGTGCCCAAGAACTGACAGCTCTTGGAGTCTGCAGCCACACGGCAGGGCCTGGTTCATTCCCGACTTCCTGGTGCACGCCCCGCGCACCTTCCCTGTGTGGAGCCCACCTGTGCTGCCCACTGCCCCCACAAAATTCCTCCTGGGAATGACCCTCTGTAACCAGGACTCGTGGGCCATCGTGGTTATGACTATGTGCTCGGCCCTATCACATCCCACCAGAGATCAGAGGCCCCGGGAAGCACCTGCAGTACTGGGGTTGCAGAGCAAATGAGCTCGGAGCCAGGATTGAAGGCCGGGGCTGAAAGGCAGGGCTCGGCTGCCTCTTGTGTGTTGACGTTTAGCACGATGTTTGCAGGACTGTGTGTGTCATTGTGCCTGGATTCATTCTGGATTTGGATTTCTACTTCATTTTTAATATGTCTAATTTAAAGCAACTATCTGATTTCTGGGTTGATATTCAGAGGTCAGAAACCAAAAATGGTGAGAGGGCAATGCGATTCGTGCTTATTTTTGAATTATCTGCATGAAGCATGGGGCCTGGGCCATAGCCTTCACTTAGATGTTACTAATAAGTGAATAAAAAAATCAAATTCCATAAATGGTCTGTATCTTATGCAAAGTAATTTAAAAATGTTAAGAGGAGACTATGAAACAATAAAATGGCACCCATTAGACTTACTCTTAAAGCTTGACCTGTCCAGGTGTTTAGAGCAGAGTGGTGTATGATCTGTCCGATGGAGTCGTGGTAAAGTAGTATTTGAGGCCATTCATTCAGCAAACATGTACTGGGCTTCGGATGCTCTGCGAGGTACTCAGGATAGAAAGCAAGTAAAACACACTGTCCTGCTCGGAAGGGCCCACAGCTCAGTCCATTCACGTGAAACAATGGAGGTGGGACGTCAGGAAAGGCCCATCCGCATCGCGGGTGCAGAATCCGAGCTCAGGGACCCAAATTCCCCCTTGAGAGGCAGCTGGACGTGGGGCGGGGGTTGTGCTCCTCTTTCCAGCTGTCTTGGGCCCCACCTGAGGCAGAGGCAATGGCCCGGCAGTGTCGGGAAGGTTCAGAGGGCTGGTGCTTGTGGCCCCCGTCTCCTGCACAATCAGGATCAGAGCCCTAAGTGCCACGCACAAGCCTGAGAAGAGCGAAGGGTCTCCAGACCTTCATGCCTCTACAGTCAGTCCAGACCCTCGCAAGGGGGAGCTGCAGAGACCCTCTTGGGGCATCTGTAGCGAATAGAACACTTTGTCTTCACAACAGCCAAGCAGAGTTCTTCCTCCTGCTGAGGGAACAGATCCCGTGTGACCTTCACGCCGTCATGGATTGGAAACTGCTAATGTGTGTTCCTTTTGAAATATGCAAGATGTTGCGCGTGATTAAACTGAGGGAAGATTAAGGTGAGTTACTCCTTTGTTTAAACTTTGGCTTCTTGGGTAGTCTTATTAAGGGAAGGGATTTAAAGTGCTTAAAAATTCAATAGGACAAAGGGCATGTTGTGGTTCAAGACTGATGTATTGCCATACAGGATGCGATCTGTTCCAAGGGCCGTAAAGCAGTCAAGTGAGCTCGCTGTGGTTGGAGCCGGCCAATTATAACACCTCCTGAAGTCACAGGGACGCAATCTGCAGGCTCCTGGGATGGCTTGGCTGGCAGCTTGGACAGCTGGGCTCCTCCAGGCGCTTCCGAGCCCCCTTCCGTCCTGTCAAGGTCATCCTAGCCATTCCCCTGTGGCTGTCTCCCCAGCCAGTGGCTAACGTCACCTGCAGACCAGCCTTTAAAGATAGGATGCCCCTCACTTCCCTTCAACATCCACTTGACTTTTTGCAAAATCCTTATTTTAGACATTCCTCCTTATCCTTAAGACATGTCCTTTGGTGGGGTCCTCTCTTGGGGCGAATCCATTCAGGGCTCACAGCAAGAGGGGAGCACACGAAGGAGAAGGACTGGATTAGGGGACAGGAGCATTGGGAGGGTGTCAAATTCTCCATCTCTGCGTTTTGTGACTTCTCTGAGTGTTTCCTGGTGGGTACTGGGAGGATGATGTTTGCTGTGGGAACCAACCAGTGTCAACACGAGAACCAAGTGCTGCTTGTTGAGTGAGGCCTGAAGACCTGGAATCTGGAGTCAGACAGGCCTGGGCTTGTATTTCACATCTGCCACTCATTGTGGGGCCAGGGTGGCAGTGACTTACTTTCCTTGTGCTTTGGTACCTGCATTTGTTAAGTGGGGATAATAGCATCTAATTCATTTCAATGAGGATGTTCTCAGGCTTAATGCTATAATTTATGGAACTAGTGCTTGGCCCAGTGCAGAACCTCAAGGAATGGCGGCCACTTTTACAGTTATTACCACAACGATAGTGTTATTATCACTCTTACTCCTACTTCCATTACCATGACTACAATGCACGGTGCAGAGGCCCTTCAGAAAGCGCAGAGCCCCTTGCAGGTGCGAGGACTGATTCCGGGTAATGTCCAGGCTCACCTGATGAGGGCTGTAATTACCCCGAACTTGCTACTGGTCTTTCCTGCCGGTAACCCTTGCAGAACAGCCACCGGGAGCCTTTTATATTGTGTGTCATAAAAACAACTCTGATTGGGTTCTTATGAAGTAGGGTGTGTAATGGCCCCACCTGTCACAGAAGCAGAATGCATTTCCAGATTGAAAACGACTAGGACTCCGTTGCTCCTGTGCGGGCGAGCTGTGACTTGCACTTTGTAGCTGCACACGCTGGCGCGTCCTTGTGCACGTAATGACTGCCTCAGGCCAGTGTGTGTATGTGCAGATGGCACTGCCCTTCCCTTCAAGCTGTGCTAGTGAAATACCTCTCACATCCACCCGGTGAGACCCAAGCCTCTTCCTGTCTCAGCCTTCTTCACTCTCATCTCAGCCTTTTTCTTCCTAGTCGAGGTGTTGATGAGTTAGTGCAGTCACTCATTCACACCAACAAGCATGTATGGAGGGCCTGCGGTATAGCAGCACCGGTGACACCAGCTAGGAAACCAGCGTGTAGGCTGCCCACTCTGTGGGGCACACACGTTGGGGCCCGAGAGAGCAGGAGGAGCTTGTGTGCTTTCTGTTTGGCTGAGGAAACCAAATACAGGGACAAAGGGACAAGTCACCCAGGCACCACGCTGTGCTCGCACATGTGCAGACGTCCCGCAAGGGTGGACCCCGTGTGGGGCCTGGCCTGTGCCCAGCACTGGGTTAGAATGTGGCATCGTGCCTGTCTTAGTGAGCTCACACCTAGATGAGGGACGCTCTGGTGAACACACAATTTAATCTTCAGTAGAATCCAGACAGGTAAATGTCAGGTTTTAGAAGGGGAGAAAGACCACGTTTGGCAAAGAGGCACATGATGGCTTTGAAGATCTGGGAAAGGTGGAGCTTGAGGTGAGTCAGGCCCGTGCTGGGATGAGAAATAGGGGTTCAGCCGAGGGGACTCATGAGATGCAGCCAGAGGAATGGTGCCAGGGTGCACACACACGGGGACCCCCTGCCACGGTACACTCACACAGGAATGGGATGTGAGTCAGACAGTGATGAGTGATGGTCCCCCACGCCAGGCAGACAAGCTGCGGTGGAGCTAGGTGGCAAAAAGGATGGAGAGAGGTCCCCGTGTGTGTGCTCCGTGGCAGGGGGTTCCTGTGTGTGTGCACTTCAGGGCAGGGGGTCCCTGTGTGTGTTCACTGTGGCAGGGGGTCCCCGTGTGTGTTCACCGTGGCAGGGGGTCCCCGTGTGTGTGCACTGCAGGGCAGGGGATCCTCGTGTGTGTGCACCCCGGCAGGGGTCCCCGGTGTGTGCACCCTGGCAGGGGGTCCCCGTGTGTGTTCACCGTGGCAGGGGGTCCCCGTGTGTGTTCACCCTGGCAGAGGGTCCCCGTGTGTGCACTGCAGGGCAGGGGGTCCCCATGTGTGTGCACCCTGGCAGGGGTCCCTCATGTGTGCACCCTGGCAGGGGGTCACCGTGTATGTTTACCGTGGCAGGGGGTCCCCGTGTGCATTCACGGTGGCAGGGGGTCCCCGTGTGTGTCCACCGTGGCAGGGGGTCCCCGTGTGTGTGCACTCTGGCAGGGGATCCCCGTGTGTGTGCACCCTGGCAGGGGATCCCCGTGTGTGTGCACCCTGGCAGGGGGTCCCCGTGTGTGTGCACTGCAGGGCAGGGGTCCCCGTGTGTGTGCACTGCAGGGCAGGGGTCCCCGTGTGTGTGCACTGTAGGGCAGGGGTCCCCGTGTGTGTGCACTGCAGGGCAGGGGTCCCCGTGTGTGTGCACTCTGGCAGGGGTCCCCGTGTGTGTGCACTGCAGGGCAGGGGGTCCCCGTGTGTGTGCACCCTGGCAGGGGTCCCTGGTGTGTGCACCCTGGCAGGGGGTCCCCGTGTATGTTTACCGTGGCAGGGGGTCCCCGTGTGCATTCACGGTGGCAGGGGGTCCCCGTGTGTGTCCACCGTGGCAGGGGGTCCCCGTGTGTGTGCACCGTGGCAGGGGATCCCCGTGTGTGTGCACCCTGGCAGGGGATCCCCGTGTGTGTGCACCCTGGCAGGGGATCCCCGTGTGTGTGCACCCTGGCAAGGGGTCCCTGTGTGTGTGCACTGCAGGGCAGGGGTCCCCGTGTGTGTGCACTGCAGGGCAGGGGTCCCCGTGTGTGTGCACTGCAGGGCAGGGGTCCCCGTGTGTGTGCACTGCAGGGCAGGGGTCCCCGTGTGTGTGCACTGTGGCAGGGGTCCCCGTGTGTGTGCACTGTGGCAGGGGTCCCCGCGTACCTGCATGCACACGGTGCGCTTCATGCACACAAATATGAGTTTACCTGGAAAGGACAGACTGGCTTGGAAGCTGTTGTAATAATTTCAGGTAAAGCGGTTTAGGCTGGATGGACTGGCTGTAGAACCGGAGAGACAGGCAGCTTTCGTCCTGGGGAAGGAGTGGGAGATGACCCGAAGGGTGGGTTTGTGAAAAGGAGAAATAGGTGTCAGGGAAGAACCCTAAAAGGCCCCTGGACCTGATCTCCCAAGAAGACACGCCTCAGCTACTCTTGTGATCATTAAAATGTGACAGAGTTAAATCTTCACTAGTCAGAATTTCATCCTAGCACCCCCTCCCATCTGCAGAACCCTGATACCTGGTGTTGGGAGTGGTGGCCAAGACTCCAGAGAAGCAAGTCAATTAGGTGCAGTTCTACCAGGGGAATTTAGCCAGGGAAAAGGCAACCCTGCCTGAACCAGAGCATCCACCAGGGCCTCAGGATGCCCCCTGGAGAGCCCCACCAGCCGCCAGTCTTCTGCAGCTAACAGGCTGTGGTCAGGCAGGCAGGGGTCAGTTGGATGTTGGGGTAACCTAGCGTGCACCTGCCTTCCAGCCTAGAGGACTTGGGAGCTCCTGCAGGCAGGCGAGGTGACCCTCTACAACCCAATCAGCCAAGCCCTTCCCCAGACATCACTGACCCCAAAGGGCTGACTACACTTCCCTTTAAAATAACAATCACAAACCAATACCTCCCATAATAGAAGCTATTTTCATATATAAATCAATATATTTCCCTTACTCTTTCTGTAAGGAAGACAGAGGATTGTAATTTATTTCTCTTTCCTTCTGTGTATAAACTAATTTTTTCTTGTTATAAAAGAAAGAGAATTCTAATTTGCTGCTTTGGAACAAGCCCAGGAATGGAGCCTAAGTATGTGGAGGGAACTCTGGAGATTACAGAGTGAAGTTCAGCTGACCTGGTGCCACAAATTAAGCTGCAGTCCACTTAAGCTGCCAACAACAATAAATTAAGCTATTGTGCTTGGAGGACGTTGGGATTGGCACTGCATAGGATCAAGGCTGTATTAAGTGGAGGCACTTACTCCCTCGCTCCTGCCGCCAGCCCTAGCTGAGGGGGCTTGGCGTCTACTTCTCCTTGAAATGCGTGATGTCTGAACTTCCATTTCAGCGTGCGTATCATCAGCACGGTGCCCCAGGGTGCTGAGAGTTCACGTTGTTCTTGGTCATTTAACAGGGTAAGGGTGATAAAGTCAGGAGATTCGCCTTTGACGAAATAACATGAACATTCTCTAAAGTGAGACCTGTGAGTAGTAGAGGTGGGCTGAACCACAAGACGCACTGATGAGGCCCATACTCTTTCCCTTTTCATCTGAGGCCATTCTGTCTGGCTCTTCATACCCCCAGAGGCCAGTCATGGTTTTGTTTACAAAATGACATAAGGTAGCCTCTGGAAACCTTGTTGTGGGATGACTCAGAGGTGATGAGCCTCAAATGAGTTGGAGGTTCTAATAAGGGGGTTACATATTCCACGCTCCCACCACTGCCTTCAAATCTATGGAAATCTTACAGAAAAGAGTGTAGTCAGCCACTTGGGGTCGGTGATATCCGGGGAAGGGCTTGGCTGATTGGGTTGTAGAGGGTCACCTCACCTGCTTGCAGGAGCTCCCGAGTCCTCTAAGCTGGAAGGCAGGTGCACGCTAGGTTACCCCAACATCCAATTGCACCTAATTTACTTGCTTCTCTGGTCTTGCTGGTCTTTCCTCCAAGTAAATCATTAGTTATTCTGAGCTTGTAGAGAGGGCTAAGGTCACTCCTTTTCTCTTTTTCTTTGTCTCTTCCCCTTCTCTTTCTTGTATTCCTGTCCCACATACAGGCATTTGAGGTGGCTCATAAATCAGTCATAGCAGACAATGCTGCTGTCGGGAATAAGGGCAGAAAAGAGAATCCACAAATGGGCGTGAGGAGCTCAGGGTTCCCAGCACGAGTGTCTTCTGGTGCTAAGTCGTAGTCTGCAGATGCCGTGCACTGAGACTCTTTCCCTCACACCTGTCACCATGCCCTCCCCTCCCCTGGGGTGACTCTAACACAGCTCTCCTTGCTCTCTGGAATGTTCTAATGTTCCATAAATTAGTCGACGCCCATCCAACCTGAGGCAGGATGATGCAACTTGTGGCTTCACAGAAGCTTGGATTTGCTCACCAGGGTCCTGTCTGGGCCTCTAGCCATTGATTTAGCAGGTTCAGTAAACAGCTTGTGCTGTCTGGGCTGACCCCTGCCTGCCTGACCACAGCCTGTTAGCTGCAGAAAACTGGCTGGTGGGGCTCTCCAGGGGGCATTCTGAGGCCCTGGCGGATGCTCTGGTTCAGGCAGGGTTGCCTTTCCCTGGCTAAATTCCCCTAGTAGAACTGGCAGGCCTCTCCTGAGGCGCCATGGCGGAGGGCTGAGAGCCCACCTGCTGCAGCTCAGCCCTGCATATCCACCTGGAAAGGCACACGTCCCTGCGAGGGACCCCGTCTGGGTCCCAGGATGGCTGGGAGGTGCATTAAAGCTTTCTCTTCTTTTACTCTTATCTGGTGAGTCTGTGTTTTTTTGTATAAGGACCCACTTCACTTGTTTAGAGGAATAATGATACATACTTTTTACCTTTCCGACAAGAAATTTAGTCTTTAATTAGATTAAAACATAGGGAAACATAAAAACACAAAAGCAAAACAGATTCATTTGCAAAAATGAACGTATTCTTGGAACTAAAATGCAGTTCTTGGAATGAAGTTCTGTAATGACTTAGAGCAACACAGTAGACCATATATTCAACCCCGGTTTTTCTAAAAGAGATGAACATGCTGTTTAAATGACTGTTGTTGTTGTTGTTGTTGTTGTTGGGGTTTTTCGATGGAATTTCGCTCTTGTTGCCCAGGCTGGAGTGCAATGGCGAGATCTTGGCTCCCTGCAACCTCCGACTCCAGGGTTCAAACTATCCTCCTGCCTCAGCCTCCTGAGTAGCTGGAATTACAGGTGCCCGCCACCACGCCTGGCTAATTTTGTATTTTTAGTAGAGACGGAGTTTCACCATGTTGGTCAGGCTGTTGTCTATCTCCTGACCTCAGGTGATCCACCCACTTCGGCCTCCCAAAGTGCTGGGATTACAGGCGTGAGCCACTGCGCCTGGCCTAAATGGCTGGTTCTTATAATGATCCTTCACAGAGGGCTGAGGCTGGCACGCTAAGTCACAACACGGTGGTGGGATTACCGAAGGGGTGAGTACGGAAATCAGATCCAGGGACAGGCACTTGGTCCAGTTCCATCTTTGACAGCACAGATAGAAAACACCAGTGATGTTAGCTACACGTACAGTGGATAATATATTTTAAAGACTTGTTGTTCCGTTGTTAGGTTGCAGCCACCACAAAAACTTTTAAAAAATCAGACCGTGGAGGTCCTTTGCAGCCCGTCCCTGGCCACAAACCCAAGTCGGGGTGGAGAAAGAATGCGTCCATTTGAGCAGGTGCAGAGACCCTGTCAAAGAAGACATGCAACCCTGCACCTCGCAACCCCGCGCCGGCGGCTCCGTGTTCCAGCCTGGCTCAGCCCCGTGCCGGCAGCTCCGTGTTCCGGCCTGGCTCAGCCCCGCGCCGGCGGCTCCGTGTTCCAGGCTGGAGTCAGGCTCACCCACACATCTAGTCGGCCACTCCCCAAACCACCAAACTCATTTCCTCACAGTCCTTCTGGCCATGCCGATAACCTGGGCTTTCTGCCTCAGGGCCTTTCTCCGACTGCTCCATCCCTTCATAGACCCTCCCTGTTCCCTGTCTTGCCTCGTCTTGAACTTTGGGCCAACACTGAGCTGTGCTGCAGCCACTTGAGCACACGGGTTTCCACTCCTAGACTTTTTTAGCCACCTTACTGCTGCCTCCATGCAGACATCTTCACATTTATTTATTTTTTTAAGATATCCAGGTTTTTGTTTGTTTTGAGATAGAGTCTCGCTCTGTTGCTCAGGCTAAAGTGCGGTGACTCGATCTTGGCTCACTACAACCTGTGCCTCCCAGGTTCCAGCAATTCTCCTGCCTCAAGCCGCCTGGTAGCTGGGATTACAAGTGTGTGCCACCACGTTTGGCTGATTTTTGTATTTTTAATAGAGATGGTTTTGGTCATGTTGGCCAGGCAGGTTTTGAACTCTAGGCCTCAAGTGATCTGCCTGCCTCCCAAAGTGCTTGGGTTATAGACATGAACCGCTGTGCCCAGGCAAAGATACCGAGTTTTAAAATGTGCATCCACTCTTTTTAGTATCCAATCCATGAGTTTTTGACAAATGCATGCTGGAGCAGCCACCACCGCAATTGAGACACAGAATCCACCCTGGCTGGCTCCCCTGAGCCGTTCCATGCGGCTGAGTCTCCCCTCCCTCCCCCTTAGCCACCGACAGCCTGTGAGCTGGTCTTCATCTCTCCATTTGCCTTTTCCAGAAGGTCATGTAAATGGAACCATACGTGTAAAAATACGATCAAACATGTAAATGGGGTGAAAAGTAAACATGTTTTACTAAACACGGTGCATCTGAGATCCCTCCACGCTGATGCAGGCGTCCGCGGTTCCTTCTTTGTCGCTGATGAGTGCTCCTTTGCACGGACGCACCACAGGTGACCTGTTCTCCGGGCCTGGGTATTTGGGTGAGGATGAGGACGAGGATCAATAAGGCTGCTATAAACATTTCATGCAGATTTGTGCGTGGTCATAGTTTGCTTTACTCTCACCTGCTCGGGAGAGCCCTAGTCATGTGGTAAGTGTTTGCTGAACTTGATAAGAAACTGCCAGTTTCCCGAGGAGGTTATGGCATTCTCCATTCCTGCCAACAGGGAGGTGCATTACAGATGCCCACACCCTTGCCAGTGGTGATATGATCTGTCATTTTAATGTTTGCCTTGCTGGTAGGTATGTAGAGGCATTTAATTGTGGTTTTCATTTGCATTTCTCTAATGACGCCATGTTGAGTCTCTTTTCATGTATGTATTTTCTATCCATACATCTCTGGTGAATTATCTATTCAAATTTTTGTCCTTTAAAAAAAACTGGGTGACGGTTGATTGGATAAAGAAACTGTGGTCCATAATCACCACAGAATACTACACAGCCGTAAAGAAGAATGAAATTATGGCCTCTGAGCAATGGATGCAGCTGGAGGCCATTATCCCGGCGAATTGACACAGAATCGGAAAGCCAGATACCGCATGTTCTTACTTACAAGTGGGAGCTAAATCTTGGGTACACGTGGGCATAAGGAGGGAACAGTAGATACTGGGGACTCTAAAAGGAGGGAGGGAGGGGGCCAAGGGCTGAACAACTTCCTAGTGGAAACCGTGTTTACTGTCTGGGGGATGGGATCAATAGAAGCCCAAGCCTCAGTTGGAAAAACCTGCACATGCACCTCCTGAATCTAAAATAAAAACGGAAATTAAAAAACTGCATGTTTTCTAACTGTCGAGTTTGAGAGTGCTTCATATATTCTAGATATAAGTTCTTCAGCAGATATGTAACTTGTAAATAATTGCTTTTAGTCTATAGTTTGTTTTAAAATTGTTGTTAACAAAAGTTTTGAATTTTGCTGAGGTCTACTTTATTAATTTTTTGAACCAAGCATGCTTTTGGTGTCATATCTAAAACCTAATTGCCTCACACAAAGTCTAAATAGTTTTCTCCTATTTTTCACTTAAGATCTTTACAGTTTTGCGTTTTCCATTTAGACCTGTGATCCATTTGACTTAATTTTATGAGCTATGGAAGGCTCTAGGGAGGCTCATTTTGTTGCATATGCGTTTCAATTGTCCAGCATCTTTTGTTGAAAAGATGATTTCTTGAATTGCCTTTGCAGCTTCGTCAAAAATCAATTGACTATATATTTGTGTGGGATTATTGGACTCTCTGTTTTGTTCCATTGATCTATGTATTTGTCCTTTCACTAATACCACATGTGATAAACTCATTTATTTACTTTAGGAGCTTTCTTTTTTCCTGGGATACTTGGAATTTTTCAGGTGGACATTTATGTTTTATGCAAACCAGAAACAGTTTTTTTCTTCCTTTCTATTCCATATGCCTTTCATTTCTGTATGCTGCTGTATTGCAGTGGCCAGAACCTTGGTATCATGTTGAAAAGGAGTGGTGGGAGATGACATCCTTGTTTTGTTCCTGATCAGAGGGGATAAATTTTTCAATCTTTGACCACTAAGTGTGATGGCAAATTTTAGTATTTTGTAGATGCTCAATATCATGTTGAGGAATTCCCTTCTATCCCTATTTATATGAGCATGAACCAGTATTGAATTTTGTTGAATGCCATTTCTGTGTTTATTGATATAATCAGGCTTTCTTCTTTAGTCTGGTAACATGGTGGATTATGCTGATTGATTTTCAAATGCTAACCAGCCTTACATGAAGTTGAAGTCCCATAGTGTTGATTTGCTATTTGTCTTAAATATTGAGGATTTTAGTTGCTATTATTTTGTGGAGGATTTTTGTGTCTTTGTTCATGAGGAATAGTGGTCTCTTTTCTTTTATTGTGGTATCTTTGTCTACTCTTGACATCAGAGCAATGCTGGCCTCATCAAGTGAGTTGTACAGGCTTCCCTCTCCTGTTTTCTAGTTTTATTCCTCCCTTAAATGTTTGTAGAATTTGCCAGTAAAACCTTCTACATTCTGAGTTTTCTTTTTGGGAGGCTGAAATTGTCCCAGAGGTTTATGAGACTATGTTCTCCGTCCCTACCCCCACCTCCCTGCCACTTTTTTCCCCCTTCTCTGTTCTTCAGATAGGACAATTTATACTTTCTACCTTCAAGTTTTTGGGCTCCCCCCACCCTGTTATCTTAATTCTACAATTGAAGCCTCTTCGTGATTTTTTTTTTTTTTTTTTTTTGCTTCTGTTTTATTTTTTCAGTTCTAAAATTTTCATTTTTCTTCTATGGTTTCTATTTCTTTGCTGCAATACCTGTCTTTCTCTTTGTTTCAAGAGTGTTCACCTTTACTCATGGAGCATGGTTATACTAGCTGCTACAAAGTCTTTGGTAATTCACACACCTGAGCCATCTCCAAGTTGCATGTGTCCTGGGTGTTTGAGTTATCAGACCTTGACAATTGGGCAGATTTTCCTAGTTCTTAATATGCTGAGTAATTTTGGATTATATCTTGGGCATAGTGGCTATGATGTTGTGAGATGCTGAGTTTGTTTAAATCAATGGTTTTCAACCAGGGATGATTTTGCCTGACAGAGAACATTTGGGAATGTCTGGAGACAATTTTGACTGTTCCAACTGTGGGGTACTACTTACTGGTTTTTAGTGGATAGAGACCACGTGCTGCTAAACATCTGATAAGGCACAGGACAGTCTCTTTCAACAAGGAATTATCTTGTCCAAAATGTCAATAGTGCGTAAGTTGAGAAACCTGTGTTTAAATCTTCTAGAGAATGTTAAGTTCAGGCGAAAATGCTTTCTCACCTTCTGTGGGAAGCGATTTTAGCATCAGTTCAGTTTTAAAAGCCTTTGTTCTATGTGCCATGATTGAATTGTGTCCTTCAAATTTATACATTGAAGCCCTGCCCCCAGTGTGATGGTATTGAGAGGTGGGGCTATTTAAGGAGGTAATCAGGTTCAGATGAGGTCACAAGGGCGAGGTCTTCATGATGGGATTAGTGCCCTTATAAGAAAGACCAGGGAGTTCTCTCTGATTGAGGACACTGAGAATGTGGTCATCTGTAAGCCTGAAAGAGGGTCCTTCCCAGAACTAGACCCTCTGGCACCTTGATCTCATTCTTCCAGCCTCCAGGACTGTGAAAAAATAAGCTCCTGTGGTTTAAATCACTCAGTCTATGGTATTTTGTCATGGTCGCCTGAGCTGACTAACCCACCCTGCCTCTGTGCTCTGTGCATGCACAGCCTAGAGGTAAGCCTAGGGTTCATGGTGGCTCACACACAGTATTAGGGGGACTTCTCAAACTGTCTGCCCCCGGGAATTCCCCAGTACACTCAGGATCATGGGGGCACCTTCCACAGTCCTTGGCTAGAAAGCTCTGGTTTCTCAGCCATGTGAGAAACTGTATTGCAGTTTCGCCTGACTAGGGTGGTTGTCAGGGCAAAGTGGCAAGAGAAAAAAGAAAAAAATTAGTGGGTCCCCCAATACTTTTGGAACACAGAGGCCCATTTTCTCAGTTCCCCCAGCCAGAGGGATGAGGTTTTTCTGGTGTTTTAGTGACAATACCCCTGTCACTGACGTAGTTTCAGGATGGGGTGGCCTTGGAGCAGGGCCAGGAGAGGAGACAGAGAAAGGACATTGACGCCCCAGCTAGCTCCCTCTGGTCCTCTTTTTCTGTCCTCTGGTCAAAAAGAAAGGGATTCTCTTGAAGGTATTTCCACACTGCTGAGAAGTGCTGAGGCTCTGGCTGCCTTCAGGACAAAGCTGAGAGATAAGGAGAAAGAATTCAATAACTTCATGCCTACTGGTCACCTGTCAAGTTCCAACTTCCTGTTCCAATCTGCCTGCTGTTGCCCACTTTTTGGAGTCCTCAGGTGCTAGCTTTTTGTACGCTGTCAGAGTTTTTTGTTGTAGTTGGTGGGAGAGAGCCTGTAGTGGACTTACTGCATCTTGACCAGGACCAGAGAGATTTATTTTCCTTTTTAGGAAAGAGACAGGGAAGGGAGAGAGCAAGTGACTCGAGATGGTAAGTAGATTTTCTTTAGACATAGCGGATATTGGTTTCTTTTTTTGCACTACTTTGAGGTAGTGTGTTAGCCGGTGTGAGGTATTGTATTTATACGTTTTTATTTTGTTTCATTGGTTTTTTTTTTTTCTTTTTGAGACAGGATCTCTCTCTGTCACTCAGGCTGGAGGGCAGTGGAGTGATTACAGCTCACTGCAGCCTCGAACTCCCAGGCTCAGTCCTCTCACCTCAGCTTCCAGATAGCTGGGATTACAGGTGTACATCACTACACCAGGCTACATTTTGTATTTTTTGGTAGCAACGAGGTTTTGCCATGTTGCCCAGGCTGCTCTTGAACCCCTGGGCTTAATTGATCCTCCCTCCTCAGCCTCTCAATGTGCAAAAATTAAAGGTGTGAGCCACTATGGCTGGCTGATTTTTGTGTTTTGTTGTTGTTGTTGTTGTTGTTGAGATGGGGTTTCACCATGTTTCCTAGGCTGATCTCAAACTCCTGAGCTTAAGGGATCCTTGGCCGCCCAAAGTGCTGGGATTAGAGGCATGAGCCAACGTGCTCAGCCAGCATAATGTATTTTAAATGTATTCTTCTCCTTTGGCATTCCTCCTGAGGAAGGTTGATGGAGTTGGTACTCCAAATATGGAGGCACGAAAGTAGATGTGCTGTCTCGTTCCAGAGACTCCCAGTATATATTCTTGCACATTCCACGTTGTTTCCAAGCCTGTTTTGCAGTCAGTCATGGCCATGTGATTGAGTTCTGGCCAGAAGTGAGCATAGCAATGAGTTGCAACCCTTTCAGGCCCTGCCTGAGGACCCTGTGCAACCTTTCTGCTGTGGTCTGTGCTCCCTTCCTACTGTGGTCTGCACATCTGCGGGACACGACCAACGGAGCTCAGTGGATGCTCTAGAGGCCCACAGGCCAGAGAAGCCCTGGACCCCTGAGTCACTGCATGAAGGAGATAGCCCCATGATGGCTGCCTGGCCCACATCAGACTGTAACACGAGCAGCTAGTGGGTTCTCATTGGGTTGAGTCGCTGAAATGTTTGTTATGGTAGCTAGAGTTGATTACCCTAACAAATACCATCTTCGATGGGCGATTTGAATCTCTCCCTGGTTGGACTGCTGAGTGAAATGTCAGTCTTCTGATGAGTCATTTTCCGGCTCCTATTTTGGTTAAACCGCCTGTCAAATGGGGGTGTATTAGTCTGACCCGCCAATGTTACTTTTTGCTTTCCACAGCAACGTCAGAAGATAAATTGAAGCAATCTGGACAATTTCAAACCCTTCGGAGGAAAGAAAGGCTATAAAGCCAAGGTATCATTATCATTATTTTGGCCACCACTCTGCCGAGTACACAGATACAAATTATTAATCATCTCTTAACTTTGACAGAAGGATCGCTTTTGCAGTTGAAATCTGTGGATAATTTAAAGTGCCCTGTGCCTGCCTTCAGGGTGCCGCCTTCCCGCTGACTGTTGCCATTCCCTTGGGTGACATGGCTCGTAGGCACTATGTGCCTTGGCAGCTGAAGGATCCAGCCCCAGGAGCCTGAGGAGTGAGTCTGCTTCGCGCGAGCTCGCTCTGTGGACGGGATTTCGTGGCACACGTTCGGGGAAGCAGCACAACACCACCTGTCCGGATCACTTGTTAGATGTGGTTTAATTAAGCAAGGAGGGTCACTGTGGAGGAGACTGCTCTGCCTGTGTTTTGATTTGTGTGATGGTTAAAATGTTTGGAAGCTCCTTTAAGAAGCCAGGTGGTGTAGATGGCGGTTGTTCGCCAGAGTTAGTTAGAAACAGCTGAGAGGCACCATGCTTGCTTTATTCAAGGCATTCCCGGGAAGCAGCGGCCTCTCAGCCCCCACCATGGGAGGAGAAGAGGAGACAGACATGGCTGTGGGGGGCCGGGGGGTCGGTGCTGTGGATGATGGTTCTCAGTCCTGGCTGGCCACCAGTGCCCTGGGGAGTTCATTCTTCATTCCCGGCCCCAGGCCCAGCCAGTCCTACCGCGGCAAAGACATCTGTCCCCTTCTCCTCCCTTTTAAACGTTTTTACTTTGATGTAATTGTAGATTCACATGTGGTTGTAAGAAATAATATAGAGAGGGCCTGTGCACTCTCTACCCAGCTTCCCTCGACAATAGCATCTTGTAAAACTACATTCTAATCTCACACCTGGGATGTTGACGTTGGTACGGACCAGCGATCTTTCAGACTTCCCTGGTTCTGCTGAGTAGTGTGTTTGGATGCATTTGGTTCTGTGCAATTTTGTCTCATGGTCGGCTCCCCTCTCGTCAGGACACAGAATGGTCCCATGGATGTAGGTTGCTGGTGCGTGGTGAGGCCTCCATAAACGTTCGTTGAATGACTCTTCAGCTCCTCTTTGACGTGGAATGTGGGAGTTCTGTGCCAAATCAGAGAAGTGCTAAGGAAGCAATTATCAGGTAGAGGACACGCTGGGGACATCCAATCAGGCCAACAGCGCTGGAAGAGTCTGGAGCAGGCGAGGTGACAATGGTGGCTGGCACATTTCTGTGCCACTGGTGCATTTCTGTATTAGAATGTGAAACAGATGAAGTTGTGTCTGTGAGTACATTTAAAAAATATTCAAAGTATGTTGAGGTGCCTAGTTCTTGTATCTGTAACTGGGCTACGTTGGTTGAATTATACTGACGGTTGGCTGAAGAGCTGGCTGAAGTATTTTCATGTTACTAGGGAGACATTTTAGAGTCTCTCTAGGACTGAGCGTCTGGTTGCCTCACGCCGTGACAGAGAGTTTCTGGGCCATGTATGAGAAGCTCGTTTGATCACACTAGTTGCTGTGCTGTTCTTCAGCCCACATTGATTTAGATCAATAAACCTCAGATCCGTTCACACCAGAATAGGCGCGGAGTGTCAGCACATCCACATCAGAAAGGCTTTCAGGGGACTTTTCATCTGCAGTAGACTCCCTAACTTCTGCACCTGGCTGGGTGCCTGCAGCTGGTGCTAGCTGGTGTTGGCATAGTGTTAGCGTGGTATTAGCATGCTGCTAGTGTGGTGTCCACATGGTGTCTCCATGATGTTAGCATGGCAATAGCGTGGTGATAGCATGGAGTTAGCATGGTGTAGTGCGGTGTTCATGATGTTAGCATGGTGTAGCATGGTATTAGTGTGTCTGCATGGTGTCAGCATGCTGTTAGTGTGACGTTAGCTTGGTGTCAGCACGGTGTTAGTGTGATGTTAGCGTGGTGTAGTGTGATTTAATGTGGTGTCTGCATGGTGTTTGCACAGTGTTAGCATGGTGTGACATGGTATTAGTGTGGTGTCTACGTGGTGTCTCCATGGTGTTTGTGTGGTGTTAACACGGTGTTAGTGTGATGTTAGCATGGTGTAGTGTGATTTAGTGTGGTGTCAGCATGCTGTTAGTGTGACGTTAGCTTGGTGTCAGCACGGTGTTAGTGTGATGTTAGCATGGTGTAGTGTGATTTAATGTGGTGTCTGCATGGTGTTTGCACAGTGTTAGCATGGTGTGACATGGTATTAGTGTGGTGTCTGCATGGTGTCAGCATGGTGTTAGTGTGACGTTAGCTTGGTGTCAGCCCGGTGTTAGTGTGATGTTAGCATGGTGTAATGTGATTTAGTGTGGTGTCTGCATGGTGTTAGTGTGACGTTAGCTTGGTGTCAGCACGGTGTTAGTGTGATATTAGCATGGTGTAGTGTGATTTAGTGTGGTATCTGCATGGTGTTTGCACAGTGTTAGCATGGTGTGACGTGGTATTAGTGTGGTGTCTGCATGGTGTCTCTATGGTGTTTGTGTGGTGTTAACATGGTGTTAGTGTGATGTTAGCATGGTGTAGTGTGATTTAGTGTGCTGTCTGCATGGTGTCTCCATGGTGTTTGCATGGTGTTAGCATGGTGTAGTTTGGTGTTAGTATGGTGTTAGCATGGTGTAGTTTGGTGTTAGCATGGTGTTAGCATGGTGTAGTTTGGTGTTTGCATGGTGTTAGCATGGTGTAGTTTGGTGTTTGCATGGTGTTAGCGTGGTGTAGTTTGGTGTTTGCATGGTGTTAGCGTGGTGTAGTTTGGTGTTTGCATGGTGTTAGCGTGGTGTAGTTTGGTGTTTGCATGGTGTTAGCGTGGTGTAGTTTGGTGTTAGCATGGTGTTAGCGTGGTGTAGTTTGGTGTTAGCTTGGTGTTAGCGTGGTGTAGTTTGGTGTTAGCATGGTGTTAGCGTGGTGTAGTTTGGTGTTAGCTTGGTGTTAGCGTGGTGTAGTTTGGTGTTAGCTTGGTGTTAGCGTGGTGTAGTTTGGTGTGAGCATGGTGTTAGCGTGGTGTAGTTTGGTGTTAGCATGGTGTTAGCGTGGTGTAGTTTGGTGTGAGCATGGTGTTAGCGTGGTGTAGTTTGGTGTGAGCATGGTGTTAGCGTGGTGTAGTTTGGTGTGAGCATGGTGTTAGCGTGGTGTAGTTTGGTGTTTGCATGGTGTTAGCGTGGTGTAGTTTGGTGTGAGCATGGTGTTAGCGTGGTGTAGTTTGGTGTTAGCATGGTGTTAGCGTGGTGTAGTTTGGTGTTTGCATGGTGTTAGCGTGGTGTAGTTTGGTGTTAGTTTGGTGTTAGCGTGGTGTAGTTTGGTGTTAGTTTGGTGTTAGCGTGGTGTAGTTTGGTGTTAGTATGGTGTTAGCGTGGTGTAGTTTGGTGTTAGTATGGTGTTAGCGTGGTGTAGTTTGGTGTTAGTATGGTGTTAGCGTGGTGTAGTTTGGTGTTAGTATGGTGTTAGCGTGGTGTAGCTTGGTGTTTGCATGGTGTTAGCGTGGTGTAGTTTGGTGTTTGCATGGTGTTAGCGTGGTGTAGTTTGGTGTTTGCATGGTGTTAGCGTGGTGTAGTTTGGTGTTTGCATGGTGTTAGCGTGGTGTAGTTTGGTGTTTGCATGGTGTTAGCGTGGTGTAGTTTGGTGTTTGCATGGTGTTAGCGTGGTGTAGTTTGGTATTAGTATGGTGTTAGCATGGTGTAGTTTGGTGTTAGTATGGTGTTAGCATGGTGTTCACATGGTGTCATGTGTTGTTAGTGTGATATCTTCATGGTATTTGGAGTCAGCTGTGATGTACTTGGAAGAGCCCTGACTTTGGAGTAAGACACAGATTCAAATCTCAGTCACATCACCTTTCTCGATACCGAAATTTCTCTGTGCCTCAGTTTCTTTCCCCATTTAACAATAGTTCCCCCCTTTTTTTTTTTTTTTTTTTGAGACAGAGTCTTGCTCTGTCACCGAGGCTGGAGTGCAGTGGCACAATCTTGGCTCACTGTAAGCTCCACCTACTGGGTTCACGCCATTCTCCTGCCTCAGCCTCCCGAGTAGCTGGGACTACAGGTGCCTGCCACCACACCTGGCTATTTTTTTGTATTTTTGGTAGAGACGGGGTTTCACCGTGTTAGCCAGGGTGGTCTCGATCTCCTGACCTCATGATCCGCCTGCCTTGGCCTCCCAAAGTGCTGGGATTACAGGCTTGAGCCCCCGCGCCCAGCCTAGCTCCCCTTTCTTTATTGAGTAGGAGTAAACGAGGCTTTCTGGAGGTGCCTCCACCATGCTTTGTGTATTGTTAGCAGAGTTCCACAAGTTTTTTGCCCTGCAATTGACAGAAACCAAAAGACTTTTCTATTTCTCGCTGCTAAGGCCCATGATCGAAAGTCTGCATCGTTTCTTGGCTAGGACAGGAGGGCAAGAGCGGTTTGCAGAAGTGCAGCCGTCTCAGGGAGGCAGCACGTTATAGGGTCAGACCGTGGGCCTTCACAGCTGTAGGTAGCACCAGGCTGGATTCATCTCAACACACTTGTGACCGGGCGAACCACAGATCCTCCTGCAGACAGGCGACAGACAACATGTGAGTCCCACGTGGAGGTGCAGAGCATCGTGATGGGGAAGGGGTCTGGAGAGCTGAGACACTTTCACAGATGGGGATTACTGTGTGATGCAATTTTCTAAATACAAATATACAACCAAAACCTAATGTCATGCAGAGAAAACAGTTCAGAAGCAAAGCACTATGCTCAGTTCTGCTCCTTCCTTTCCCTAAACTAAAGGACCGCACTAACCAGACCCTCCCCTCTGGCATCAGCTCCACGTCTCTCGAGTCCCCAAAGCCCTAACAGCCACTGTAGCCTCGGAGGAGCCGCTGGGGGTGCACTGACCTCGCCCACCTCTTCCTGAACAGCCCCTCAGTCCAAGGCCGAAGTGCCTGTCACCAATGCTCTGTTTGACAGACTTGGCTAGATTCTGATTCAAGATGATTGACAGAGCATGGTGTTTATTTCCTCTCCCTCTTCAGGTCCCTTTAACACATGGCAGTGAAATGATGAACAGGCGAAAACTGGTTGGAGAGGAGTCATCAGAGAAGGAACTTTAAGTGAATCTCTTGATGATGGTCCACGGATGGATGGAGGAAGCCTCCTTGCTTATATAGAGTTGTGATCCAGGGTGGATGGGGGTGCATATGTGTTGGGGGAAGGCTGTGGGGATGGAGGGAGCTACTCCTGGCGTGGGTGGCGGCCTTGATTCTGTGCGTTAATGGAACGTACTGGGGATGGTCAACTCTGGTCACGTTCACCCTGCAATCTGACAGCGCCATTGCCCACTGACTGGCCCAAGTCACTCTTCTTCAAAGATTCTGAAAGGACTGTACATCTAGGGTAGATCTAGGGCTTTTGCAGTGTTGGTGACTTAGAATAAAGATCTTCAAATTACGACATTTTGGGGTCTCTGCTCACTCCCCCAAAGCAAAATTTGTCCAATGACAATCTACAAAACTCAAGTAAGCCTCTTTCTTAAATGTGACTGGAAATATTTAATATAATCCAAAATAATCAAAGAGAATAAAAATAGCCTATGAAGAAGCAATTTAGAAAAAAAATCCTCCCAATAATTAGAATTCTCAGAGAGATTTAAGGATATAATGCAGCCATAAAACATGAACATGTACTTTAAGAAAAGAGCAATTGTGCCTCATAAAAGCTCTTAGAAACCTGGAATGTGGTAACTTCTGATTTTTTTTTTTTTAATCAAAAGAAAAGGGGAAATTTTCTAAAAAGTAAGACAAAGGAAGTGAAGGGGTAATGAGGCATGAAGGATTCTTCTAGGATAGACCACATTCAGCCAATAGAAGTTTTAGGAAAAGGAAACAGAAAATGGAATAGAGGCAATTTTCGAGTAAATAGCACCAGGAAAGGTCCTCAAATTGTCAGGGAGACTCAAACGTTCATATTGAAAAAGCTGTGAACTGCTAAGATGAATTTTAAAAGATATCTTCACATGTTATTGTAAAAATTCAGAACACCTAGTTTAAAGAGAGACTAAATTATTACTTAAAGAAAAAAATAATTCAACTACAAAGAAATACAAATCAGACAGGCATTAGATCTCCAACATCAACGAAGCGTAGTAGCATTCCAGGAGGCGGCAGGGTGATGATGGTTTTCTGGAAGGCGGCAGGGTGATGCTTTTCAAGTGCTGACGAAATTCCCAACTAAGTTCTACATCTGGATACCTATCAAATACGTCGGATTTTCAGACATGCAGTGACTTCTAAGGGCCCCAAGATCCTTTCTGTTTAGCCAGTATTGGAACAGTTTTAACCAAGCATCCTTTCTTAATGAGTTATTTAAGCACTTGAAATAGGACACTGAACAGGAACAGAGGAAATGACCGTCCAGGGTCTGAGGCTGCAGTGAGGGAACCAGAGGTCCCAGGGTGGCCCCTCCATGCAGGAGTGTACGATTGGATGGGCTCAGAACAGGTGTTCTTGGAGAAGGGGATTCTCAGTAGATTCAGTGGGGAGACTGGGCAGGTGGGAAATGCAAGGACAGGATAAAAGCAGAGGTTGAAGGAAAAAAAGAAAAGCCGTTAGAAAGAAGCAGAATAATAACAGTAACAAATATCCACTCAACCCAGCCAAGGCAAGCAGAGAAGCAGAGATGTCGTGGCCTAAATATGGAGCAGTGGGTCCAAACTGAAGCCAGAGTGAATCTAACTTAATGAAAATGACAACTGCACAAAAAAAAAAAAAAAAAAAACTGATTCTAAGCAATCCATGAAATGCATAAGAAGCTCAAATGTAATTGGGACAATGGCGAATAGCATTAATATTTCTTCTTTCTCAACAAGGAAAAGGCGATTAGAAATTCTAGGGGAAAACAACCAGGTAATAAAGACAGGGCCCCAGTGTGGAACAATAAGAACAATGGTGGTTTTGAATAATTGGTACAGTCTAAGAAAGGAAAAGTGATTTGAGTTTGACACCAGGAACATTCTCCTAGGAGTGGCTTATGCTTTGAGTCAGTGGACGTAGAGGGAGGGGTGCAACCCTGTGGTGGTGCTGGGCTCTGCAGTGACCCATGCAAATCACCCGACTAATGCAGCTGGGAATGGGGCTCAGCCAGCCGGCTGCAAAGCGGCTCTAGGTGCATCTTCCGTGCGTCTAGGTGTGCCATGCAACAAGGTGCTGTCGGATGCCTGTGAGTGGAAATGATGCCAGTGTACCCGGGCCTGGCCCATAAAAACACTCACGTAGTGCTCCTTTGGCCACTTTCCCCTCCCACGGCTGAAACTGGATGACCCAGGATGACCGCGGAGTCCCACGCTCAAGATGTCAGAGCCTGGGTCACCTGGGTCCCTGAGTGCTCAGGAGGAGGTGCCACTCCATGGACCCACTTATCTTCAGGAACACGTACATCAGCAAGAAGCAAATGATGGTGTTTATGCCATTTTATATTTGGAGGTTTATCTATCAGAGGAGTTAGCTATGCTAACTATTAATAATTCAGGTTAATTGGTTTTCAACTTTTTGGACTCTATAGACAAAGCACACAGACTTACTCAGGAGTGAAAATACAGCGCATGTGTCAGGAACCTTAATAAGGCAGGGCGCCCCTGTCAAAAGCAGAAAGAGGAAGCTGGTGGAGGACGGGGCAGGGGGGAAGGCTGGAGGTGCCAATACCTAGTCCTGCACCTGTGTCTCAGGGATGGGAGTGCCTTCTGTCCCTTCTGTAGTTAGTGGGGAGTGTCAGGTGTGTTGCTTATTGTTGCAGTTAGATAATGGAAGGTACATCTGTCAATATTGATGTAACTACTGGGAGGCTGTAACAATAGTAAAGACAGCTAAATTCTTATTGATCGTAATAGGAAAATAAGCTGATCAAGAAATGGTGGTTTAACCTTCCAGAAAGATCTGGAAAGTAACCAGAGAAGAACTGGAATCAGAACCAGTTAAAAGCGGTTACCCCATGGCCAGGTGCAGTGGCTCATGCCTGTAATCCCAGCACTTTGGGAGGCCGAGGCTGGCGGATCACGAGGTCAGGAGATCGAGACCATCCTGGCTAACATGGTGAAACCTCGTCTCTATAAAAATACAAAAAATTAGCCGAGCGTGGTGGCGGCGCCTGTAGTCCCAGGTACTTGGGAGGCTAAGGCAGGAGAATGGTGTGAACCCGGGAGGCGGAGCTTGCAGTGACCCGAGATTGCACCACTGCACTCCAGCCTGGGCGACAAGCGAGACGCGGTCTTAAAAAAAAAAAAGGAAAAAACATAGGTTACGCAGCAGGGCTGCAGGTGGGGAGGGCTGTTTGGGAGCTGCCCAGCATTTCCCATTTTCTTTCCTTTCCTCCATTTCTCCCTCTGTCTCTCTCTGTCTCTCTCTTATCAACCCTCCTGCACTCTTTCAAATGTTAAACATATGCATTTCTTACTTTCATTAAAATTTAAAATATTTAAAGGTTTACTGAGTACGTACTAGAAATTAGGTTACTCAGGAGAACATGAAGTAATTGATATGCGGCCCCCATGCCATGGTCGTCTATTACAGTAGGTCTCCATACACCTGGCTGAATTCTTTTTCAGGTAAATCAGGGATTTCTTCTTGGTTTGGATCCGTTGTCAGTGAACTAGTGTGATTTTTTGGGGGGTGTTAAAGAGCCTTGTTTTGTCATATTACCAGAGCTGGTTTTCTGCTTCCTTCTCATTTGGGTAGTCTCTGTCAGAGGAAAGGTCTAGGGCTCAAGCCTGTTATTCAGATTCTTTTGTCCCACGGGGTGTTTCTTTGATGTAGTCAGTAATCTCTCCCTTTTTCTATGGATGTGGCTTTCTGTGAGCCGAGATGCCATGATTATTAACTCTCTTCTGGGTCTAACCACCCAGCACATCTACCCGGCTTCAAGCTGGCAGTGGGGGTTGTCTGCATAGAGTCCTGTGATGTGAACCGTCTGTGGGTCTCTCAGCCGTGGATACCAGCACCTGTTCGGGTGGAGGTGGCAGGGGGGTGAAATGAACTCTGTGAAGGTTCTCAGTTTGGTGGTTTAATGTTCTATTTTTGTGCTGGTTGACCTCCTGCCGGGAGGTGGTGCTTTCTAGAGAGCATCAGCTGTGGTAGTATGGGGAGGAACCGGTGGTGGGCGGAGCCCCAGAACTCCCAACAGTATATGCTCTTTGTGTTCAGGTACCAGAGTGAATAGGGAAGACCCATCAGGTCGGCATGTCTGAGCTCAGACTCTCCTTGGGTGGGTCTTGCTGTGGTTGCTGTGGGGGATGGGGATGAGGTTCCCAGGTCAATGGAGCTGTAAATCTAGGAGGATTATGGCTGCCTCTGCTGAGTCATGGAGGTTGTCAGGGAAGTGGGGGAGAGCCAGCAGTTACAGGCCTCATCCAACTCTCATGCAATCTGAAGGGCCCGTCTCACTCCCACTGTGGCCCCGCTAACAGCGCCGAGTCTGTTTCCAGGCAGTGGGTGAGCAGGGCTGAGGACTCGCCCCAGGCCACCCACCACCCGCTAGCTGCAAAAGCAATTAGGGCTGTCATTCTTCCCCCGCCTGTGGAGTCTGCACACCCGGATTCTCACCTTCCCTTGAGTTCTGGCCAGGAGGCTTCTCGCCTAGTTCAAATTGTTACAAAGTTCGGCTGGAGAATTCCTTCTCCCTGTTGCATTTCCCCACCCTGCACCTCCGGTCACCCTGCCGAAGGGTTCTGGTGCTGCCAGGCGGAATGGGCTGCACCTCCGGTCACCCTGCCGAAGGGTTCTGGTGCTGCCAGGCAGGAATGGGCTGCACCTCCGGTCACCCTGCCGAAGGGTTCCGGTGCTGCCAGGCAGGAATGGGCTGCACCTCCGGTCACCCTGCCGAAGGGTTCCGGTGCTGCCAGGCAGGAATGGGCTGCACCTCCGGTCACCCTGCCGAAGGGTTCCGGTGCTGCCAGGCAGGAATGGGCTGCTTGGGGACCCAGTGAGCTCCCAGGGTCTTTCCCGCTGCTTCCTCTCCCCTGTATTTTGCTCTGCTCTCTAAATGGACTCGGCTCCAGGTGAGGCTGGAAACTTCTCTCGAAAACTAGACCTTCAGTTTCCCCAGTGGGGTGTGTGCTCGGGGGTGGAGGATCTCCCTTTTCCACTTCCACAGTTGGGGAACTCACAGTATTTGGGGTGTCTCCCAGGTCCTGCAGCTGTCTCTTCCTTCAGAGGGTCTGTGGGTCCTCTTGGGGTTCCTGGTTTGTTCTGGATCTAAGATTAATGATGCGAGCCTCCACACACTGCTCAGTCCATCTGAGTCAGAGCTGCAATCTAGTCCTATTGCCTATCTACCACGATGATCCACGATGCTCTTTTTAAAAAAAAAAAAAATTATTTTTAGAGTAAGGGTCTTGTTCTGCCACCCAGGCTAAAGTGCAGTTGTGTGGTCATCATTCACTGCAGCCTCAAATTCCTGGACTCAAGTGATCCTCCAGCCTCCCGAGTAGCTGGGACTACAGGTGTGCACCACCACACCCAGTTAATTTTTTAAATTTTTATTTAATTTTTTCTTGTAGAGATGGAGTCTCACTATGTTGCCCAGGCTGGTTTTGAACTCCTGGCTCAAGCCATCTTCCCACCTCGGCCTCCCAAATCACTGGGATTACAAGCATGAGCCACTGCACCCAGTCAGGACGTTCTCACATTAGTCCTTATGGATCATAGTCTGCCCTTGAAAATCCTAAAATTGCAGTCCTTTGAGAAGAGTTTCCAATTGCGGCTCTTCACTTTCACATACATTGTCCCTACTCCCCTCCAGGCCCCAACACTAATCTGATTTTGTGAGGTTTAAGTGGACCTGTTTTTGAGCGTTTTGTAGCATATTGCTGGGATGGAGTGGGAGGGTTGGAGGTGGTGAGCAGCGTTTTCCTGCCAGTCAGCCAAATCAGCCAAACTCATGTTTACCGATTGCTTAACAAAAGTCAAAGTGAAACCACCTCACTGGATCCCTCAGAGAAAAGAAATGCAGATTTGTTTTACTTGGACAACCTAATATTTGAATAAAAGCATCTCTGAAGTCCTCGCCCAGTCATTAAGATGGCAATGGCCAGGTCCATGTGAAACTGTCCCAGGCAACCTTCTGGGGCCTGTGCCATGGGTGGGCAGCTGGCCCTGAGCTCTTGGCCACTCGAGCCATCTCCAGGACCCCCTTGGCAGGAACGTCCAGGAGTCAGCGCTTTGAGTACACTCAAGCCCCAAGTTCTGTTGCAGAAAAGGCTCTGTGTACTCTCATCTCAGCTGCTGGGGCATCTCCCAGGCTGTCAGGGGTCAGGGTTCCCCCAAGCCCAGGTGTGCCCAGGTCAGGCATCTCTGGAAGGACCACATGCTGGCTATGGGTAGACATCCTGAGGGACTGGTCTTGCCCAACGGGGCCTGACTCATTGCAGACTGGGTGCGTCTCCCTCTGGCCCCTACCCCAGGAGAAGGTTTCCGTGGAGTCGCAGCACTTTTCCTAGCAGGGACAGGAGCTGGGGAAGGTCCTGCCCCGCCTGGCTCAGGACAATGCCTCTTGGTGACAGCGTGGTCTTCATGCTTGGTCCCCCCACTTTTTCGTGACTGGTCCACATTGGCTCAAAGAACTGAAGTTTCCCTCTCGTGGGAGAGACTTGGTGGACAACACTGGAAATATGGGCAGGGACAGGAGGGGCTTTTATAATCCATCAAGATATGAATCTCAGTGCCTCATTTCTAGTAGATAAAAAGTCACATTGTCTTTGCAATAAGGTATACATTCCTTTACAATTAATTTTTTAAATTCAAGTGCTGCTACAGAGTCGATCTTATGTATCAACTCAGCAAACAGGTTCCAGGTGGGCAAAGGACATGCCGATTCTCCACGTGTGGGTGAGCCTGGTGCCAAGTCACCCATGCTTGCCATGCTAGCCACGCGGCCTCCTCATCCCAGCCCCTCCCCACCCATCTCCGGCTGCTCCCTGAGCGCACGCCTCCTCCAGGGCTGGCTCCCGGGGTCTCTGCCCCGGCTACAGGGGTGGTGTTTCCCTGAAATGCGAAACACGGGATGCCCAGTGCTTCACACGTGGCTATGTCAGTCTCCTCAGCTGTGCTGTGAGCAGAGGCAGTTCTCCTTTCGAGCCCTTCTCAGTGCCTGTGCACCCTGCGGGGGTCCAGCAGCACCTGTGCCCTGGATGCTCAAGGTAAGCGACAGTTCCTACTCATTCTGAACAGCCTCAGGCCTTTCCGTGGCTGTGCTCATCCTTACCTGTCTTCGTGGCATTGGCCTTGCTGTGCGTGTCCTTTACCAGCTACACTGCTCTTGGAATGAGGCAGGATGTAAACAATGGCAGTAAATACAGAGGTTGCCTAGAGTCCTTGCAGACGGACAGTGAGGTAGCATTGTTTCCAGGCCTGCCTTGAGCGAGCTGACCGGGGTCCCAGGAGGATGGAACGAGGAACAGTGGGCTTTCTAGAGTCGGGGTGTCTGAGGGTGGGTCTGACTGTGGGGAAGGATGAGGGTAGCGAGGGACAGGGGGCATGCTAAGTCAGCATGGCAGGACCTCCAGGAAGCCATCATGACTCTGAGATGGATCAGTGCAGGGTGTGTTTGGCAAGTGAGAGTAGCAGCCTGGGTGGTCACATGGCCAAAGTCCTGTGTGCCAAGGCTGCAGTGGCAGAAGTGAGGGAGCAGCCATCTACGTGGCAACGTGCATCCTGTGCCGGGCTCGGAGCCCCGGGCTTCTTATGCACGGCCCTTTACTCCCCACTGTGCCCGCGTGAGATCAGGGACACCGCTGTCTCTCTGCAGGGGTTGGGGACTCCGTTGCCTGCCCGAGGTGGGGCAGCCGGGGGAGCTGCTGGGTGGCCCTGTGGGCGCCTGTGGCTCTGTGGTGTCCTCCGGCCTCTGAGGCACCGCCACATCCAGGCCTGCTGTGTGCTGACTCAAAGACTACTGTGGAGGCGGCACTGCCCACAGGACAGCGGCAGTGACCGCAAAGGAAGAGAGGAGGAGGGTAAGGGTGGTTCCATGGAGAATGAGGATGTCATGATTATTTAAGGAGAACAAAAAATATGTGTGCATCCCTTTTTGCCACCTGCAAACACCCGTCCTTCATCCACACGGCCACTGCCCGTCCGTCCTTCCGTTCAGCAGGGGCTGGTGGGGCCTTGTGCTGGGTCTGGTGCTGGGGCCGGGGACGCCGGGCTGACAGCCTGGCCCTCAGGAAGGTCTTCGGTGGGAATGGAGAAAGCGGGAGTCTTCCCCAGCGAGAATCAGGATGTACTGAGTGGCTTTTGATGAGATGGTGGTGCGGTCATTCTGCTGACAGTGGTAGCTTCCAGCCGTTGAGGGCCTGCTGAGTACAGAATTTTACAGAAGTGGATTCAATTAATTTCCCCAACAGCCCTGGGAGGTGTGTACAATTGCAATCCTTTGACCGCAAAGGAGACTGAGTCTCCGTGAGGTTAATGACGCGTTCCAGGTCATGGAATTGCATGTGGCAGAGCTGGGATCGTATCTGGCAACTGTGCCTGTTCTCCTGCTGCTTCCCAGGGCTGGGCCCGTGTCAAAGGGGTCTTTCCTTGGTGAGCTTCGGCCGTGTGCCACCAGGAAGGAAGGGTCTGGGGGAATAGACCCAGCTCCGTGTGAAGGGCAGGCGGGTGGTGGCTGCCTGCAGGTGGCAGCCCGAGGGCCTGGTCCCAATGGCCGGTGATGCCTTCCCACCTGCATCCGCTCCTCTAGCCCAGACTGGCAGTGACTGCTCTGATCACTACATGCTGTGAAGGGCACAGTGCCAGCCTCTGATCTGGGTCTTTGCTGCCGTATGAAGATGCCCATCTACCCTGCTGGAGGGGGGGCTCTGGAGGACCAGGGAGCATAGAGAGAGGGAGGACAGCTGGGCTCTAGCCGGTGCCCCATCCAGACCCCCCAGACAGGACAAAGCCATCCCAGGCCCTCCAGTTCCTCATTGGCCATCACAGCACACGCCACCGGCACAAAGGTAAGTGCTGTCCGGGCTCTTGGCCTCAGGGTGGTGAGCAGTAGACCAGTTGTATTAAGTCTCTGACTTTGCAGGGCTTCCTAATGGAGACCGTTCACCGCCTGGTAAGTGACCTAGTGGAGAACATGCAGGCAGCTTCAGGACTGCTAGGGCTGGAGCCAGAAAGGATTGGGACGGGATGGCTGAGTGGAGCAGTTCAGAACCTGTTAAGTGTGTGCTTGGCCTGTTGTGGGCTCAGAGGTGAGTGCAGGTTGAAAGATCCTCGAGGAGTGGCAGAAATGTCAGAGGAATCAGAAAAGCACCTCCTAGGGCTGTTCTCCTACAGGATCAAGGGAAAGGAGAGTTTGCCTTCAAATAACTGTTTGTTTAATACAGGAAAGCATAAAACCAGGCTCTGACAGGAGAAGAAACAGCAGCAAATGAGCTCGGCCAAATGCTTAAAATGGTCCCAACCACAGGCTCCAGCCACAGACCATGTGGGCTGAGAACCACGGAAACGGGGTCCACTAGCTCCTGGGTACTGGATTACAGGTCTTCAAGGGCATGAGGGGAGCAAAGTGGAAGAAACCCACTGATATTCCAGCATCACCGCCCATGTTCCTTTCGGTCAGGGTGGTGGGTCCAGTCCTGATTCCATGTTCTTACAAGTTAGGGAGCTGCGTCCAGGCCTGGCTCCATGTTCTTATGAATCAGGGAGTTGGGTCCAGTCCTGATTCCGTGTTCCCACAAGTCAGGGCACTGGGTTCAGTCCTGGTTCCATGTTTTTACAAGTCAAGGCAAGTCTTCCCCTGAGTGATGGCTCCTGGACTGTGCCCCTCTGGGGCCCTCTCAACTCTGTGTCTGCCATCTGTCACCTGCCTGGCCATTTTGGATTTGACTGCAGTGGACGGGCTCCGTGGGACGTCAGGCCTCGGGGGAGACTCAGGACCCTGGGGTAGGCATGGATGGGGATACTGGACCCCTGAAAGAAGGGAGGCTGAGAGACTATTTTTCCTTTAAAGACTTTTCCATGTCATCTCCACTCAGAGATTCTTTTCTGCAAAGCCACAGGAGGGAGGTGACATTGAGCCCTCCAGTGTGACAGAAGCTGTGTTACCTAATTTATTTAATTATCTCAGCAACTCCACAAAGTAGGCATTTTACTGGCATTTCTCCAGTTGAGGAAACAGAAGCTTAGAGACTTTGTGAGACTTGCCCAAGACCCCAGGTCACATGCCAGCAAGGATGAGGTTAGGCTTTCAATCCAGCTCTGCCTGGCTTCAAGTCCACACCTTTTCACGACAATGAACTTTCTTTATGATTGCAGATATTATTCGGGGAACTTTACATAAAACATGGACTTACATAAAACTTCGACCATAGACTATATTCTTTGTTTGGGAAACTGTGAAGACCCAATTTTTTTATAAACTCAGAACAGCTTCCAGTTTTCATTAGATGTCAGAAGATGGGCTGTGTTTTTTGTGTGGTGTTCAGTGAGGCTGATTTATAGTCACGACACGTGAATCAGTTTGATTGGAGCAGGCTATTGTGGTTCTGTCTCACCAAGAAAGAGGGGGTGCACTGGGCCCCTCAACTCCAAGTTGGTGGTGCGATGATTGTTCCATATTTTCCTTTGTCGGGCTGTGAGGGAGTCTGGGCCAGGCACTAGGCCATGAGCAGGGCAGACCTGGGGTAAACCCTTAGTGAGCCTCTCTCCAGCCACAGGAACCCTGGAGTGTGTGCGTGCCTGTGTGCTGCTGGTGTGCGTGTGTAAATTGCACGCATGTGTGTGCATGCACTGTGAGCTGGTGTGTGCATGTGCACTGGTGTGTGTGTTCCTATGTGTGTGTATGTGTGTGCTGGGTGCACACACGCGTGTGTCTGTGTATACATGTGTATGTGTGCCAGTGGGTGCATGTGTTTGTGTAGTGTGCGTGTGTGTGTGTTTGTGCACACAAGCTGCCACACACAGATGGGCCTTGTGAATTAGGGGAAGAAGACAGACTCCGGCTTACAGAAAAAAAAGGAAAACTCCTGCAGAGATAATTACCATTAAAATGCCAAGGCTGTACACGTGAGCTGCACTGCCTTCCCCGAAAGGGCCAACCTGCCGCCTTTTCTTTTGCTCTCTCTTACAGCGACAGCCAAGTGAATGGAGCTGTGTGGCCCGTTGGGGCTGGTGCCCGACTTCTGGTGAGGAGCAAGTTTGGTGGAAGCCAGAGCTGAGCATTTTTCCTTGTCGACCTTGGCAATACAGCCTCAGATACCCGTCTTTCCTGGAGGAGCCGCATGCAACGCCCTTGGTAGCGGCCTTTCACCGTGGTCCCCAGACACTACTCAGGGCACTGAGCTGTTGGATGCTGCTCCCATGGAGACGCTGGCTGGGACCCATTCTCAAGGCCATCTGCCAGGTAGAGATGTGGTTGTTGCTGTCCTTGTTTACCAAGAAGAAAGCAGAGGCATAAACCAGCAAGGCCGTGGC
This sequence comes from Macaca mulatta, assembly GCF_049350105.2. NCBI lineage: Eukaryota > Metazoa > Chordata > Mammalia > Primates > Cercopithecidae > Macaca > Macaca mulatta. Next base: position 121,713,494 of record NC_133418.1, read on the forward strand.
GTCTGGGAGAGGTGGGGCTGCCCCCGACAGCCTCCACCCTTCTCCCAAGCAAGTGCTGTCCTTGGGGCGTGTGCCCAGGGTGAGGTGTGTGCACACATGTGCGTGTGTGCGTGTGAGAGGCAGCACTGTCCGTGGGACGGTGGGGGATCTGGACTCTGCTCTGCCATCATCGAGTCATCTGGCGGAGGCAGAGAGCCTGGTGGTGTGTTTGGATGGAGGAGGGGGGTGTTTTTAGGACATCTCTTCAGCCAGCGCCACCATCCCCAGGTGGCCACAGAATTGCTCAGGGACCCACATGTCTCCTTGTCTTTGAAAATCTGCTTTTGTTTGGTGGCTCCAGGAGAGGAAGAATGAACTTGCCTGAGGCTGAGTGGCCCGACCACTCCCCTGGGATCCCCAAGACCGTGGCCCAGGAAAGTGTCCCTGTGCAGGGCTGGGCACAGAAGTTCCCTGCAGAGGCCACATGCTCTCCTTCTGCAGCAGGGACAGGAATGAGTCCTGTCTTAGTCATGTCTCTCCCTCCCTCCCGAGACCTGAGAGTAGGGGCCACCTCCAGGCCCAGACACCCTCTGTGGCAGCTCTGCGCGCAGGCCCATTCGGGGCAGCCTTCGTGCCAGCTTCCTGCAACCTTCTTTGCTTCTTTTTTCACCTATAACTTTCACCTTCTCAAGAGGCTGTCGCATGAGCAGTTCGGAGTGAGGCTGTCGTGGTTTTCGAGTTTCTAATCTAAACAAGATCCTCTGGATGAGTCCCTCTGAAGGAGGAGCCTCTTACGGAGTTCACACAAAGTTGAGAACCCCAGAAACCGCAGGAGTATGGGGTAGTAGAGGAAGGCAGTGTCCTTGGATGTTTAAATAAATCTGTAACTTATTGTTGACCAGACCTAGTGTGTCATGGTGTTTAAAATTACTTAGGTAATGATGATTTTGCCATGTCTTACAAGAATTAGAGACAATGATGACAGCGACAACAATCACAAACCACAACAATGGCTGTGGCCATGCACCAGGAACTAGGAATGCAGAGATTACTGAGGTGTATCCCTGCCCACAGGGAGCTTGCAGTCTAGAGGGGAAGACAGCGTGCACACATGACTATAACAGAGTTCTTTAGGCAACGTGCTGCAGGCACCATCGGGCTGCTCTCAGACACGTTACTTCAACAGCCACTGTGGGGACCCAGTGAAAGAGGAGGCCCTGCCACTGTCCAGGGCAGCTGAGGTAGCTCAGCAACGCGGAGACAGCAGGGTGGGTGCAGGACGGCCTGGGTTAGCAGGGCATCTCTGAGAACTGATCTGGTGTTTGGAGTGGGAAGGGAGGGTGCAATATGGCTTCTGATGGAGGTTTCTAGCCTGGAAGACTAAACGACGTAGGAAACTCAAAAGGAGATGAACATTGGTGTGGACGATTCCATGTCTATCAGCATTGACTGAGGGGCTGTGGGAGTGGACGTTGGTGATAAGGATTCCATGTCTATCAGCATTGACTGAGGGGCTATGGGAGTGGACACTATGGGAGTGGACTGTGGGAGTGGACGCTATGGGAGTGGACTGTGGGAGTGGACGATGTGGGAGTGGACTGTGGGAGTGGACCACCGTGGGAGTGGACGCTGGTGTGGACGATTCCATGTCTATCAGCCTTGAATGAGGGGCTGTGGGAGTGGACATTGGTGATAAGGATTCCATGTCTATCGGCATTGACTGAGGGGCTGTGGGAGTGGACATTGGTGTGGATGATTCCGTGTCTATCAGCATTGACTGAGGGTCTGTGGGAGTGGACATTGGTCATAAAGATTCCATGTCTATCAGCATTGACTGAGGGGCTGTGGGAGTGGACATTGGTGATAATGATTCCGTGTCTATCAGCGTTGACTGAAGGGTTGTGGGAGTGGACATTGGTGATAAGGATTCCGTGTCTATCAGCGTTGACTGAGGGGTTGTGGGAGTGGACATTGGTGATAAGGATTCCATGTCTATCGGCATTGACTGAGGGGTTGTGGGAGTGGACGCTGGTGTGGACGATTCCATGTCTATCAGCATTGACTGAGGGGCTGTGGGAGTGGACATTGGTGATAATGATTCCGTGTCTATCAGCGTTGACTGAAGGGTTGTGGGAGTGGACATTGGTCACAATGATTCCATGTCTATCGGCATTGACTGAGGGGCTGTGGGAGTTGACATTGGTCATAAAGATTCCATGTCTATCAGCATTGACTGAGGGGCTGTGGGAGTGGACATTGGTCATAACGATTCCATGTCTATTGGCATTGACTGAGGGGCTGTGGGAGTGGCAGTCTATGGGTGGAAATGGCATCTGAGTGTCTAGAGGGAGGACGTGAGCCATGGCCTGGAGACTGCAGCTTCTCTCCGTCACCCGCAGTCTGTATTTCAGGGCCTTCTCAGGATGGTGAGAGTAGGAATTCTTCTCAAGTTCGAAGCCCGTCCCTAAGACTTTGTTCCATGGGAAATGTGCCTGGTAGCCCCCATCATTTATGGAGAAAGAGGTTTTCTTTGCATGAAGTTTGCATTGTGAATGGAAAAAGAGAAAACACTCTTTATTTGATTTTTCTTTTTGTTGTTGTTGTTCACTAACTACAGTGATGCTTGGGGAAGGGAAAATTTGTCTGTGTAAATGATCCTCCATGAAGGAGGAGGGTTTCACAGCAGGAGGCAGATCTTTGAGAAGGGACTTCAGAGATATTTGAATAACAGGAGCTGTGTTGAGAGGAAGACTGGAAAGCTCTGTCATCAAAGCGAATCTGGAAATTGATCAAGGCACTGCCAGCTGTGGGTTGGCGAAGAGAAGACAACTGCGAGGCTGGCAGGATTCAGGCTCCTTTGTTCTTACGATGGACACAATCTCACGGAGAAGGAGTGATTACGGAGTAATCACTTGGGGAGTGAGTTTGGAGTAATCATTATCAATGAGGTACAGTTTTGAAGGTAAAACTAGACAAAAAGCTCACAGTTCTTGAACTCATAACTTACATTTGTTAAGAAATCCCAGATTAGGATTTCCCAGAGTTTCTTTGTATACGAGGTTTTTTCCGTTGTGAAGTGTAGCTCATTATCATCTTGAAAGCACTGTGGGCATCGCCTGACAGGGAGCTCCAGGTTTGTTTTTGGTGCTGTTACTGGTCCCTTCATTTTCTCACTTTCCTAGGAATTCAACTCATCCAACTTCTGTTTTGAGGCAGAAAATCCTTCAACACTGTCTCAAGGAGCTTAGTACAGGCGCTTCCTGGACACTTGATGAGGCACTGCTGTCTCCTGGGTGTGGCAGTCAGGAGCGCAGGCTTGAAGACCTTTGCGTTGGATCTTGAATGTAGCTTTGCCTCTTTGAGCCAGAAAGTGAAGTCTCAATTTCCTCATCTGTAACATGGGGGTAATAATGATGAAATGAAATTAATTTAATCGATGCATGTAAAGTTGTTTATACTATGCCTGGTATATAACAGACACTCCGAGAAACGCACTGTCTTCTTGTTCCCCCCACCACACCTCCGATCCATCAGCCTGCTTTTGCGCAGGGCGTGCTATCTGAAAGACAGTCCTACACCTGAATCTTTATGGCCTGACCTTGTCAAAGGAAGTTCATAAAAGAGAGACGAAGAGGGAAATGAAGACATCTGCTGATACCACATCGGATGTGAATGTGTGTGCCTGTATATGTGCAAATGTGCATGTGTGTGGCACCGTAAGTGGTATGTATGAGTGAATTCATATGTATGTAATTTTGACATTTTCATGGGCTTCTCAGTGAGCAGGGACCAGTTTCTCACCATTTTCCTCATTTCAGCTGATGGTGTGAACTTGGCTCTATCTTTTTCTCTTGTCTCATAAAAGATGCATTTCGTGAGACAGCCGAAAAAGAAACAGAGAAAGGAAATGATCATTGAAGCCTGATCATTTTCCTCATAGAAGCCGGAGGCTGCTACAAGGCTCGCATGTCCTGTGGGGCTCCTTCTGACCCTGTGGGATGTTTGCGGTCCATGACCTCAGCCCCTGTGGGCTGAGCGCCTGTCTGTCCTCTGAGGGGACACGAGGTTGCTTCGCTCCCACTGGAGAGGTGGTGCCAAGCAGGCATCTTCAGGAAGCCCGAGGAAACTGTGGAGTCCATCTCACAAGTTGGGATCCTGCAGTTCTGCCAGATCTGGACGCGTATAGGGTGAATGCGTGGACCAACTCCAGGCGTGGCCACACCGGGGGAAACGTGAGGGAGTGCAGGAGGCTGGTGTCTCTCGGCTGTTCACCGTTGATGGCGTACATTTGCGAATGTGTGCCAATGTGTGTTTGCATGTGTGCGAATGTGCATGTGTGTGGCATGGTGTGTGCCATGTGTGAGCGAATTCGTGCATGTGATTATGTGCATGTGTGAATTCATGTGTGTGAATGAGCATGTGTGTTGTGAATATGTGTGAATGTGTATGCTTGTGCATGTGCAATGTGCACGTGTGTGGCACGGTATGTGGCATGCATGAGTGAATTCATGCATATGTAACTCTGAGAGTGTGTGTGTGAATGTGTGCATGTGTGTAGATGTGTGCCTCTGAATGTACATGTGTGTTAATGTGGCTGTGTGTGCATGGGTATGACTGTGTCTACGTGCATGTGTGTGAATGTGTGACTGAGAGTGTGTGAATGTGCCTGTGTGTGCATGTGTGTGACTATGTGTGACTGTGAGGGGGCATGTATGAATATGTATGTGACTGTGTCCGTGTATATATGAGTGTGAATGTGCATGTGTGTGAATGTGCTGTGTTACTGTGTATGACTCTGTGAATGTGTGTGTTAATGTGTGCATGTGTGTAGATGTGTGTGTGACTATGTGTGTGAATGTACGTGTGTTAATGTGGCTGTGTGTGCATGTGTATGACTGTGTCTATGTGCATGTGTGTCTGTGACTGTGTGTGAATGTGCATGCATGTGAATGTGTGTGTGTGACTGTGTATGACTGAATGTGTAAATGTGTGTGGCTGTGTGTGACTGTCAGTGTGTGAATGTATGTGGCTGTATGTGACTGTGTGTGAATGTGCATGTGTGTGAATGTGTGTAGTTGTGTGTGACTGTGAGTGTGTGTGCATGTGTGTGAATTGTGTGGTTGTGTGTGACTGAGAGTGCATGTATGAATGTGTGTGTGTGAATATGTATGTGTGTGAATATGTGTGTGGCAGTGTGTGACTGTGATTGTGTGTGAATGTGTGCATGTGTGTGCATGTGTGTGAATGCGTGTGACTGTGAGAGTGTGTGCATGTGTGTGAATGTGTGTGACTGTGAGAGTGCATGTGTGAATGTGTGTGTGAATATGCCGGTGTGTGAATGTGTGTGTGGCTGTGTGTGTGGCTGTGATTGCGTGTGAATGTGTGTGTGTGTGACTGTGAGAGTGTGTGCATGTGTGTGAATGTGTGTGACTGTGACTGTGAGCGTGTATGTGTGAATGTGTATGTGTGTGCATGTATAGGGGGTGTCATGGAGAGGGGATTGTTTCTGCTCAGTCTCAGGGTATTAGATTTGGACTTTGGGTCTCATCTTCAAATGAAGGTCTCTGTCCTGCACGCTGGTCCTCTCTTCCCTGTATCCTGTGGGCGTGGCTCCTGCCCTTGGTATTTGCACAACACCCACTCTTTCTATTGATTTCAGGTTCCCCATGAAAGTCATTCACCATCTCCTAGGAAAGAACTGAGTTTTCAAAAGGTCACACACGTGTGTGTCAGTCTGAGCCACTCTGGGTTAATTAGTCATCAAGGAGAATTGAATAATATGAGATCAAGCTGCAGGGGCCGGGGGGGGGGTGGGTGGTACCTGGAACCCACATTTTATTTTAAAATTATAATTTGGTGTCATATTTAAAATGCTAGTTCTCAGGGAATGATGCATTTTTATTTCTCAAGTCTTCTTAAAAAAACAAAAATAGAAAAAAAAAGAAGTATAACTTGTAGCTTGACTTGTGTTTGTTCGGTAGGATATCCTGATTTAGTTCACAAGAAATATTCATGGTAAAAGCAAAGGAAAGAGCCCCCAGTGAATATTAATGGATATTTGCATGCATAGCAACTAAACCTTTATCCTCCATCTATTTATCTCAAAATGGGTGGGAGCCATGGGGAGAGGACAGGAAGACAAAAGATGAGGAATAAAGCTGATTGCATTATCTGGACAAAATTCAATCAATTTGCAGCTTCAATACTGGCTGCTACATTCAGATTGCTGCTGTTAAAAAATAGCTGTGGCCGGGCACAGTGGCTCATGCCTGTAATCCCAGCACTTTGGGAGGCCGAGGTGGGCGAATCACGAGGTCAGGAGATCGAGACCATCCCAGCCAACGTGGTGAAACCCTGTCTCTACCAAAAATAAAAAAATAAGCCTGGTGTGGTGGTGCATGCCTGTAGTCCTACCTACTTGGGAGGCTGAGGCAGAAGAATTGCTTGAACCAGGGAGTCAGAGGTTGCAGTGAGCCAAGATTGCGCCACTGCACTCCAGCCTGGCAACAGACAACAACAGCAACAACAACAACAGCAACAACAACAAACCCAGCCTTATGGGGATATAATTTACATGCCATAAAAGGCACCTGTTTTAAGTGTACAGTTCAATGAACTTTAGGCTGTTTAAAGAGGGTACAACCATCACCACCCTCTAATTTTAGGACCTGCAGTCACCCTGTGATGACACCTCATTCTGACACCCAGTCCTAGCTAATTATTATTATTTTTGTGACAGAGTCTCCCTCTGTTGCCCAGGCTGGAGTGTGGTGGATTAATCATGGTTCACTGCAGCCTCAACCTCACTGGGCTCAGGTGATCCTCCTGCCTCAGCCCCCTAGTAGCTGGGACCATAGGCAGGCATACGCCACCACGCCCAGCTAATTTTTGTATTTTTTTGTAGATGTGAGGTTGCCCAGGCTGGTTTCAAACTCCTGTACTCAAGTGATCCTTCTGCCTTGGCCTCCCCAAAGTGCTTGGATTACAGGTGTGAACCACAGCACCTAGCTCTTAGGTAATTACTAATCCGCTTTTGGTCTCTTGCTATTTGTGGTTTTTTTTTTTGACACTTGATATAAATTAAATGACCCACTATGTTTTCTTTTTTGCCTGCTTCTTTCAGATAATGCAATGTTTTCAAGGTTTATCCATGTGGTAGTGGATGCCAACATTTCCTTCTTTCTTATTGTCAATTAATGTTCCATTTGATGGATATCCCACATCCTGTTTACCACATCACCATTTGATGGCCATTGGATTGTTTTCACTTTTTGGCTGTTGTGAATAATGCTGCTATGGACATTTGTGTGTGAGTGTCTGTCTGCACTTTCATTTCTCTTGAGCACATACCTAGGAGCAGAACTTCTGAGTCACCTGGTAACTCTAGGGTGAAAATCGATTTGATCCAGCAATTCCACTACTGGGTATCTACCCAGAGGAAAAGAAGTCATTATATGAAAAAGGTACTTGAACACACATGTTTACAGCAGCACAATTCGCAATTGCAAAATAGTAGAACCAGCCCAAATGCCCATAAATCAATGAATGGATAAAGAAACTGTATGTATGTATATATACATACACACACACACACACACACACACATATATATTTGATGGAATACTACTCAGCCATAAAAAGGAATGAATTAATGGCATTTGCAGCGACCTGGATGAGATTGGAGACTATTATTCTAAGTGAAGTAACTCAGGAATGGAAAACTAAATATTGTATGTTCTCACTCATAAGTGGGAGTTAAGCTATGAGTATGCAAAGGCATAACAAGGATATGATGGACTTAGGGGACTTGCAGGGGAGATGGTGGGACAGGGATGAGGGATAAAAGACTACAAACTGGGTTCAGTGTGTACTGCTCCGGTGATGGATGCACCAAAATCTCACAAATCACCACCAAAGAACTTACTTGACTGTGCGTGGTGGCTCATGCCTGTAATCCCATCACTTTGGGAGGCAGAGGCGGGCGGATCCCCTGAGATCAGGAGTTCGAGACCAGCTTGGCAAACATGATGAAATCCCATCTCTACTAAAAATACAAAAATCGCCGGGCATGGTGGCAGGTGCCTGTAATCCCAACTACTCAGGAGGCTGAGACAGGAGAATCGCTTGAACCTGGGAGGTAGAGGTTGCGGTGAGCCGAGATCATGCTACTGAACTCCACAAACACTCGTGTGCTTGTTGGCCTTGGTGATGATGTCGAGCGTCTTCTCGTGCGCTTGTTGGCCATCGGTGACAATGTCGAGAGTCTTCTCGTGTGCTTGTTGGCCATCCGTGATGATGTCGAGCCCCTTCTCGTGTGCTTGCTGGCCATCGGTGATGATGTCGAGAGTCTTCTCGTGTGCTTGTTGGCCGTTGGTGACGATGTCGAGCCCCTTCTCATGTGCTTGTTGGCCATCGGTGATGATGTCGAGCACCTTCTTGTGAGCTTGTTCGCCATCGGTGATGATGTCAAGCACCTTCTCATGTGCTTGTTGGCCATCGGTGATGATGTCGAGCATCTTCTCGTGTGCTTGTTGGCCATCGGTGACGATGTCGAGTGTCCTCTTGTGTTTTATTGGCCATCGGTGATGATGTCGAGTGTCTTCTTGTGTGCTTGTTGGCCATCACATGATGTCAAGCCCCTTCTCATGTGCTTATTGGCCATCGGAGATGATGTCAAGCCCCTTCTCGTGTGCTTGTTGGCCATCGGTGACAATGTCGAGCCCCTTCTCATGTGCTTGTAGGCCATTGGTGATGGTGTCGAGCATTGGCCATCGGTGACGATGTTGAGCCCCTTCTTGTGTGCGTGTTGGCCATCAGTGATGACGTTGAGCACCTTCTCGTGTGCTTATCAGCCATCAGTGATGATGTCAAGTGTCGACTGTTGCTGATGATGTCGAGCCCCTTCTCGTGTGCTTGTTGGCCATCAGTGATAATGTCGAGCGTCTTCTCATGTGCTTGTTGGCTGTCAGTGATGAGTTGAGCTTCTTCTCATTTGCTTGTTAGTCTTGGTGACGATGTCGAGCATCTTCTTGTGCACTTGTTGGAGCGTCTTGATGACGATGTCGAGTGTCTTCTCATGTGCTTGTTGGTCTCGGTGATGATGTTGAGCATCTTCTTGTGTGCTTGTTGGCCACTGATGACGATGTCGAGCGTCTTCTCATGTGCTTGTTGGCCTCAGTGACGATGTCGAGCGTCTTCTTGTGTGCTTGTTGGCCATTGGTGATGATGTCGAGTGTCTTCTCATGAGCTTGTTGGCCATCAGTGATGATGTCAAGCATCTTCTTGTGCGCTTGTTGGCTCTTGGTGATGATGTTGAGTGTCTTCTCTTGCACTTGTTGGTCATCAGTGACAATGTCAAGCCCCTTCTCGTGTGCTTGTTCGCCATCGGTGACGATGTCAAGCGTCTTCTCGTGTGCTTGTTGGCCTCGGTAGCGATGTTGAGCGTCTTCTTGTGCGCTTGTTGGCCATCAGTGACGATGTTGAGCCCCTTCTTGTGCGCTTGTTGGCCATTGGTGATGATGTTGAGCATCTTCTCATGCACTTGTTGGCCATTGGTGACGATGTTGAGCATCTTCTTGTGTGCTTGTTGGCTGTCAGTGATGATGTCAAGCCCCTTCTCGTGTGCTTGTTGGCCATTGGTGATGATGTTGAGCGTCGGCCGTCAGTGACAATGTCGAGCCCCTTCTTGTGCACTTGTTGGCCATTGGTGATGACGTCGAGCCCCTTCTTGTGTGCTTGTTGGCCATTGGTGACATTGTCGAGCCCCTTCTCATGTGCTTGTTGGTCATTGGTGATTATGTCGAGCGTTGGCCATTGGCGACGATGTCGAGCCCCTTCTTTTGTGCCTGTTGGCCATCAGTGACAATGTCAAGCCCCTTCTCGTGCGATTGTTGGCCATTGGTGATGGTGTTAAGCATCTTCTCGTGTGCTTGTTGGCCATCAGTGATGATGTTGAGTGTCTTCTCATGTGTTTGTTGGCCATCGGTGATGATGTCAAGCATCTTCTCGTGCGCTTGTTGGCCATTGGTGATGATGTCGAGCATCTTCTTGTGTGCTTGTTGGCCATCGGTGACGATGTCGAGCCCCTTCTTGTGTGCTTGTTGGCCATTGGCAACAATGTGAAGCACCTTCTCATGTGCTTGTTGGCCATTGGGGACAATGTCGAGCCCCTACTTGTGTGCTTGTTGGCCATCAGTGACAATGTCAAGCACCTTCTTGTGCGCTTTTTGGCCATTGGTGATGATATTGAATGCCTTCTTGTGTGCTTGTTGGCTGTCAGTGATGATGTCGAGCACTTTCTTGTGTGCTTCTTGGCCTCGGTGATGATGTTGAGTGTCTTCTCGTGTGCTCATTGGCTGTCAGTGATGATGTCGAGCATCTTCTCGTGTGCTTTTTGGCCATCGCTATGCCCTCCCTGATCAGGTTTTCTTTTTTAAAGTTCCGTGAACATTGCGCCCTTCACGCCCTGCTGCAGTTGTATTTTTCCATCTGGCTGTGAAGTGTGGAAGCTGCCACTGTGCCTCAGCGGGCTCCTTCGTCACCAACTGCCCTGTGGCAGCTGCCAGCTTGAAGGGAGCTGGCAGTGGAGTCATCCCAGCAGGGTCTCCAGCTGGCCACTGGAGCTGGCCGCAGATTGGGCACCATCGGCTTGGCTGTTACCTTCCCTCCCACCTGGGCCACTTAATGGTATTGGATAGCAACTAACAACCTACAGCTCCTGCTCAAAAAGTGACTATCCACATGGGATGCCACGTGCTTTACTCGGTAGGCTGTAAGCTAGTGGTGACTCTCACCCGTTTTGTGCAGAAGGAACCTGAAGCTTGTCCAAAGTCACTGAACAACCTGACCTCTGGTCCCACATTCTTCTCTTCATGGCAAGTCCAGAAGGCCTTCAAAGTGCATGAGGTTAAGACCACACAAACACATTTCTCCAAAGTTCTGCTTTTAAGACCTGGCTTTCTTTTTCTGGCATATATTTTTATTGTGGCATAATATACACAACATACAATTTTCCATTTTGACTTTTTTAAGCATACAGTTCAGTGGCATTAAGCATGTTCATGATACTGTGCAACCATCAGAACTACACATTTCCAGGGCTTTTTCATCTTGCAAAATTGGAACTCTGTCCCCACTCAACACTAAGTCCTCATGCTTCCCCCTCCCCTAACCCCTGGCACCCACCCTTCCACTTTCTGTCTCTATGAATCTGCGTATCTGAGTACTGCATGTAAGTGGAATCACACAGTATTTGTCCTTTTGGTTCTGGTTTATTTCACTTAGCATAATGTCCTCAAGCTTCATCCCTGGTGTAGCACATGTCAGATGTCCCTTCCCTTTCTGAAGGTGAATAATATTCCACCATGTGCCTATGCTGCATGTTGCTTATCTGTTCACCCACTGATGACACTGGGCCGTTAACACCTTTTGGCTGTTGTTAATATGCTGCTGTGAACGTGGAGTGCAGATGTCTGTTTGAGACCCTGATTTCAGTTCTCTTTCATATATTCCCAGAAGTGGGACTGGTGATCAGAACAACACTCATGTTTGTTTTTTGAGGAGCTGCTACACTGTTTTCCATGGTGACACAGTTTCACATTCCCACCAGCAATGCAGGAAGGATCCAGACACAGCTTCCTTCTTAGAAGTGGAAAGAAAAGATAGAAACGGGCCACAGCTCAGCACCTCCGGATTTCAGGATTCGCCTTTGAGCTCAGCTCTGTGAGCTCAGGGACTCCGCAGAGGACAGCGGGACTCTGAGGGCAAGGGGACACCAGTGTGGCTGCTGAGTGTCATGGGTGCCCTCGGATAACGAAGGGTTGGGTGTGTGAGAGGCAGTGGCACTACCATGCCATAGCCAATGCCAGGTCGGGTCTGAGCCATCGCTTTGTGATGGGAAGTTCACTCCCTCGTGGGCAGCGGATGCCACTGATTGACTGCTCAATTGTTACCTCGCCACTTTCCCTTCCACACAGACGGCAGTGCCGCTCAGGTGGACGGGATGGTAGGACCAGGTGTGCCCATTCATGGGATGATCAGCGAGGCCCTGAGGGTCCCCTGACCCTGCTTCCTCCCTGCACAGGGACAGGTGCTTCCACTCTTCCAGTCCCTTCTGGGCTGGGGGACCATGTGAAGTGTGAGGGTGGGGTGTGGATTTGCAGGGTTGAAGTGGAATCCAGGATCTGCCTGGGGCATACTCTTCACAGCCTGGGCAGGGCAGGCAAACCCCAATTTCCTGGAAAGGAGGCCCGGGTAGGGCCACCCAGGGCTGGCAGAGTGAAGTCCTTGAGTCCTCTGCCAAGGGTGCTGTGTCTGGGCTGTGGTAGTCATCTGCATATTTGGAAGGAAAGGCAGGGGTGAAAATATCCCTTTGTGTGCTGAGAGGGTCTGTGGTCTTTCCATTCTTCCTTTGATTTAATAAGAAAGATAAACACTACACAGTGGGTGCTCCTGTGCCAGGCAGGTGCTAAGCCCCCCTAAGACACTGCCGTATACCAGCTCGCTCGTTTAATTTCAGGTTTAAACAGCTCTGCAGAATACAGGAAAGAGTAAAATATAAGAGGGTTTTATATTTTACTCTTCTCTCCAGATCAGGTAGGCACTGGAAGTCGGCTGGCGGGTGCCTCTGAGCACACTGGACTCATTCCTAGGGTGGCCACACAGCTGTGGGGCCCTGTGACCTTGGCACTGACCGCCCGCAGAGGGGATGGTATTTAAAGAGGCTGAGTTCTTCATCTCTCTCTGCTGTTTTCTCTCTTGTTTCCCTTTTACATTTTTGACAAGTCCCACCATACTCAGTTCCAGCGTGGGACACACACTAGTGGATTGCTGATGGGTGGAAAGTTGTGCGTGCCGTGTTGTGTTGCTGACACCGAAGGCAAAAGCCCAGGACCTGGCCCCAGGTTAGGCTCACACACGCCTGGGCTGTCCCATCTCGGGGGCTCCTTGGTTAGAGCTGAAGGTCTTCGGGCTCTGGTCCCCGTGGGGCTCCCTCACTGGGGAGTGTGTCCAGCCCCTGTCCTCCAGCACTGGGCCCCTGCCTCCCCAGCCACGGCCCTCAGGGCAGAGGGGACCACAGACATTCTGAGGTGGACTGTCCTCTGTGTTGGAGATATGAAAAATAAAAAGGGAAGGACTTGGGGAAGAGAATGGGCACTGTTTACTTCCTCCCAATTCCATGTTAACGAGTTCCCGCTGAATTGTCTGGGTAAGCAGAGAACAGCTGTGCAGAGCATGAGCTGTGAGCCCCAGGCCCGTTCTCCTGGTAAGACTGGGCCCCACAGTGCTGGAGCTGACCTCTCACCAAGGGTCCGTCCCTTTGTCCCTTCCTATGACTGGTTCTTTCATGGCGTCTAATGATGAGGCAAGGAAGCTGTCAGCTGGGAGTTTCGACACCATTGATTGCCCCCATAAGGAGCCAGTGGGATGGACACCAGCTCCCACCCCTTGCCCGAAACATTCCTGCAGACCCTCAGCCTGCAGCAGTGCCCCACCGAAGGCCCCCACCTACAGTTCTGCCCACACCCCCAGGCTCTCCCCAGCCACCACCTCCCAGGGTGCTTCCAGCTCTCCTCCCCCAGGGTCCCTCCAGCTGGGCTGTCTCTTGCACCCTGGGGCCTGGTGCTCTACCGCTCTCTGTCCGCTTCCTGCCTCCAGGCTGTGTCCCAGCTCTATGTACCTGACACACATGTCTCCCCTCTTCATCTGTCTAAAGCCTACCTGTGCTTTCCAAGCACATCTCAAATATCATTTCAAATGTCAAATAACAGAGTGATCTTTTAAAAATATAAATCCGATCATGTCATTTGTGCTTAACGCCTTTCATGGTTTCTGATTGCACAGTAAACCCAAGGCCCTTCTCTGCGGTCCAGGTCCCTGCCCACCTCGGTCCTCGTCCCCCTGTCCCCTTCATCCCCGAGCTCATCCCTGCCCTGGGGACGTGCCACTTGCCATAGCTTTGCAGGGATGGCTTTCCCTGGTTCTGCATGTGGCGAACTCTGTCTTGACGTCCATGTCTGTTCAAATATCACAGAATCTGCAGGAGAGCTTCTGTGTCCTGGATCTGAGGCAGCCCCTTCAGGAAAAGAATCACAGCCCTGAAGACGTCCATGTCCCCATTGCTGGTGCCTGTGAGTATGTTATGCTTTGTGGTAACGGGCTTTGCAGAGGGAATGGAGGACACAAAGTTTAAGGTTTCCTGGCTTATCTGTGGGGGCCCAGCGTGATTATAAATGTCCTTAGATGTGGAAGGGAGAGGTGGGAGGAAGAAGCAGCGTGGGTCCACGTGAGATGCATGGACGGCCGATGCTGGCTTTGATGGTGGAGGAAGGGGCTGAGCTCTGAGGAATGGGGTTTTCACAGGAGCAGGAAGCAGCTCTTAGCAAGGGAACCTCTGTCCTGCAGCCACAGGAGCTGAATTCTGCCAACAACCCACACAAGCTGGAAACAGACACGCCCAGGGCCTCTAGAAGGAAGGCAGCCGGCAGACTGGGGACCCCTGGGAATGGTAGGATCACACACTCGTGTGGTTTCAGCCGCTGAACATGTGGTTATGGCAGCCACAGAAAATGAATGCAGCCCACATCGCTCTTTTTTTCCTTTTCTTTTGTGAGACACGATTTCAGTCTGTCACCCAGGCTGGGGTGCAGTGGCACGATCACGGCTCAGTGCAGCCTAAACCTTCTGGGCTTAAGTGATCCCCCTGCTTCAGCCTCCCAAGAAGCTGGGACTACAGGTGCATGCTACCATGCTTAGCTAATTCTTTTTTTAAATGTTACTCATTATTTATTGAAAAATAAAACCTGAAAGGCACTGGATTCAGTCATAATATGTCCAGATATTCTTCTATTTTAAAAAAATTTTACTTTAAGTTCTGGGATACATGTGCAGAATGTGCAGGTTTGTTACTTAGGTATACATGTGCCATAGTGGTTTGCTGCATCCATCAACCCGTCATCTAGGTTTTAAGCCCCACATGCATTAGGTATTTGTCCTAATGCTCTCCCTCCCCTTGCCTCCCACCCCCTGACAGGCCCCAGTGTGTAATGTTCCCCTCCATGTGTCCATGTGTTCTTGTTCAACTCCCACTTATGAGTGAGAACATGAGGTGTTTGGTTTTCTGTTCCTGTGCAGGGACATGGATGAAGCTGGAAACCAGCTTTTTTTTTTTTTTAGATGGAGTCTCTTTCTGTTGCCCAGGTTGGAGTATAGTGGCGCGATCGTTCTCACTGCAACCTCCGCCTCCCGGGTTCAAGCGACTCTCCTGCCTCAGCCTCCCGAGTAGCTGGGACTACAAGCGTGCACCACCACACCCAGCTAATTTTTTGTATTTTTAGTAGAGATGGGGTTTCACCGTATTAGCCAGGATTGTCTCGATCTCCTGACCTCATGATCCACCTGCCTTGACCTCCCAGAGTGCTGGGATTACAGACATGAGCCACCTCGCCTGGCCTGAAACCGGTGAATTTTTAAATTGCTTGTAGAGATGAGGTTTCACCCTATTGCCCAGGCTGGCCATGAACTCCTGGACTCAAGCAATCTGCCCGCCTTGACCTCCCAAAGTGCTGGGATTACAGATGTGAGCCGCTGTGCCCAGCCCCCATGACTCCTTAATCAGATCAGCTGATTCTGTCATCTTCATAGCTTCTGTCATTTTCTGACCTGAAAGTGATGTTTCCCCTGACATGCTGTGGCCTGGATAAACCTTGCGGACATCATCAGAGAAGCACAAATACTGTGGAATTCCACTTCCTGTGAGGTCCCTGGCATAAACTCTTAGAAACATAAAGGAGAATGGTGGGTGCCAGGGCAGTGGGGAGGGTGTGTCTGGGGGTTGTTTCATGGATCCCTGGTTTCAGATTTGCCAGGTGAGAAGCTCCAGCCCGGCTGCACTCCACACTTAAGATCCTAAGCTGATGTTATATAGATATATTTTTCAACCAGGGAAAAGGTGGTCTTCTCTTGCGTTCTCGTGTGTCTCCCAGCGCCCTCCTGGCACCCCCACTGAAACATCAACGTTCGAGCAGGGTCCCATCTGCCTTGGTCGTGTGATATGGTTTCGCTGTGTCCCCACTCAAATCTCAACCTGAATTGTATCTCCCAGAATTCCCACGTGTTGTGGGAGGGACCCAGGGGAGGTAAATGAATCATGGAGGCCGGCCTTTCCTGTGCCATTCTCGTGATAGTGTGTAAGTCTCACGAAATCTGATGGGTTTATCGGGTTTCTGCCTTTGCTTCTTCCTCATTTTTCTCTAGCTGCTGCCATGTAAGAAGTGCTTTCACTTCCCACCATGATTCTGAGGCCTCCCCAGCCATGTGTAACTGTGAGTCCAATGAAACCTCTTTTTCTTCCCAGTCGCGGGTATGTCTTTATCAGCAGCATGAAATGGACTAATACATCAAGCTAGTCCCCAGTGTGTGGAACAGAGTCCCAGTGTGTGGAACAGAGCAGGTGCACACATACATATTATTTATTGTTTATTAAAATATAAATTTGTTATTTAACAAAATATATTAATTCACATATAAGTTAATATGATTTGTGAGACCTCTAACATCTCAAATACATTTACTAATGAGAAAAATCTTTTTTAAATTGTCAAAACCTGTGTCTCAACGTTTGCCTCAAAAACTGCAGTCCTGCTGTCTGCAGCGGCTTTGTGAGTTGCTTTAGGGAAGAACCAAGCAGGGGGGACAGACCCTGCAGACCAGGCTGGGGTGAGGGTGTGACTGTTGTCTCCTGGCCCCCATACATTCAAGAAGAAGGTGTTGGGGCCTCATCTTGGCCCTTTGCCTCTTGCCTCTGATCTGTTTCCTTAGGATGGATTTGGGACAGAGCTAATGGAGGCTCCTCTGGCGTGTCCCGGGGGCTTTAGCTCAATCTTGGTGATTTTAGCTCCTCTGAATTCTTCTTACTGTTCTCCTTGGGGGCCAGTAGTTGCAGATGGCTAGGAGAGGGTGGGGCAGCTCCGGTGCTCTCTGCACTGAGGAAGGACTCCTGCCGCCCTGTGTGTGCTGCTGTGGATGCTGAGCGCAGTCTGGATGGCGTTGCCAGCTGGGGCTGCAGGCGTTCCCTTCCTGTAAGTGTGATGAGCTCCTCCACCACATGAAGTGCTCCCAGCCACCCAACCCCCACTCTCCATCTTCTACCCTCCAGCCTCCACCTTCCCACCCTCCAGCCTCCACCTTCCCACCCTCCACCTTCTCACCCTCTGCCCTCCTACCCTCCACCCTCCATCTTCCCACCCTCCACCTTCCACCCTCCCACCCTCCACCCTCCACCTTCCCACCCTCAACCTTCCACTCTCCCACCCTCCACCTTCCCACCTTCCACCCTCCTACCCTCCACCCTCCACCTTCCCACCCTCTACCTTCCCACCCTCCACCCTCCACCTTCCCACCCTCCACCTTCCCACCCTCCACCCTCCCACGCTCCACCCTCCCACCCTCCACCCTCCTACCCTCCACCCTCCACCCTCCACCTTCCACCCTCCACCCTCCACCCTCCACCCTCCACTGCAGCTCCACTCACGGCAGGTTCTTCCCGGCTCCATTTGCGGCTGCCCAGGGAATAATTCCAGGGATATAGTAATGTCTGGTGTCTGGACAGCCTCCATGGGATTAAAAAAGCAGCTGGTTTGGCATTTTGGAGACAAAACAAGCCTGCCCTGCAGAGGCAAGCACTGCTTCTTCCCGGGAGATGCCTCCTGTCAGGTGAACACCAACAAATAAAAATCCAATTCTGCAGAGGGATGATTTTCGCCTTCCGGAAGATGAAATCACGAAAGCTCAGAAACAGTGCGCGCTGTGTCTGAATCAAATTATTCTGCGGCCTGTGTGGATTTCCTGCACCTGGCAGCCAGGTGCGTGCATACAGGAAGTGCTCATTACTGGCACAGCAGCAGATGTCAGCCCCAAAGTGTCCGTTTTACTAGCTGGTGTTTCAGCATCTGTTACAGGGATCAACGAAGTGCGACAGCCGCCAGCGTGCCTCCGTGTGGACTTTTGTGATGCTGTATTTCCTCTTGGGAGGGGCCCCCGATTCTGGACAGAAGGCGCTGGATAAGTCGTTATGACTTCATAGCCCCAGGCTCCTGGCCCAGGCAGGATGAGGAAAGGATGCTGCCCCAGGATCGCCCGAAATGTTTGGTTTGTTTTGTTTTGTGTGGCTGGATGTGGCCGAGTTCCTGCAGCCCCAGCAGCTCTCAGGTCTGGCTGCCCGGCTGCTGCCTCAGGGCTGCACCTGGGCTGAGGCCAGAGCAGCTTCCAGGGTCTCATTTCAGTCGTTTGTATCATCTACGAGTTACCCAGGTTTCCAGTAAGTCACATTCCAGGGCAAGCAGCGCAGAGATGTGGGTCCTTACTTCCTCTCCCAGGCTAACAACAAACAACTGATTTCCTGTCCACAGCGGGGTGCTCCAGCCAAAGGAGAAGTCCCACCTCCAGGAAAATAACATTGTGTCTCTCTCAGCCCCGTCTCCAGCACACACCAAGCATGGATTCTCTCTGGCCCTTGGGCAAGCTGGAGCCGCCTTTCGTTTCCTGCCTGCCTGTTGGTGCGCGCCCCACCCGTCTCCCAATCCAGGCTGTGATCCTCACCACCCAGCAAGCAGGCGAGGCACAGCTAGGAACCCATTTTACAGGTGAGAAAAGTGAGTTTGCGAGACATGAAGTAACGTGGCCAGGGTCTCACCGGCAGTAAGTGGACAGGGCCAGGCCAGGCCGGCTCTGTGTTCCTGGGAGACCCCGTGATGACCACCCAGCCCCTTCTGCTGCTGCCGGTTGAGGTGAGAGGTGCTTATAACTCAGAGATCTTACTCATTTGGGTTCTAAAAGCAAACGCCACCTTGTGATGCGTGTCCCAATCCGCCAGCAGCTTCAGAAGCAGCATCTACCTGTAGCCTGCGCAGTCTCCCTCTCCCGTCTCAACAACCTTCCCGTGTGCGGCTTCCCTCTCGGATCTGTACAACCCCCTGTTGAGAAGAGGCAGGAGCAGTGTGGGCGGTCATAGCGCTATTTTACAGACGAAGGCTCAGGACATTTAAACAATTTGGCCTGCATCTATAGATAAGAGGGTAGAAGAAGCTGGAGGAGACCTAGACATTCTTTTTTTTTTTTTTCGTTGAGACGGAGTCTCGCTCTGTGGCTCAGGCTGGAGTGAGCGGCGCCATCTTGGTTCACTGCAAGCTCCGCCCCCCGGGTTCCCGCCATTCTCCTGCCTCAGCCTCCGAGCAGCTGGGACTACAGGCGCCGCCACCGCGCCCGGCTCATTTTTTTTTTTTTTGAGACGGAGTCTCGCTCTGCCGCCCGGGCTGGAGTGCAGTGGCCGGATCTCAGCTCACTGCAAGCTCCGCCTCCCGGGTTCCCGCCATTCTCCTGCCTCAGCCTCCCGAGTAGCTGGGACTACAGGCGCCGCCACCGCGCCCGGCTAGTTTTTTGTATTTTTTAGTAGAGATGGGGTTTCACCGTGTTCGCCAGGATGGTCTCGATTTCCTGACCTCGTGATCCGCCCGCCTCGGCCTCCCAAAGTGCTGGGATTACAGGCGTGAGCCACCGCGCCCGGCCGAGACCTAGACATTCTTCTCTAAAACCCACTCACTGACACCAGGACACAGAACTGTCCTTCCTCACGGCCCCCTCCCCGCTCACGCTGTGTTGGTGGAGACCTTGTCTCTCTTGGTGCCGTGGGAGCAGCGCTGGGCCCACCCATCAAGGGCTCCCTGGAAGCTGAGCATGGGGTATGAGGAGATAGTCACCGGCCACCCACGCTGCCTCCACACCGGGTGTCACTGTGATCTTACCAGACAACAGGGTCCTCCCGAGGAGAGAACACAATAGGCACACTGGGTGGGGGCAGAGGGTCCAAAAGCCCCAAGCAGGGGGCAGGTGGGGGCAGAGGAGAAGGCGCTGTGTCTGTGGGTGGCACCGGTTGCCTCGGAAGGTGCAGGGCCTCCCTCCATGGCTACCCAGGACCCAGGGCGCTGCCCATCTTTCCTGGAGTACGGCAGGGCCCAGGGGGCTGAGGCAGGGCCCCGTTTGGCAAATTCTTCACTCATAGAGGTTTCGGGCCTTTCTCTGTAAAATGAGGATGCGAACATGGTTTGTCTTTCAGGATAGCTGTGATTAGAACATGTGTGTAAAGCGCCCATCATGGCAGCATCCTTCTCCTGGTGACAAGTCTTCACTTGCAAAACAAGTCCTTTTAGGTACAGCAAAAGCTGCCGCATGCAAGCGGGTGGAGGGGAATGATGGCAGGAGGTGTTGAAGGGCGGGGGTGGGGAGTGTGCAGAGGCACCGGAAACCAACTTTTCCAGTTTCTGTTTTGCCTGGGAACAGGCTTTGTGACAGCTGCTGCTATCCAGTCGTCTCTGGAACCCTGGCGTCTTCGCCAAGGGCACGGGCTCCCTCTGTGGTCCTGGAATAACGGGGCCTGCCTGGCAGTCTCAGATTGCGTGGGGAGCCGTTTGACTTCGGGTTGGGCTTTTGTGGGATGACCTGCAGTGGCATTAGGTCAGTTGTCAAGGTTTGGCCGACTCGTTTGAGAGACTGGGTTCATGCCCTGCCATTTCTTCTTCCTGTTGCAAGTCTCTGCAAGGAATGTGGTGTCAGAATTTTAGTGCCTCGTATTTCCTACAAATGATAGCAGTAAGCTAATGGTGCGATCGAGACAGCGCTTCATGTTGTGCAGTTTGATTTGCTGATATTCCCAGCTCTTGCGTCTTTGAAGGACGGCTCTGTGCAGAGATGAGATGGTGTTCCCAGCTCATCACAGCGTGCCCGGTAATCTTACGTTCAGGCACACACTCTTTTTGGAGAAAACATACATTCTTTGTGGGTTTCATAGCAGTAATGAGGAAACTTGATTCCTTAGAAAATGTTTTTAATTTTAAAAAAAGGATGACGTTCTTGGGAGGCATTTTGGTTTTCCTGTTTTTATTTTCTGAGGATTTTCATAGACTAAAGACTGAGAATGCAGGAATAATTTATCTTATTCCAGAAATTATTTTTACCCAGACCTGTTGATTTTCCCCTTAAATTTGTATAGATGTTACACCCTATGATATTTAGCTCAAACATGAACTGAGCGCTCTCGGCTGTTTTACAAGGGCAGCTCAGTATAGGAATTGCTGCTTTTCCTGATTTTCCAGAGCTTTGTATTTCACCATCCCTAAACCTCCCCGCACCCCGTCATATTCAAAACACTTCACTGCCGCAAGATCATGTATTTTATCTGCTCTCTACTTATTGTTTAATAATTCTATTTTGTAACTGAACCTGGTATTCCTTCAGGGTGTGTAGTGTGAGCACGGATAGAGCCTATTTATTGTCCTCCCAATTAACTAATTTTTCTAACATAACTTATTTGTTTTCTTTAATAAATTCTTCTATAGAACTTGATATATGCAGGCCTTCTTTTTAGG
The DNA here is from genome assembly GCF_049350105.2 of Macaca mulatta. Classification (NCBI taxonomy): domain Eukaryota; kingdom Metazoa; phylum Chordata; class Mammalia; order Primates; family Cercopithecidae; genus Macaca; species Macaca mulatta. The sequence goes on from NC_133418.1 coordinate 121,734,892, forward strand.
GCTTTTCATCTATTAACTTATACAATCCTCACAACAACCTCGTAAGAGAGATATTATTTTCTTTATTTGACTGACAAAGAAATGTAAAGCAAAGCGAAGTTAAGGAACTTGCTCAGGGTCACACAGCTGCTAGATGATGGAAACGGGGCTCCCTCTGGACAGCCTGGCTGTGAGGCCTGGGTTCTGGGTCTCTGCTCTGCCTCCCGCAGATTTCAGTTCCAAACAGTGTTAAGGTCGCTCTTCCTATCTGCAGCTTCCACTTCTGCAATTTAATCACCACAGATGGAAAATATTCAGGAAAAACAATAACAGCGCAACAATAAAAACCAATACAAATAAAACCGGTGCATTCCAATGACAACTGTTGACATGGGATTTGCATTGTTTTAGGTGTTACAGGTAATCTGGAGATGACTTGAAGTATATGAGAGGGTGTGTGTCGGCTTTATGCAAATACAACACCATTTTATATCAGGACTTGAGCATTCTCAGATTGTGGTGCCTGTAGGGAGTCCTGAACCCAATCCCTTGTGGGTATCCAGGGATGATGGTCTAGGCTGACTGCTTGTATATATTGGACATATTTCTGGGTCTGTGTTCTATACTAGCGATCACCGTGTGTATTTTTGCCCTAGTACTTCACCCACTTACTTATTGCCACTTTATTTCAGCCTGAACTATCCTATATGCATCCATGTTATTATTTTCTTAAAAATTTCCTTGCCTTGTTGTTTTTGTTTTTGTTTTGCTTTTCATTCTTCTAGACAACATTTATAACCAATTTCGCTTACGAAATTCTATTGGAAGTTTGAGTTGCATCAAGTTCATAAATTAGTTTGGCAAAAATGTACATCTTCTTAGCATTTCTTTTTAGATATGGAGTGTACTATATTTCTCCGTTTGTTCAAATATTTTCTGTGGTGCTCTCTTGGGCTTATGGATTTCATTATTTGAGCCTGACAGACTTCTTGCAAGGTTAATTTCCAGGTACTCAGTTTTAAAATTGTGAATATAATTATTTTCCCATTGTTTCTCTGTTAATGCTGATATGTAGGACAATGACTGCTTTTTATGTTCCTATTATTAAAATTTTTAAAAAATTAGTATAATTTTACATTATTTTCTTTTTCTCAGGTAGGCAATGATACCAAATTTGAATAATGTCAAAATTTCACCTTTCTTTTCAAAAAGTATATGTGAATGTGTGTGTGTGTGAGTATATAATATGTGTATATATATAGTTTTCCCTCCTTTTATTTTGTTGTGGATCTGAGAGTATGCTGGCCACAGTAAGCTGCTTTGTCTTTTCCATTGTTTAAGTGAGAATACTACCAGATTTACTGTTAGGTATTTATTGTTAGGTAGGTATTAGCTATTGACTTTGAGTAGGTATTTTTAATCATGTTAAATAAGTATTTTTCTTTCCTAGTTTATTATAAAGTTTAGTAAATGTCTTTTCAGTATCTATCGACATAAGCATAGTCCTTTTTCTCTTTATTTCACATATCGTTTTTGCATCTGTATTCATAAAAGGCATCTGTGTCTAGTTCCCTTTTTAGTCTGTCTTTGCTTGTGTCTCTAGGACATGCTGGCTTTGGGAAATGAATTATTGGGAAACATGCCACCTTTTTGTGTTCTCTGGAAACACTTATCTAGCATGGAAATTATCTGTTCCATGACAGTCTGAAAACCCAGCCTGTGAAAATGTCTGTGGCTGGAAACTCATGAGAAATACTTCTTCAAGAATATTTTCAATTTCATACACAACTTTTCGTTTATTGCTTATTGATTCAATTATGGTGACTCTTTTTTCTTAGACAAGAAAAGAACATACATTGTTTAAATATCAACATCAAGAATGAAACATTGATTTTTCTTATATAAATTGAGTTGATTGGCACACTTACTTTCTTTTCCTTTTCTTTCTAGCTCCTGTGTATCTTTTTTCTCTTACACTGTCACTGGGCTATCTTGTACATGAAATGCTTTCATTTTTGAGTATTAAATGTGACAGATGAATATAAGTTACAACAATTATTTAGAGTTGTTTGAGTAAACAATTTTGATTCCCTTTGTCAAATTTTTATGCCATGACTTTTCCATCTTTGAGGGATTAAAAAGAATCTTTTTGTTGATGGCCTAGAGCACATTTCTGAGGAAAGATGTGGATATCAGTTCTGCAACCTTAGCTGGGTATGGAATTTTGGAGTCACAAACGTTCTTTTAACTTTGAAGTAGTTGCTTCACTATTTTCCAGTATTTAAAGTTATGTAAGAAAAATTGAAGCCAGGCTTTACTTCTTTCTTAAAGGAAAATGATTTTTGCTATTTTATTGTTAACTCTATGTTTAACATGTTGAGAACCTGCTAAAATGTTTTCTAAAATGCATACACAATTTTACATTCCCACCAGGAATGCATGAGGGTTGAATTTCTCCACATCCGCATCAACACTTGTTATTGTCTGTAGTTTTTACTTTAGCCATCTTATTTGGATGTGAAGTTGTGTTTTATTGTGGTTTTGATTTGCGTTCCTTGGTGACTAATATATTGATCATTTTTTCATATACTTATTGGCTCTATGTATATCGTCTTTGGACAGATGTGCATTAAATTCCTTTGCCCAGTTTTTTGGTTGTCTTTTCACTGTTGAGTTAAGAATTTCTTATGTATTCTGGATACTAGATCTTTGTTAGATATATAATTTGCAAATCTTTTTAACTTTGCTTTTTAGCATCAGGGCATCACTTTGTCATCCAGGTTGGAGTGCAAGCGGTGTGATTATAGTTTACTGCAACTTTGAACTCCTGGGCTCAAGCAATCCTCCTGCCTCAGCCTCCTGAATAGCTAGGACCACAGGCACAGACCACCACATCTGGCTAATTCTTTTTAATTTTTAGTAGAGACAAGTTCTCACTACATTGCCCAGGCTGGTCTCAAACTCCTAGGCTGAAGCAATCTTCCTGCTTCCACCTTCTGAGTAGCTAGGACTACAGGTGTGCATCAACACACCTGGTTAATTTTTTTTTTTCTTGAGAGACAGGGTTTTACTATGTTGCCCAGGATGGTCTCAAACTTTGCCCACAAACAGGCCTCCTGCCGTGGCCTCCCAAAGTACTGGGATTAAAGGGATGAGCCACACCAATTTCTTGATAGTATCTTTGAAGAACAAGAGGTTTTAATAAAGTTCAGTTTATCTTTTTTCTTTTGTCACTTATACTTTTGGTATCATATCTAAGAAACAATTACCTAATACGAGGTTATGAAGATTTACTCCTGTGTTTTCTACTATAAATTTTATAGTTTTAGCTCTTACTTTTATATCTATGATTCATGTGAAGTTAATTTTTATACCTGGTGTGAGATAGGGATCTGCATTTATTCTTTACATGTGGATATCCAGGGTTGAAAATACTGTTCTTTCCTCATTGGATTGACTTGGTGCCATTGTTGAATATCAACTGACCATAGGTATAAGGATTAATTTCTGGATGCTTAATTCTATTCCATTGAACTGTATGTCTACACTTATGCCAGTACCTCACTGTATTGATTACTATAGCTTTGAATTAAGTTTTGAAATTGGGAAGAGTGAGTCCTCAGACTTTGTTCTTTTTCAATATTTCAGATTAAAAAAAACAATATTTCAGATCACGAGGTCAGGAGATCGAGACCATCCTGGCTAACACAGTGAAACCCCATTTCTGCTAAAAATACAAAAAATTGGCCAAGCATGGTGGCAGACACCTGTGGTCCCAGCTGCTTGGGAGGCTGAGGCAGGAGAATGGCGTGAACCCAGGAGGCAGAGCTTGCAGTGAGCCAAGATGTTGCCACTGCACTCCAGCCTGGGTGACAGAGCAAGACTCCGTCTCAAAAAAAAAAAAACACCATATTTACAGAATGCAAAACTGATGTATATGGAGGGCTGACTTTTTGAATAAGTGGGCTCTGCCAGGTCAACTGCTGGACTTGCGTATGCACAGATTTCGGCACATACGGAGTCCTGGAACCAATTCCCTACATATACCAAGGGACAACTGTATGTTTTTTATCTTTTAACTTTCAACCTATTTGTGTCTTTAAATCTAAAGTATCTCTTATAGACAGCATATAGTTTGATCATGTTTTTTAATTCATTCTGTCAATCTTTGCCTTTGATTCATTTGTTTAATCCATTTACATTTAATGTAATTATTAATAAGCTAGGATTTACATCTGCCACTTTGCTATTTTCTGTATCTTATGTCTCTTTTGTTTACCTATTCATCCATTATTGCCTTCTTTTGTGTTAAGTAGATATTTTGTAGTTACCATTTAAATATCCTTGTTTCTTTTACTAAATTTTTTCAAGTTGTCATCTTACTGATTGATATGGTAATTAAAATTAACATCTTATAATTATCTAATTAATATTAATACCAATTAATTTCAATACTAAATAAAACCTTTGTTCCTACATAGCCCTATTCCATCTTCCTTTCATTGTGCTATTATTTCATACAAATTACTTGCTTATAAATATATGCCCATAAATATGGTTTTATAATTATTGCTTTATTCAGTAGTCCTTTATACTAGATTAGAGTTACAAACAGAAAAAATACTCATTCTTTTAAATTTTTACCAAAGTGGTGATCTTTACTATTGTTTTTTATTTCTTCACGCAGATTTCATTTATTGTCTAGTGTCCTTTTACATCAACCTGAAGGACTTCCTCTACTTCATTCATGTAAGGAATGTTGGATAGCAATGAAATACCTCCATTTTTCTTTACCTGGGAATATCTTTATTTCTCCTTCATTTTTCCACATTAAAAAATTTTCTGGGTAAACCTTTTATTTTGGAATTTTAAACATATCCAAAAAGAATTTTATTACTAAGTCTTAAAGAAATAACATCCACATTTTCTTGAGTTTTGTTGAGTTTGAAACAGATGCTGCCTGAAAATTACTTGTATTTTCTACAGAAATCCTGTGTGCTAATTTCTTCTTTTTATCTTATATGGCCATAATGTCTGCAGGTATTTGGGTTAGTTAACTCATTGTGGTAAGGTGTATTACTACACATCCATTTCCAGTGTCCTTTCTGGGAGCAAATTATATCTCCCTGCCCCTAAAGTGAGTCTTGTCCCTGTGAATTGGTCAAGAAAGTTTGAACAGAACTAATAGGTGTCATTTCTGGGTGGACACTGTAAAAGCCAACCTGAGCTTCACCATGCTGTGTTTGTGCCCTGGCATTCATCTGCCCATGCTGTAGATAGTGACTTGGGTCCCAGAGTGAGGATGAAAGTGACACTGAGTGGAGCTCCCAGGTAACCTGCATGTGGAGGAGAAATGGACCTTCATTGTTGCAACTTTTTTAAAACATAATTTTTAATAGAAAATAATTTCCAAATGGTTCAAAAATTAAGACTAAAAATATGCTAAAAAGTGTGCAGTCGCCTTCAGTCTTTATCTCCATCTTCTCAGTGCCATCTCATCCCATGCCTAGGAATCGTGATCATTAATTTTTTAATGTATATTTCCAGAGTGTGTTTACGTGTCTATGGCAAACATGCCACACACATGCTCACACACAGATCTTCACCTATTGTTACTTGACAGATGCGCCATCCCACTGTGCTGCATATGGCTTCTTAAATTTAATATACCTTGAAGATCTGTGTATATTAATTTTTTTATTTATTTTACAGTTACATAGCATTTCATTTATGGTTGTGTCATCATTTATTCATGGAAGTGTTGGCCAGGCGCAGTGGCTCACGCCTGTAACCCCAGCATTTTGGGGGGCTGAGGCAGGCGGATCACTTGAGGCCCGGAGTTCAAGACCAACCTGGCCAACATGGTGAAACCTTGTCTCTACTAAAAATACAAAAATTAAAATTAGCTGGGCATGGTGGTGCAGTCCCAGCTACTTTGGGGGCTGAGGTAGGAAAATTGCTTGAACCCATGAGGCAGGACAATTTCTTGAACCCATGAGGCAGAGGTTGCAGTGAGCGGAGATCATGCCACTCCACTCCAGCCTGGGGAACAGAGCAAGACACAGTCTCAAAAAAAAAAAAAAAAGTGTTAATTCTTGAAATTTTGAAATTTCACCACAAGAACATGTTAAGAGTAGATGCTCTTCTTTTCATCCTTTCAGGCACTTTGGAGACTCTCTCAATCTCATATTTCATGCTTTTTTCCCCAACTCTTGAAAATTTTATCTTATTACTTAAAAAATATTTCATGAGCTCTTGTCTTCGTTTTCTCTTTTATGCAACTCTTATTGCAAAATACTCTGGATTGATTCATTGTCTTGAATTATTCCTCATATTGTATCGATCTTTTTCTTATGTTTTGGATTTGTCCTGAGCTCTGTCTTCTTGAAAATCAATTAAATCTTCAGCAACATCATATTTTGTTTTTAAGTTTTTCGGATCTTCTGCCTCTCTCTGGGCGCTACCTTCCTGGTGGGATGTTCCTGTCTTGCTGTGTGCTTGGTTTTATTTCTGTAGCTCTTTGGCTTGATCCTGGAGGTGGCCCTGCTGCTGTGAGTGACTGCAGGTGAGAAGGAGTGGTTTGGGGACTCCTAAAACCACTAGAGAGAGAGACGTTCCTTCAATTAACCGTCCAGATTTCAGCCTCGTGGTCCCGCAGCTCACCTGCCTGCTGGAGCCCTGTGCCCTGGCGGGAAGAGGGGCTTCCGCCCTCACCACTCAGCTGTGGTCCTTGCAGCCAGTGCTCACCTGCCGCAGCCTGCCTGTGCTGTGATCCTGCCCACGTTCCATCTTCTGGAAAACCACCTGACTATCTGGTCTGCTTACGGCTCCTGTGCTCGCTGCGTTATAAATCCACACATAAATCCTGTGTGGATTTATGTACTTTGGTGAATTCTCATTGTCATGCCATAAAATTTAGAAAGGAAACAAGGAAAATCCATCTGCTAATTCTACTATTTTGAAAGGAGAACTCGGTGGGGAAGGGTGATTAGCAGAGACAGGGAAACAGGCATTTGGAAAACAGGGAATTGCCTGGACTTTGATTGGAACAGGGAGCTTGCTTGGACTTCAGGGCTGGTGGCCGCTCACTCATCAGAATGACACCTTCCTCTTGGGGGAGGGAAGTCGTTAGAGGGACCTGCAGGTTGGGGTGGAGAGGACCCAAACGCAGGTTCTACCCTGGCCTGGATCAGAGCCTGTCGCCTCTAAGGGCTCACGTAGTCTCTTTAATAGCCTTTACCCGACCCCACATGACGGCTAATGTTGTCTCTTTAATATCCTTTATCCAGCTCCACGCTATGAAGATTTTGCCTAGAGAAGAAGTGGTGGTTCTGCTTACCTGGTAACGTGCAACCGGATCCACACTATCGTGGGCCCTCACAGCTTCCCCTGGATATATGGCAGGTAAATTAGTTAATTATTGTTTTCGAATTGACATGCAATTCAGGCTTTTGATTTGTAACTTAATTATACTGCCTTAGGTAACTTCCAATTTTTAACTAGATCTATTTGAATAAGCTTAGTGTTCTATCTCAGTATGTCCTATCTGAGGAAGATTAAGAAGTAAGCTGGAGAGTTTAGTAGCTTTGTAACAATAGCATGAAATGTGGAATAATGAACTGTAAATGTGTCTAATTACATAAATAATGCATTTGTGTAATTGTCAAGTAAGGGGGGTGTGCTAATGAATCAATTATTTTTAATTGTAGGATGCTTGATTGTTTCAGAAATATAATTGATTGTAATCAAGAATCAATTAAATGTTGATAGTAATTATGTTTATCAGGCTTAAATACATGACATCATTACACTATAACTGCTTCAGGAAGAAGAAACTAGAATGAGGTTATTATAAGTGAAGGAGAAATAGCTCATGTTTATGTCAACAGCTTTGCAGTCATAGGACTGCGCAGTAATGAGGTAAAAATGAGGAACACGTTCTTCAGGGCTTATCAACGAAGGCTGATGAGGGCCGGCTCCCACAGCTGGGAGCCTTCACGCCCCCACCACAGAGCAGGTTCCGCCCGTGGTGTGTCGGATCAGGGACCTGCAAGGGCAAAACACATTTGCACTAGAGGTGTGGGCGTGGCCGGGCCTTACCGATGTTGCTTTTGGGGAAAACTGTGTTGCTGGGATCCTGTGACTTCTTGGACTCTTTTGCAGTCCGCGTGGCACTAGTCTTGCTATTCTGCCCAAGTTGATGTGAGACCCCTGACTGCCCAGTGCACCACGGGTTGTCTAAATGTTATAGAAATGAGTGCCACTGTGTGAGGTCCTGCTGAAGTCACTGCTCTGCAAGCGTCTCCCGGGCCCGGGGCTGTGTCTCGTTCATATTTGTACTCTTGGTGCCTGCCACATAGTTGCCCTTAGCAAGCGTTAAGTGAATAAATAAAAGTGGCTGTGATTCAGTAGCTCCTTAGAATGCTGCTCCTGGGTGGCTACTGTTGTTCTCTGTTGAACAAGTGTTGACTTACCCACACTCTCACCCATTCACTCACTCATTCAATATTGATTGAACACTTATTGAAACATTCAATGATATTTATATGTCCCAAGATCTGTTCCAGAGATTTAGGACTTGTTATTTAACATGGTTAGAGGGTCCTTGTCCTGGTGGAGCTGACGGTAGGTAAGAGAGGCAGGTACCAGAACCATCAGTGCAATCGGAGGTGACAAGTGCTCCTGGGTGGGTGGCGCTGGATGCACACAGCAGAGGCGCAAAGAAGGACTCAAGTCTGGTCCTGCAGGCAGGACGGAAGAGGGCACAGTTACAGGGAGGTCTGAGGCCTAGCGGCTCCTGTGTGCCAAGCAGTGAAGCAAACTGGTGTAGTGAAGTCCCCTGTGGGCTGTGCCAGGGAGAGGGTGTCAGGAGGGAGGAATGTACACAGTGAGACTGCGTGCGGCCAGGTCTTCAAGCTGGACACAGCAGGCGGACTTCAGCCCTTATTTTCCTGGGTCCCTGTTTCCTTTTCCCTGAGGGGCCACCTAATTCTTTCCTCCCTTCTTCCAGGTCCTCCCGTCTTGGCTCTGCGACACCATCTCCCATTGCTCTGTTTCACTTCTCTCCTCCCACACTCCCTGCTGATACGGTGTGGCTGTGTCCACATCTCAATCTCATCTTGAATTGTAGCTCCCATAATCCTCATGCGCTGTGGGAGGAACCTGGCGGGAGGTAACTGAGTCATGGGGGCGGGTCTTTCCCGTGCTGTTCCTGTAATAGTGAAGACGGCTCACAGGATCTGATGGTTTTATAAAGGGCAGTTCCCCTGCACTCACTCTCTTGCTGCCACCATGTAAGAGGTGCCTTTGCTTCTCCTTCGCCTTCTGCCATGATTGTGAGGCCTCCCCAGCCATGTGGGACTGTGAGTCCATTCAACCTCTTTCCTTTACAAATTACCCAGCCTCAGGTGTATCCTTGTAGCGGCATGAGAACAGACCACACCTGCCCTGCCCAGTCTCCTTTGCTGGCTCTCCCACAGCTGGAGTCACCCCAGACGCGGCAGCAGGAAACGTCCGCACGGCTTATTGGAGCTTGTGCTCAGAGGGTCCCAGCGTCCTTACGAGGCGCAGTGAGACCCGATGCTCTGCCCAGGTACGTCTGCTGTGAGGGCGTCGGACTCTGGAGTTTATAGGGGGTCTGAGGACTCTGGTTCAGGGCTGGGGCTAGTTCCTAGATGTTTCACAACATGGTTGCTTTCTCAGTGTTCGCAGCAGCCACCTACCCAGCTTTCACAGTGCCTGGGAATCAAATAGGCCCAGCTTGGGTTCAAGCCTGTGGGTAAAACTTGCAGCTGCCAGGGCCACAGAGGGGTCAAGGACCCTGTGCTTCTCTGGCAGAAGAAAACTAGGGGGCCTGGGGGCCCTTCCCTCCTCTTCAGCAGTGTCCAGCCTGGCCTCTATGATTCCTCTGCATGCACAGCCCACAGTGGTCTTCCTGCTGGCCCAGAGTCTTCCTCTCAACGACCTGGCCCCTGAATTCCCGACCCCTGAGCTCCCCCACTCTGCCTGGTGGTGCCCGTCCCACACTCTACTTGCTGCCTCAGTGACAGACACGCCTTTGTGCCACTTTCCGCATCCCGTCCCTGTGGTCGGAGAGCAGCTGCTGCATCTTTCCGTGACTCTTAGCTAAGATTTCGCTGTTGTTTGTGTTAGCCTGAGGTTCCTCTCGGAGAGCTACTATCTTTTAAAAAATCAAAGTAAAAATAGAAGCAGTGAACATTTACACAGCGTCCTAAATCATCCTGTTGTAAATGCTCTGCATGTATTAATTAATGGATCCTCTGGTCAAACCCACGAGGAAGGTACCATTATTATCCTGGGTTACAGATGGAAGAAACTGAGGCACAGGGAAGGTAACAGAAGCCTGGCTAGTGAGTGGCAGATGGACATGGACGGAGGGAGCCTGGCTTCAGAGTCTGTGCCCCCAGTCACAGCGCGGCAGGATATTGGGGTCCAATGTGAGCATTGTAAGTCACTTTTTCCCATGGGTAAGCCCTGTAGTGTGCCATATTTACACTTCCTTTCTCAGACAGTACTTTCCTTTCCTAGAGTCACTCATTTTTTTTTATTCATTAGTTGTGTGTAAATGCCCCAAAGTCTCCTGTGATACAAGCACTGCAGCTGATCCTCCAGCTTCTCTTTCTTCACAGTGAGGGTCTCCCAGGGGCTGTGCCCTCCTCCTGTGGTCGCCATGCAGCTGTCCTGGGCTGGTCTTGCCTCCCACTGGGGGTCCCGCCTGCCTCTTTCCTCTGCTGCCCTTTCCTTGCGTCCCACAACCACTGTTCTCTTGCTTAGTCCCTACTTCTGGTGGCCACATTTCCGGGGGCTTCGTGAGTTAGGGTGCGTGGGAGGTAAAGGTTTTGAGTTTTTGCTGCTTAAAACTTGAATAAAACTTAGTCTGTAGATATACAGCTCTAGATAGGGCTTCATTTTCCTTCTGGAATTTTGAGAGATTGTTTCCTTATCTTCCAATTTCTAACGTCACTTTTGAGACATTCATCGTATCTGTTCTTTTGTGCAGAACCTTTTTGTCTTCCTCCGCATGCTTTATATGGTAATAATACAAAATGTATTAAATGCATACTATGTGTCAGATACTGCTCTAAGTCTTTAAATGTATTAATTTAACGTTCAGAGTAACTCTACAAAGTAATAATATTATCATTTCCATTTTTCTGATTAAGAACGCACGCATGCACCTGGGACACAGAGCAGACGTGTAACTAGTCAAGCTTCCCGCGGGCTGAGTGGAGGAGCTGGGGGTTCACACCAGGCAAAGCCATGCCAAGGCACCCATCACCCCGTCCTGGTCCCTTCCCAGCTGAAGCTCTGAACCTTCACACGATGGGCTTGGAGGGGCCGTCTTATTCTATGGGCACTGGGTGGCTGCTGTCCGTCTGGCTGGAGTCAACATCCTTCCGGTGGCGAATGTGGCTTCCATCATTTCTTTGGTAATTTCCTTCTTTCTGTTTTCACTTTTCTCTCCTCCTGGGGCTTCTGCTTTGTGGGTGTTGAATCTCCTGGATGGAGACTCTGATTTTTTTATGTTTTCAGTCTCATTTCTTGCTTTTTGTTTTGTTCTGCTTTTATAGCCTAAACTTATTATTTTATTTTTAGAGTTTATTATTCTACTTTGAATTCTCGAGGTTTTTTTTTTGTTTTTTGGAATGTTCTTTTATTCATAGCATACTGCTCCATGTCCTGTTCTTTAATTTCTGAACAAATTAATTATAGTTTCTTTTAAAAATGTTCTTATGCTCCCGTTGTTTCTTTCTGAGTTGCTGTTTTGTTTGCATGTGCTGGGTTTGGTCTCTGTGTTGGAGATTCCCCCCCATGTGCCTGGTGATAATGGGCAAGTTCGCCCACATTTGTGAGTGTTAGCACCTACTACAAGCTTTGTGTGCATGGGTGGTACTTGCTGGGTTGTGGGCTTTGTTCTAGGATACCGGGAAGGGGAGCCAATGGTTGCGGTGTGGAATTCCCAACTGACAGAATCTGCAGGTCTTTTCCCTTGGGCTAGTCAATTTCCTCAGAAAAAAATTCTCCAGGGTTGTAAACCTTGGCGTTAGCATTTTGCACGTGGGGTTGTCCAGTCAACACCTGCCATCTTTTCCCTCTCCTGGACACTTCCTGCAAAATGTAGTCCTAAAGACATTACATGGGATTGAGCAAGGTGGGTGTCTGTGCAGAGTGGGGCTGGGGGGAGTCCAGGAGCTCAGGAGGGCGAGGAGGGTGCCCATGGAGGGGGCTTCAGGGGTGTTCCAGTCCAAGCAGAATTGCCTGCTGTAAATGGCTGTCCTTTGCACAGCAGGAAGCAGACTGTGAATAGCAGCAGCCCCGTGGATTCCCTAAAGATTCAAGGATTATTAACTGTGTTCTCTACTGACTGGCTGGGCACCCTGAAGGTTAGAATCCTCACTGAGAGTCCATATCCTTATCTGCAAAATGAGTGGGCCACATGGCATGCACTGAATGTCCCCACTGGCTCCTAGGATACATGGCGACATGAGGAGGGCAGCTGAGTGAGTGTGTGTTGGTCTCATGCCCTGTCTATGTTCTTTGTAAATAACTGCACATGTGTCTTCAGCCTCAGCATCTTGGTGCTGCCTACCACCTTGGAAGTTCAAGGAATTCAAGCTGGGTTTTTTTTTTTTTTTTGAGGTGGAATCTCACTCTGTTGCCCAGTTTGGAGTGCAGTGGCACGATCTTGGCTCACTGCAACCTCTGCCTCCCAGGTTTAAGTGATTCTCCTGCCTCAACCTCCCGAGTGGCTGGGATTACAGGTGCCCGCCACCCCACCCAGCTAATATTTTGTATTTTTAGTAGAGATGGGGTTTCACCACGTTGGCCAGGCTGATCTTGAACTCCTGACCTCAGGTGATCTACCTGCCTCGGCCTTCCAAAGTGTTGGGATTACAGGCGTGAGTCACCATGATCAGCCAGTTGAAACCTCTGAGCCATGTCCTCTCTACTCCACCCGCCGGGCTGTGGAGGCTGATCCGTCAGTTGAAAGCTCTGAGCCGTGTCCTCTCTACTCCACCCACCGGGCTGTGGAGGCTGTTTGGCAACCTCCAGACTCGCTTACCTTCGAGGCCGTCTTTGCACAGACATCTGTCCTGGGTGACCTGGAGCATCACCCTGCGTCATGGCAGCTGAGGCAGGGTCTCGTCTGCTCCCAGGTTTTGCTCCATCACAGGGCCTTGTTCCTTTTCTGCCTGACTCTGCACTGGGCTCTGGCTGCTTGAACGCAGGGGCCAGTTGTGGCTTTCCCTGTGGCAAGAGTTGTGGAAAAGGACTTGTGACATGAACGAATCCCTGAGAACATGTGAGCTCAGCTTCTGCTGAGGTGGCCCAGGACCACCGAGGGGCAAGTGCTTGTTAACATTCCAGTTTTCTTGGCCTTGTGTCCAAACAAGTGAGTCAGAATCTCAGCTGTGTGGAGCTTGCATTTATATATGATTAAAACCAACTAGTATTTGAGACCATGTGGGTTAGCTAGGAAGAGCTGCTCCCAGGATGGCTCACAACTGATTCTTTGAGTTTCTGTTAAGAAACCGTCCATGTGGCTTTAAGCACCAAGAAGTGTCAACGCAAAGTCCACTGTTGAGTGAGTGAACAAGAGAACACTTAAACAAATGCAAGGACACATATGCACCTGCACACACACGCACACAATATGTACACACATGCACACCATGACATGCACACACACGTATGCACACAGTATGTACACACATGTACACAACATGACACGCACACACGATGCACATACATGAACACATGACATGCACACACTATGTACGTGCACACATGGCATGCATATACACATGCACAAAAACGCACACAGCATGTACACACATGCACACCATGACATGCACACACACACACATGCACACAATATGTACACATGTACACATGACATGCACACACATGCACACAATATGTACATGCATGAATACATGACATGCACACACAATATGTACATGCATGCACACATGACATGCATATACACATGCACAAACACAATATCACAATGTGTACACACATGCACACATGACATGCATACACAAATGCACACACAATATGTACACACATGCACACATGACATACATGACACAATATGTACAGACATGCACACATGACATGCATACACACAAATGCGAAGACACAGTATGTACACATGCACACATGACATGCATACACACAATATGTACACACATGCACATGTGACATGCATGCACACATGCACACACAATACACACATGCACACATTCATACACATATGCACACACGGAATATGTACACACATGCACACAACATGACATCCAATCACATACACCTGATTGGATATGGAGTAAGCTGTGGTCAGAGTGAGGTGAGGTTGGTCAGAAAAAGCTTCCAAATGGAAGAACTTCATTGGTGTGATTTTTCTGACCTTGAACCCGTGGCCCCAGGTAGGTGGAGAGGGCAGACCTCTGAACTGAGCAGGGACCTGCAGGAGCTTTTGCTCTCTCACTCAGGTGCTGCTGGCTCCCTTCCTAGTGGCTCTTCTTCCCACCTTCCCCCGAACACACGGGCCTGGATGGTTCATGCTGGACATCATGTTAAAGCCCGGCCTGTATTTTGGATTCTCCCTGACCCTACCGTGTGCGTTTCTGGCCTTGTTGCTCCTCCTGGTTTTGGTGCAGGGCGCCTGTTCTGAAAGTGTGGGGCCAGGACTGCTCCTGTGCTGTGCGGTGAGCCCGGGGTCCACGGCGCCCTCCCGTCAGCTCTTGGATTTACTCAGGGTTCATGGAAGGTCTTGGGCACAGGAGGCAGAGCTCCATGAAGCCGGGTCTGGTCACAGTCTGATGAGAGATGTGGCAGGTGAGCCCTGGGGCCCACTGGGGTCTTGCTATGGGGGTGAGTGCCTGGAGGAGCCCTGTGCTGCCTGGCCTGGGAGGGCAGGGCTCAGTACCTGGGGGCTCGGGCTGCCTTGAGAGGAAAGTGAGTCTGACCGTGCGTGTGTAAGGGTGAGTGTTCAGGGAGGGGAAAGGGCAGTGCATGGCCCCAGGCTCTGGAGGCTTTGATATGACGTCTGGCTGTGGGATGGAGAGTGTGGGACCAGGGGGTTCCTGGGCGACAAGGTGACCATGTCTCTAAGCGTCTGTGTAGCAAGGCTGCACTCTTCTGTCCACTGGGACCCAGGAATGCCACGAGATGGGAGGGGACAACCAGTGTGTCCAGGGCCTTGAGATAGCCTGGATCATGGGCAGGGCCTGGCTGGGCAGATGGGGACAGGCTCCGCAGCTGTGCAGGCCTGAGGGGCCAAATTATCCGGCAAACGGAGGGGATGTGTCCCGGCAGCGCCTCTCGGCGCAAGGGTGATGCGCCGGACCCTGTCAGGATGCCAGGCCGTCGTGGGCAGGTGAGGCCATCGAAGCCGGGGAGGCCATTGCTGGGCGGTGGACAGTCCTGCGCTGTTGTCTGCCTGGAGAAGGCGAGGGTGGTGGGACTGCGACAGGGTCTCTGAGAGGACGGAGGAGCAGCGTGGAGCCGGGTGGCCACAGCCCTGAGCAGGGCTCGGGAGGAATGAGACCTCGGCACCAGGCATCCACGTTCCTGTTGGAGCCACGCTAGCGGCTGGGAGAAGAACCCATGCGTGTAACAGAACAGCTGAGTTGGGAGCAGATGATTGAGGGTCTTACCAGGAGCCTGGTGAAGCTGCCCTCGCCTTTCCTTCCCCACCGAGCAGACCAGATCTTTCTGGGAGTTGATACATCTTGAATAATACATGTAAACCTATTTTAAACCCATTTTTACAGGAGTAGGAAAAGGTGTAAGTCATACACTGTGAGGTCACCTGAAGAAGACAAACATGTGTAAATAACGTGCAAATAACGAATCCTGAGAGCTCCACTGCAGAAATCCAGCGACCCCTGCTTCACGGCTGAGCCCCGAGGCCGCTGCAGGGCCGACTCCAGGGGCGCATGTGGGATGCTGGCGAGTGGGGCTGTGGGGCCCTCTCGGGGTTCCTGCCCTCCAGGCCCCTCCTCTGTCTGGCCAGGGTCTCTGCTGGGACAGGCCTTGTCTGGACGATCATAGAATTCCCGAGACCCTGTGAGATGGACAGGGCTTGGCATACCCGGGTCTGGCGGCTGCTGCCCTGGGGCCTCCCGGGGCTTCTTTGCAGGTGGAAGTGGAGCGGAGAGGGGTGGCGGCCCTGCTCTCCCTGAGGCTGTGCTGCTCTCTCCTGCCCTCCTGGCCTCCCTGTCCAGCATTCACCCACCCCAGGCTTCCCCTCGCCTCGCCTCCCCTCTGCTGTCTCTGCCTTTCCCCTCGATCTCCCTCTTTGCTCCTTCCCTTCTCTATTCGAGGTCTGGTCTTTTCCTTCCCCGTCTTTCTTTTTTAAAATGAGATGTAAATAAGAGAAGAGACTGTCTCTGAGATTCCGGTGCCCTGTCTCTAGAGAGAAGACCCTCCTTCCCGCTGTCCTTGCAGCATCCAGCCACTTGGTGGGGGTGGTTTTTGCAAAGTGGGTCCGTCAGCGCCTCAGCCCCGCCCCAGCGTAGCTCTCTAGGTGTGCAGGAGTCAAACACAGCCATGACAGGTAGGCGAATCCTCACGCGAGTTCACAGGAAAGGTCTTCCTTTTCCTTTTCTTGCATTGTGTAAGCTTTAAGCTGCTGAGAGTTGGATGTGCCGACGTTTTTTGATGGCACCTGCGCTAGACACAGGCATGACACATCAAGTGGAATTCACAGCCAGGATTTTCCAGAGGGGGCTTATCACTGGTGGGTGCCTCTGAGGAGAGGTGGGATAGCTTCTCTGCAGCAAGACGTTCTGGATGAGTTCTTTAGTTTTCATGAGGGGATATCGGCCGCCTCCCTCGGTGCCACTGCTGATAAAGGCACA
Organism: Macaca mulatta; assembly: GCF_049350105.2. Taxonomy (NCBI): domain Eukaryota; kingdom Metazoa; phylum Chordata; class Mammalia; order Primates; family Cercopithecidae; genus Macaca; species Macaca mulatta. The sequence continues at coordinate 121,751,763 of NC_133418.1, forward strand.
GACTCCTGTTTTCATGAACAGCACAGAAACCTGCACCACAGGTTCTTCTCAGCGAGCATGGGGCGCTCAGGGCACCCTAAAGGCAGATGGAAACCATCTCGGGGTGTGGGGGGTGCCGAGCCACCCATGACCTGCACCCCAAGTTCTTCTCAGTGAGCAGGGGGTACTCAGGGCACCCTAGAGGTGGATGGAAACCGTCTTGGGGTGGGTGGGGGTGCCGAGCTGCTCACGACCTGCGCATCCAGGTCAGCACTTCCTGATGCAGAAGGTGAAACATCCTTCGTGATCTCAAAAACTTTCAGTACCCCAACCCCAAAGGCCCGCTTATTGCTGGCCACCTTTTAACATTTGGTGATTAAGAATAAAAACATAAATGAAACTGAAACCATCATGCATTTATTTATAGTTTTAAAATGGATTTTTGTATTATAAAATGCAGCAGCCTCTATGCACACCTGGAAACAGCCCGTTATTTAGTCTACAGCGAATTCTTGGAATCACACGGGACCCTTGCAGTGGCTCCATGCTCTCCCAGGGTGTGACTATCCGTGAATTCTATGGGGTGGAATCTGTTGCTCTGGATCTTTGAAATCTCTCCCTAAACTTGGCCTTGTAGGTGGACAGGCCATTACTTTCAGTGGCAAAAACTGCAGTTACTTTCGCACCAACCTAATACATACATTTTCTCTCTCTCTTTCCTTCTGTACTGAAACTTCCCTGGCTGAATTGCACTCTGTGAGATCCATGAGTCCCCAGGGGTCACAGGAGGTGCCCTGGAACCTGCCTCGGGGGAGGTTCTAGGGGACGTTATTTATCACACGGCTCAGGCGGGGCTCCCGGCGGCCAGCGATAGGAGCCTGTTCTGGCTGAGCCAAGGTGAAAAGGAGCTCCTGCAGGGATATTGGGCGGGCTTTGGCCTCCAGCTCTGACAGGGTCCTCGGTCCTGGACTCACCCTCCCACGTTAAACAACCAGAAAATTGGACATTTATGAGACAACTGATCTCAGGTGTGGACAACAGGTAGGGCAAGGCACCAGGAAGAGGAGGCGGCGCGCGCCCTATAGCTCCCGGGCTCTCAGCCCAGCTACAGCTTCCCACCATGGCACCACGAACCGAAGTCCAAGGGAGCTGGCGGGGTCCCACCAACCCAAAGGTGGTCCCACCCAACCGAGGACGCAAAGATCGGAATTTGGGGAACGTCAAAATGCTAATTCCCAGAGCCTGGGAATGTGACCTTAAGTGGAATAGGGTCTTCGCAGACATAATTAAATTGAGGTCACCTGAATTTAGGGCAGCCCTAATTCAATGACTGGTGTCCTTATAAGAGAGGGGAGAGGGGGATTTGGCACAGAGACGTGGGGATGGAGGCAGAGACTGGAGTGGCACATGGACAAGCCAGGTAGAGTCAAGGGTTGCCAAGTTAAGGGAGAGGCGTGTGTGGATCGTCTTTCTCAGAGCCTCCGGGGAGAACCAGCCAGGCCAACACCTTGGTTTTGGACTTCTGGCCTCCAGGACAGTGAGAGATAACTATCCATAGTTTTAGCTGCCAGGCTTGTGACAATTTGTTACACTAGCCCTGGGACACGAATGCATTTCATCGCCAGGCATGGTTTTTGATGTTATCTGCTTGGATTTGGTTCCGCTATCAAGTTACTGTTTTTATTGGAGATTTGAAGAGATTGTAAAAAACGATGTGACCACTGCCGCTACCTACCCAGCACTGATTTATTAGTTTCTGCTGCTTGTTCACGTTGGATCCTTCTCCTTCAGGCCTTCTGCCCTTCTGTCTACCCTGGACTGCTTTCTCTCAGCCCGCTCCGTGGCCGTCACCCTGGGAATGAGTCCGCCGTGGTCCTGGGAATCCTCTCCCTGCTGTGGGACCCTGCGTTTTCTGTGTCCTGTACTCTCTCTCTTTTGTTCATTCATTTGTTTTTTGTTTATGCCGTTTTTAGAGTCCACTCTAAAACAGTGTGTGTTCAGTCCTTGCACGCCTGGAAATGGCTTTATTCTACGCAATGGGATCATTTTGCTGGCTGAAGAAATCAAAAGCTGAAGCGTGGCTCCATGGTGTTCGAGAAGCTGGTGCTGCTGCCATCCAGATGCTGCTCTCTTTCTTTTCTTCGCATGTGACCTGCTTTTCCTTTCTGGAAGTCTTTAAGATCTTTTATTTATTTATTTCGGTCGTTTAAAATTTTATGCACGGCGGTGTGCATCCTCCCTCATTTACTCTGGCGGGTACTCAGTGGGCCTTTGCAAGTGAGAAAAAGTTTCTTGTATTGTCTCTTTGATCATCTCCTTCTATCCATCCTCTTTTTTGATGTTTCTGTTAGTTAGATGTTGGACAGCCTGTGCCAATCCTCTAAATCTTTAACATTTTCTCTGTTGTTATTCATCTTCAGCAGATTTCTTTTATTTTATTTTCCAATTGGTCCTTTGAATTTTGTCTATCATCATTTTAATTTTAAAGAACTCTTTCTTTTTCTTATTCTCTTGTATTCCTTTAAAAAAAAAAGCAAATTCACTAGTTTCCTAGTCTGAGAGCATTTCTTGTATATAAATTTTTCTTCAATTTTTCTCTGTTTGTTTCATCATCTCTTTCCTCCTGATTCTGTTTCCCCTTTGGTCCCTATTTCACGCTTGGCTGTCTGTTCATATTTAATAGCGAGGAACTAAACATTTTTTGGAAGCTCCCTGTGCATGGCAGAGTTTGCCAACTGGTTGACCTCAGAGTCGGGTTATGGGGTCGTGTGACAGGCGAGTCTTAGTATCTAGAGGTCCTTTTTCTGAAGCTGTTCAGTGATTCCTAGCAAAGCCCTCTGATCTCCTGCTTGGGCTTTAAGCCTGGTGTTAGCAGCCTAGCAGCAGGAGTGTGGCAGAGGGTGGAGGGGGTGATGGATTTGGGAAGCAAGCTGAGGGGACAGGCTTCCAGTGTGTAGAGTTTAACCCCGTGTCGTCCACCTTCTCCTTCACCTGGTGCCCCTGGCCCAGGCCCCTGTTGTTAGAGTTTCTCTAGGAAGTGTCTTTGGTTTCCTGCTCTTGGTGCGGGTGGTCTGGGGAGGGGTAGAGAATGATCTGTTGTGTGCATTTGGAAGCTGCCTGGGTTATCCACCCTCTCTGTGAATTTTTACCCAATCCCCCATTCCCAATCTTGTTCCTCATCCATGCCCTCCCCAACCCCAGCTCCTTTCTCTGCACTGGTGTCCTCCAGGTCTGACTCTCCTCCCTCGGGGGAGCCCAGTGGCTCCTCCCCGGTCCCCTCGCGTCACCTACCGCCTACAACCCTGTTCTCTCATTCTGTCTGGTCTCGTATGTTTACAGCGTTCTAATTCCTTCATGGCTGTTTAGTGGAGCCTGAAGGGTGGGGACTCGTGTGGCCCGTCGCCCTGCTTCCATCTGTGCCGCAGTGATGCGTTTCATGTGTGCTTGGTGAGAGTCTTCGGGTCCTGCTTGGAGGAGGCAGAAGTGTGAACGGTGCCCCCAGGGCCAACCAATGGTCTGTGGTCATCAGCAGGTCTGGAGCGGCCTGTGCGGGGTGGAGGCAGCTGTTCTGGTCTTGGCCTCACCTCATCTGCCCCAGCTGCAGGTTTAAGTGCCTAACCCATCAGGGTCAAACCCAGGGGAGTGCTTCAGCTGGCAAGAAGGCCCACAAAGAGGGGTGAGCCCTGACTTCCGCTGTGCACCCAGCACCGTGACCCGAGGCCCCAACGTTGGTCCTCGCAGGACCTTGTGTGGACCCTGGTGAGGAGGAAAGGTGAACACGCTTGTCGTGGTGCACCACACAGTGACCCACGGCTGATTCCGGCTTCAGCTTGTTCCCTGTGGACCAGAAAAAGGCAGCTGTGAGCAGCACGCAGGGAGAATGGTCCCAGGGGCTCGGCCTCCCGCCTGCCTGTCTCAGGACCCCAGGGCGCTCCGGACCCCAGGGCAGTGGGGGTGGGAAGAGCACCTGTCTCTACTCCTGGCGCTGCTCTCCCCAACCTGGGGACTAGGGAGGGTCAAAGGGGGTGTGAGGGCATGTGCCCAGATGTCCCCTCCAGTGGTCTGGGCAGGCACCCTGGTGCTTGTGCTGACCCCTTGGTCCCCTGTCTCTTTGCTTGTATGTCTGTGTCCTCATCTCCTCTTTGTGTAAGGATACCAGTCCTATTGGATCAGGGCCTACCATGAAGACCTCATTTATCTTAGTTACTTCTCTAAAGATTCTTCTCCAAATACAGCCCCTTTCTGAGGGGCTGGGCGTGAGGGCTTCACCCGATGAATTTCAGGGAACCTGACATTGCCCACGGCATCAGCGCTGGCTCCTCGGAAGCTGTGAGGGCGGGGTCTGCCTCCGCTCCTCTCCTGGTGGGCAGGTGGCCGTCCTCATCTTCACGAGGACATTCTCTTTGCATGTGTGTCTGTCTCCAAATGTCTCCCTCTACACGGACCCCAGTCGTGTTGGATCAGGACCCACCCTGATGACCTCATCTTAGCTTGATTAGCTCTGGAAAGCCTCAGTCTCCAAAGAGGGTCACATTCGGATGTGCTGGGGGTTAGACTTCAACGTGTGCATTTTGGGGGACATAATTCAACCTGTAGTAATGTCCTTTGGGAATCTGATGGAAACCAGGCGCCGTCTCTCCAGAAACACGCCACGCATGGCTCATAGTCTGAGGCAATCACAATCACAGAGAGCTCCAGTCTCCTCTGAACCCCACAGGATCCATAGGTCCCACTCATGAGCTGACCTCCAGGGAGTGCCCATCTTCAGCCTGGACCCACCGCCTTCTCTCCTCCACCCTCTTTGGAACGTGCCGCAGATCCTCCCCTGACACTTACCCGCTGCAGCTGTGTCCGGACAAAGCTGCCTGGGGCTTCTGAGATCTCACAGCACAGCAGCCCCAGTTGTAGTCACTTTTAACTGAAGG